>NC_138505.1:13809090-14273967 GCF_964252035.2 Podarcis erhardii | reverse complement strand
TTATTTATTTAAAAGCATTCATAGAAAGTGTGGTTGTTTTTTTAAAAAAAGAAGATTCTAAGTGGTGTGAAACATTTAAAAAACCATCAAAACACCAAAAACGCAACATGAAAACAGCAAAACATTTGTATAAAGGCCTATAAAAACAAGAATACTGACAAGTGAAGACAGGCCTGAGCAGAAATTATAGGTCTTTATAATAACACTAGTAATACATATTTGCAATTAACAATGCTGCTTTTAAGGAAATGCAAATAGCAGCTTGGGGCAAGGGAGACTGGTCATGGGGTCAGAGCAGACATGGAAGGGGAATTTAACCCTTTCCTCCCCTACTGCTGTGTCCTGAGAAAAATATCCAAAGATTGTATATCTGAGGGCAGATATACTGTATTGTCACTGATCTTTAAACTTGGAATACCATGTACAGTTTCTGGCTGCCCTGTCTCAAAAAAACAATATTGCAGAGCTGCAGAAAAGGGCAACGAAAACGATCAGGAGATTAGAGGAATTTCCAAGAAAGATTACAACACTGGGCGCTTTTTAGCTTACAAAGAAACATATATAACTATGCATATTTAGGGAAAGAGGACAGAGTGAGGTTTCTCTCTTTATTTCTCTCTCTCTCTCTCATATAACATTTGAACTCAGGGACAACAAAAGAAGCTGAATGCCGGAATATTCAGGACAGAAAAAAGAGTACTTCTTGACACAGTGTATAGTTGAACTATGGAAACTTCTACCGCCAAAATGTAATGACAGCCACCAACTTGTATGGCTCCAAAAACGATTGGACAAATCTATGAAGGATCAGACTATCCATGGCTGCTAAGGATGGCTCTCTATATGTTTTTTTGGTGTATATTACAGATATATCAAACCTTCTTTTATCAGGCAGTTTGCCCCTGAAAACAAGCTGCTGGGGATCTCAGGTTTGGGAGAGTTCCTATGGGCATCAAGGCTGGACACTGTGAAAACACAGTGCAAGGCTAGATGGGCTCTTCTCGTCTTTTATCTGACTGGCTGCACAAATGCACAAGGTAACTATCCTCAGCTGCAAGCTCAGGCCAGGATCTGGGGCGTCCTCCTGGCTGCACCCACCACACCATCTGCCCCTCCTCTTTTTCAGAACTCACTGGACAGGTGCCTCGTCCCCAACTTGCAAGGAGATGCTCTGCCCTTTGACGTAGGCCTCGCCTTCATAGTGGAGCTGGCCATCTTCACAGTGAGCAGAGAACAGGGCAGGGGATGGCAGTTTCTCGGCCTTCACTGGGCCTGGGGGAAGGAAAGGATATGGTGGGATGGGGAAGTGGAAAAATCAGGGCCAATATGTTCTAAGCAACATTCTTATTCTCTCTGGGGTTTTCCCCCCCAATGAATGTCTTTTTTTCGGGTGTGGGGAACCTTTGACTCCCCCAGATGTTGCTGAATTGCCACTTCCACCATCGCTGTCTATGCCTGCAGGGGCTGATGGGACTTGTAGTTCAGCAACCTCTGGAAGATCGAAGGTTCCCCACATGGGTTGTTGCATCTGATGGGGCACCTCTCCCTATACTAACCTGCCTGTGCCCTTCGGTCTGGGGTGGGGAAGCCCATCTCGATGTCCTACCACCAGGGAGGACATTGTGCCTTCTCTGTGAAGGTGCCCTGACCAGGCACCAACTTTAATCGCATTCCAGCACCAGAATAAGATCCACGTGTTGGACAATTATGAATGGTTTCTCACTGTGGTAATGTGTATACAGTGGTGCCCCGCAAGACGAACGCCTCGCAAGACAGAAAACCCGCTAGACGAAAGGGTTTTCCGTTTTGGAGGCGCTTCGCAAAACGAATTTCCCTATGGGCTTGCTTCGCAAGACGAAATGTCTTGCGAGTTCCTGCGGGTTTTTTCCCCTCCCCCCCCCTTCCTAAGCTGCTAAGCCGCTTATCAGCTGATCCGCTAAAAGCCGCTAAACCGCTCATAGCGCTAATCCGCTAAGCTGTCAATGGGCTTGCTTCGCAAGACGAAAAAACCGCTATACAAAGAGCCTCACGGAATGGATTAATTTCGTCTTGCGAGGCACCACTGTATAATGATTATGATTGGGATTTAACTGCTGATGATCTGTTCTGGCTGTTGATCATTCTGTTAGAACTTTATTTATTTTATTGTGTTTCATTCATCTTTAATTCTGTAGTTACCTGCCTTGGGATTCATATAAGGGACAGATATAATTGAAGTGCTTTGTGTTTTTAAAAAGTATTGAAAGGACGCTATATTTTTAAAAACACCAAGGACGGAAGTTTTTTACTTGGCTGATTATGTTGTTTGTTAATTTCCTCCAGTCAATTTTATGGCACACATTTGTCACTACTGTATTATTATTATTATTATTATTATTATTATTATTATGCACTGTAAACTGCCCAGGCATAAATATCATGAAAGGAAGTGTATGAATACCTTAAATAAAATAGATAATGAAAAATAATCAGTGGGTTGGGTGAGGGGGGGGAAGAACAGAGGAAACAGAGAGGAAAACCCAGATAGCATCTGCAGTTTAAACTCAGGGGTGTGGTTGATTGTGCATTCTACTCATTCTGCAGATTTTGTGCATGCACACGTCCACTCAATTATGACAGCCATGATCCAATATGCAAATTAGCCTATCTTCATGTTCCATCATTTATTCTCCCCTTCCAAACCGTATTTCCAAATAATTGGGCATTTATGCAGAAAGGAACAGAGAGAGGGCAGCTGGGAAGGACTGGAAGAGCAGAGCAGTCAGGTTGCAGAAGACAACAGATGGGGCAGGGGGCGGGAAGCTGTGCAAGGCCCCAATTCAGTATCCCATCTACATCGAAACCCGGCTTCTAAGCTGTCACCAGACAGTGCTCACTTGTTTTTAAAAATATAATCATTGCGGCCATAAGGGCTAGAAACCTGATTTAAAAACAAAACAAAACAAAACAAAACCCAAGAGTCTAAGGAGCACCAGATTCCATGAAAAGACATGCACCCAACACACACAAACACAGGGGGTGGGGGTCCTGGCCCTGTAACCTTCTCCAATGGACCAAGCAGACAGAGGCTGCCTGACTTTGAATCACTGCTCAGTTGGGCTTTCTGTATCCTCCCAGACATTCAGGCACAATCAGTACTTTATTGAAAGGCAGGGGAAAGATCCAGGACCACACCCCCTCCTCCTTGCAATGAAGAGAGAGAGAAAACAGGGCTCTTGCCTTCTAGTTTCCTCTTCGGCGAGGACACAGCCGCTTTAGCCTGGGGAGAAAGAGATGAGTGTAAGAGGAAGTCACACTCCCAGAGGCCCCTTGCTGAAGAAGTCCCTTGTCTAGTCGGCTGGGTAAAGCCTGCAGACCTCCAAGGGAGAGGCTCATCCCAAGTTAGAAAAAGGGAACGAGGAGGCCCCCCAATACCCTAACTTCTCTTTTGCAGCACTATGAAGTCCCAAAGGGACTATACACCCTTGATCAGAAACACAGGAAGCTCTCTTCCACCAAGTCAGGTCTTTGATCCATGTCAGCTGGGGAACCTGTGAACCTCCAAATGTTGCTGGGACTCCAATTCCCATCAGCCCCTGCCAGCATGGCCAACAGTCAGGGATGATGGGAGTTTGGTTCTCCATCCCTGGTCTACAAGGACTGGCAGTGGCTCTCCATGGAATCAGACGTGGGTCTTCCAAGCCCTACCTGGGACATTCTATAAGCAATGCAAATCTTCTAGGTAAAAGGTAAAGGACCCCTGGATGGTTAAGTGCAGTCAAAGGCGACTATGGGGTTGCAACACTCAACTCGCTTTTCAGGCCAAGGGAGCTAGTGTTTGTCCACAGACAGCTTTCTGGGTCACGTGACTAAACAGCATGACTAAACCGCTTCTGGTGCAATGGGACACTGTGATGTGTGCCAGAGTGCACGGAAAAGGCGTTTACCCTTCCGTTGCAGCAGTACCTATTTATCTACTTGCGCTGGTATGCTTTTGAACTGCTAGGTTGGCAGGAGCTGGGATAGAGCAACGGGAGCTCACCCTGCTGCGGGGATTAAAACTGCTGACCTTCTGATTGGCAAGCCCAAGAGGCTCAGTGGTTTAGACCACAGCGCGACCTCTATCACTGAGCTATGGTCCTTCCCTTCAAAATAAAGACTCTAGTCCCTCATTGTTCTGGATAAATGGCTGATTCAAGCAGGAATGGAGGAAGCTACTTTATACTGAGTCAAAAAATTGGTCCATCTAGCTCTGTATTTTCTACACCAGTGTTTCCCAAACTTGGGTCTCCAGCTGTTTTTGGACTACCGTTTCCATCATCCCTGACCACTGGTCCTGCTAGATAGGGATGATGGGAATTGTAATCCAAAAACACCTGGAGACCCAAGTTTGGGAAACCCTGCATTAGTGTGACCAGCATGAAAACCAAGGGCGCGTTCTCCAGGCTTCCCCTCTTCTGCTCCCAGTCTCAGGGACACTTCAGAGCCCTCATTCTCCCCCTGCATTCCTGCATTCCAAACAAGGGGACACAAAGAAGCCCGTTTCTCTCGCCCTTACCTTTTTGATGGCTGTCCAGTCCTCCATGATATCCATTTCACGCAGCATGTAGACGATGTACGGGCGTGGGAAAGACGAGCTAAGGGAGAGGTGCCTGCACCCCAGCAACTGTGATAAAAAATAAAACTTGGATTCTAATGTCCATCAAATCATCTAACTGAGGGAAGAACTTGGTGTGCCTGGCCCTGGATGCTGTCACCAGCTCTGGTCCTGGATCTGAATGAAGACTGGTCTTAAAGGCAGACAAAACTGCCCCTGGCATCAGCTACCGCTTGAAGAACCTGTGCCTGAGCTTGGCTTTTACCTCCTCCCTCCTCCCCCCTCTAACATTGTGTGCCATGTCTTTTTAGACTGTGAGCCTGAGGTCAGGGACCACAGAATTGGAAGGAGCCCAAAGGGTCATCTCGTCCAATGTGAGAATCACAGCTAAAGAATCTTAGAAATGATATTTTTAAAGCAGCTCTTGAGACAGCCTGTTTGGGTAAAGGGCAGGGAATAAATGCTGCCAATTAAACACTACTCATCCCCACTCACCCGTTTTCCTGAAATAATTTTGGGCAAGTGCTTAACCCGCTTCCCATCACAAACACTGCATAAGAAGCTGCCCAAAGCCGCTCTGCTGAGCTGCTTCTCTTTGCCATATGCTGGGCACCACAGCCTCCTCTAGGGCAGAGCCATCGGGGTGTGGGGTGCACAGAAAGGATATCGGACACCAGTGGTGCTTTCTTCCTCTTGCCAGGCCGGAGTGGGTCCCATTCCTTTGAGCTGTGCTTCGGTCGAAGTTTGTCATCCCACCATTCTACGGAGAGAGAGAGAGAGAGAGAAATAAGCCCAAAGGGGAACCTCAGCATTGAGGGCCATCGATGCTTCACCGACCCAAATGGATTCAATGCTGGGTCGGCATGGGGTGGGCGAGTAACAGGCATTTATCGGAAGACGATTTGCAGCACCCTCACCAAACTACGGTTCCCAGGATGGGTGAATGGAGCAGCTTCGGGAAGTGTCAGGGGCCACATAAAATGAGGTCGGGGGCCAAATCCAGGGCTGCAGGTTTCTCCATCTGTGGGTCAAGGCAGCCTTGGTTTTTTTTAAAAAAAGGCTTTGTGCACCATTGTAAATTCTGCTGAGTTACCCGCAATGACGACATCTCACAACCCAGGAAGTCAGCACACTGCTGAAAGCAGAACTTGGCAACTTCCTCCTCCAGGCTAGATGACAGCTTTGAAATACATTTTTAAAAATCAGTTTTTTGGGGGGCCTGGCAGCAGCTCTCTCTGAGGGTTTAGCCATCACCTGCGGTCCAATTCTTTCCATCAGGGGATTGAACCTGGGACCTTCTGCAAGCAAAGCAGGTGGTCTGCCACTGAGCTATGGGCCCCTCCCCATAGAAGGGACAGCGTCTGCTTGCTCCTCCGGACTGACCTGAAGTGAGGCCCACACTGTGCCTGTCGTCCTCCAAGCACTGGATCCGTTCCAAGAGGCGTTCCTGAAGGGTGTCAAACAGCAGCAGCTTCTCACTCTGGTTGGGTAGAAGGGCAACATCAGGTCAGGTTAAGCCAATGTGGTGTCCCCACCCTGCAGTAGTCCTTGGACTACAACTCCCATCAACCCTAGTCAGCATGGTCAATCGCCAGGGGTGGTGGAAGTTGCAGTGCAAAAACATATGGAAGGCATCATGTCAATTCTGTATGATAAGAATGATTTTATTACAGTTGTACCTCGGAGGTTGAACGCCTTGCAAGACGAACGTTTTGGCTCCCGAATGCCGCAAACCCAGAAGTGAGTATTCCGGTTTGCGAACGTTCTTTGGAACCCGAATGTCCGTCGTGGCTGTTCCTGCAGCCAATTGGAAGCCACGCCTTGGTTCCCGAATGTTTTGGAAGTAGAGCGGACTTCTGGAACAGATTCCATTCAACTTCCGAGGTACGACTGTATTTATATGCCACTCATCTGGATGGCTTGTCCCAGCCGCTCTAGGTGGCTTCCGACAAAGTATTAAAACCCTCAAACATTAAAAACTTCCCTATACAGGGCTGCCTTCAGATGCCTTCTGAAAGTCAGACAGATGTTTATTTCCTTGACATCTGATGGGAGGGCGTTCCACAGGGTGGTATGGATTAAGTGCATCTTCCCCTTCTTCTTTCTTCCCATCCAGTTGGGGATTGCTATTGATTCTACACGACAACTAAAACTAATATTCAAGCTTTCTTGGCATGAGCCCAACTGGGTTTCTCCCCACATCACAATAATTTCTGCTCGCTGACTCACAAGGCACCCTGCTGTTCCATTTAATGCCAAGGCAAATTTGCACCTGGTTTTATGCTCTCAGAAAAAGCGTGGTCTCCTTTCGATTTATTAATATTTCTCTCCTGCCTTTCCTCCAAAGACCTCAAGGTGGTCTCTGTGATACCCCTTCACCAGTTTCATCCACGTCACAGCCCAGTGAGGCAGGCTAGGGCGAGCACGAAGGACCGGCCCAAGGTCACCCAGTGAGTTCAATGGCCACACAGAGATGCCAGGAAGGCCTGGGCCAAAGCGTTCCCCACCCCTGGGCCTAGGAGTTCACGTGGTGGATCAATGGCATATCTGTGAAAACGCTGATCGGGGCTGTGTTTGCAAAAAAGAGAACTGGAAACTAGACTAGTTCCCTGTCTGCTCATCTTCAGCTAATTAAAGGCAGGGACCTTTTTTCCAGGACAACCTCCAATCAGTTCTGTAAAGCTGCTGGTCAGCAGAAAGCACTGCTCAGGCTTCTTGCTGAGGAACCCGGTTGTTTGTTGCTAATTATTGTTTGTCGAGTGCACCGTGTGGTCCTGCAAGCTCCCACATGCAATTCTCGTATGCAAGCTGAAACCTGACTCTGGAATTCCAAGCTGGGATACGCAATGAAGTAGGAAACAGGGCACACTCAGCAATGTCATGTTTGTGAATAGAGCCCATGGGGCAGCCCTCCAGATGTTGCTGGATTGCAGCCCCCATTGTCTCCAGCCATTGGGCATGCTGGCTAGGACTGCTGGAGTCAATCAACATCTGGAAGGCCGCCAGTTCCCTGTCCCTGAGGGAACTGAAGTCACATTCACGGCACATTTTGAACACATGGCTTCCCCCCCAAACAATCCCCGGAACTGCTGTTTGCCCCCTCAGAGCGACAAATCCCTTAACAAACTATAGTTCCCAGGATTAAAAGCATGGTGTGATATTATTGACCCAAGGTCACCCGCTGAGCTTCATGGCCGAGTGGGGATTCGAACCCTGGTCTCTCAGGTCCTGGTGCGGCACTCTAACCACTACACCACACTGCCTCTCACATTAGCCCCATTAGAGCCTCTGCCCATATGCCTGTTAGAGTAATAACAGAGGAAGCTGCCGTATATGGATTCAGTCCATTGGCTCATGTAGCTCAGTACTGTCTACACTGACTGGCAGCAGCTCCTCCACCCTGCATATGAGATTTTTGCATTCTGCCTTCTTGCCCGAGAAGTTTGTGATGAGGCTGCTTTTCCGGTCCCCGCCAGGATTTGAAAGCGGCAATGAAGGGAGGGAGATGGGACCAAGTGGGACTTCTCACCTCCAGGTGCTGCTGTGCTCCCTGAAGCTCGCAACGATGCTTGTGGTGGATCACCTCCAGGCAGAAACCTCGGTAGATCCCTGCAGAAAGGCCAAACGTTGAAGCACTGTTCATAAAACCAGGATGGTAGAGTTGGAAGGGGTCCTGAGGGTCATCTAGCCCAACCCCTTGCAATGCAGGAACCACAGCTGAAGAATCCCTGACATGTGGACATTTAACCTCTGTTTTGAAACCTCCAAGGAAGGGGAATCTACCGCCTCCCGAGAGTGTCTGCCATACGGTCTAATGGCTCTTACTGCTCTCCATCCTCAGAAGCTCAACTGGGGCTCAGCCCCACCACCACTTCCTTTCAGTGCCAAAGGCCAGCCACGGAAGAGAGTGCCTCTGAGCACCTACAAAGTGCGTCTGCCTCTTTTGCAGCACAGCCCATCCCTGCATTTAGGTAGGCATGGCTTCCAGGGAGACACAAGCCCCTTGCAGTCTAGTTCTTATTTGTTTTCATTGATTTATAAGGTGGTTTTTTTTAACCATAATATTTCCAGACTGGTTGCAACAACACAACGTACCTTTAGAAAAACAGATAAAACCCTCTGAATTGCAAAACAAGCAAAACTTTCCCAAATGGAACATTACAGTATAACTGAGACAAAAGAGGCGAGTCCCACGATATAAAATACCTTAAGCATCATGGGCAAGTTTAATGAAGTTTGGAACTGCTTTATACAAAATACAGTTGGTTAAAAACGGTAATTGCTAACTGCTAACAATTGTTACAGTGATGTACTATTCTTTTTTCCTTTTCCTTTCTTTCTTCACTTTTTAAAAACAGAACATGTCTAATAATAATTTTGTTATTTATACCCTGCTCATCTGGCTGGGTTGCCCACTCACTATGTGGTTGGTTAGTTGGTTTAAAAATAAATATTTAAGCACCAAGGCCAGGGTAAAGAGGCACGTCCGCAGTATAACCCATGCACCTCTTTTAGAAATAAACCCCAGCCCTAACTCCAAATGCCACAACCTGGAAGCCATCTCTCCACCAAAGCTGTTATGATTGAAGAAGAAGAAGCAGAAGAGTTTGGATTTGATATCCCGCTTTATCACTACCAGAAGGAGTCTCAAAGCGGCTAACATTCTCCTTTCCCTTCCTCCCCCACAACAAACACTCTGTGAGGTGAGTGGGGCTGAGAGACTTCAGAGAAGTGTGACTAGCCCAAGGTCACCCAGCAGCTGCAGGTGGAGGAGTGGGGAATCGAACCCGGTTCACCAGATTACGAATCCACTGCTCTTAACCACTACACCACACTGGCTCTTACACTCTGGCTGGCAAGAGTGGCCAGGGTGGGGGAGTTCCTTACTTACCAGCCACTTCAATCCGAATCTGCATGTGGTTCTGCAAGACCCCGAGCGGGTCAAGGTACTCTGACGCTTTCCCCGCCATCACGTCCTCCAGCTTTGCCTTCACCTGGCTCAGGCGCTCCTTGAACAGCCTGCGAGAGCGACAGCAGCAGCAGCAGACAGGTTAATCAGAGTTGCCAGAAGGGCTCAAGGTGGGTGGTGGAATTCCGCCCCCCCCCATGGTATGTGGGGTGGCGGGGAAGGGTAAGTTAGTATGACCACACTAAGTTAAAATATGCGAGCACAGAAGTTGTATTGGAACTGGAAAATGTCATAGAATCATAGAATCATAGAGTTGGAAGAGACCACAAGGGCCATCGAGTCAAGCCAAGCAGGAAACAAGGTTAAGCATTTTTCAAGGTTAAGCATTTTTCAAGGTTAAGCATTTTTCAGAACAGCAAAAAACCTTGGGTGTGTAGAGCATACAGTATGCAGGTTTGAGGAATGGAATTATATGAACAGCGAAAGAAAGGAGAGGCAGATTGGAGCCACAAATTAGGGACACTATTGCCTAATGGACTCATAAATAATATAGACTGGATGACTTAACTTGTTGTGGGTGGGGGGTGTTCCTCCACTTAAGGAAAAAAAAAATTCTACTTCTGCAAACCGTAGGGTTCCGCTGAGTAGGACAACATCCCCCTCTTGTTTCTCTGTACCCCCGTTTTGGCTACACAGCCAACATGCTCAGCACCCGAGTTCCCTATTAATGTATAGTGAATATGTAAGGGTTATGCTTTAAAACAGAAAATGGGCAGAGAGCCTTTGGCCCTGCAGATGCTGCAGGACTACAATGCCCATCATCTCTGATCTTTGTCCGTACTTGCTAGGGATAATATAAGTGGGCCTAGGAAAAAAGAATTGTGAAGGGAATGAACACCTCTGAAAAACTGACCCAGGGGTGATGCCAGCCCCTCAGTCAGCATCTGTTTGGGGGCTTATATGAGACAACAATCTCATGGCTTGCACATTCCTACGAAATAAGATTTTATCTGGTGACATTTATGAATACTTGATATATCTTGTATATGCAATAAAGAACCTTGTATCCCACCATGAAATATATTTCATTCTTTTTTAATCCTTATTTTTTTATCTTGTATTTTTCTTCTCCCTGCCTTCATGCCTATTTTTGCGATGTTTCTTGGTCTGTTGTTTTGTTTATTGTATTTCCACATCTTATTATTATTGTTTTTTGGAAGGGAAGGAATTACAAAAAATATATATTGAGGCAAGGAAGTCAAACAACAGCAAAACCCAGTGCAATGAGAACAATTAGTTCCTCTGAACATTTGGGAAGAGAACAGCAGATGGGGTAGTTCCCTGAGATGATCCAGGAACAGCCATCTGATGATGTTTTCGGCTGCCTGTCTGCTTGCTTCCTCCTCCTCCAAATTATCTCTCAGTGGATGCTCACCACTAATAGCATCTGTTCCTCCTCCGCAAGTTTGTCTCATCCCCTTTTAAAACCCGAGGCAGTGAGTTCCACAAATTAATTTGCCTTTAAGCAGGGAGTAAAGATTTATTTCCTGCAGGCTGCTTTTTCTAAAGAAGCTCTGCGATCCTCTTGTGGGGTTGAGCATCTGGGCGCTGCCTCTAGTCTTCAGATCTTTATATGCTGCTTTTCCAAACCTTAGCGCGCAAAAAAGCAGGGCCTCATTTGTGCTAGTCTCAAATCAAAGTTGCATTTAACTCTTTTCGGATATCTGTAGGAAGCACATACATTTACACAGACTCTTTGCCAAGCATCCTAAATTTAGCACACCTTCAAATTTCCTTCTTTAAATCTAAGCAATAAAAGGGAAGTGCATGCTATTGAGTCATCACGCATTAAAAATAACTTACGCCATCCCAGCAAAAATGATCTCCAAGTAAAGCTTTGAATTTGGAATGCAATGTTTGAAGCACACTGACACTTGATTTTCCTAATCAAAAAATTCAGTTCATTTACTTTTGGCTACTGGAAGGACTCTTGAGATATTTATACAGTGTCTCTCTTTTTTTAAGTTTAAGGGAGTTATTGGGCAACAGGCACAAGAAACCACAGTGAGCCAGAAACCTTAAGGAGGATGAGGCTCACCTTGTAGGGTTGTTGGGAGGGTAACTGGGGGTGGGGAAGCACCTTGGAGGAAGGGTGGGCTTAAAATGTAATAAATAAGTACAGGGGAAAGAGATGGAAAAACTCACTTCTCTTTGACTTCAGAGAACTCCTTCTCTAAGTCTAACATTTCATCCAGGCACTCCGAGCGCCTCCGCTCATAATCTTCATCGTCCATCTCTGCAGGTAAAAGAGACAACATGTGTCACCTGGCTCCTCTGAACAGGTCTTGCAGGGCAAGAAAATTCAACAATGCTCACTATCTGGGATCTCTTTCTGTTCAATGGGCTTAAATTGGTGGGGAAGGACTGTAGGTCAGTGGAAGATCACCTGCCCTGCACACAGAAGGTTCCCACTCCAGTCTCCAGTAACTCCAGATAGGACTGGGAGAGCCTGCCCCCCACCCCACTTGAAACCTTAGAGAGCTGCTAGACAGACCAATGGGTCTGACTGAGTAGTATGTTCTATGTTCCTAAATCTAGAACAGCATCAGGGAAGAAAGGCTTGCAAGCTTTTCGAGTTGCACAGAAGTTTCTCCTTTTGTTTTCCTACCACAGCGAGCAGAACAGTGGTGGGGGGACTTCAGGTCTGTGGATCTCATTAGGCCCCACCAGGTCTCCCCCTTAGCTAAAACCGTTCTAGCCAAGCCATGCCCAACTGCCTTATACCTGAAACCATACCGATGGGAGGTGGGGAGCAGGTTTGCATTGAACCAAATGTGAGCCCGCTCGGAAGGCTTGCATACGCCATCTTGGTAGTCAAGATAACCCCAAAACTAACTGGGAGTTGTTGCAAGAACGAGCTCGCTTAAGTATATTCACTTGCTTTGATACATGCTAATTGGCTTGCTTTGATACAACTCTTATCTGTGGGCCTTGGGATGCTGGATTCTGGGCCCAGAGAGGGGAGATATCTGTAAGCCCTGGGTAGTTGCCACCTATGCCCTCATGGGCCAGGTGGAGGTACTGGCCAAAGTGATGTATCTGACTTTGTGTATAACATATTAGCCTTTGCGGACCAGTCATGATTGCTTGCTACTGTGGTGTTCATCCCGCATCTGACAAGGCCACAGGGCTCTCTGCATGCTGAATTGTAAGTTTACACCTTTCTTTAATAAAGCACTAGAACTGGCCGTGTGTTTTTGACATCCTTCTTTGGTATCCCTGCATCAGACCACTCCCAAGAGCCCTCTCCTGGGCAGGTGGATAAGAACAAGGTGTAGATCTGCAAAGCCCCATGCACAGTGCTGCTTCTCAAGCCTGGCCATCTACTAATCGTCATTGGGTTTTGCAAGCAACCACCACCCAATTGTCAGGGCTTGCAGTGTGTCCCGTGCAACTGTTTGCAAGCCCCGACAATCAGCTGATAGCACTGCACTTTGCAAACCCCAATGATCAGCTGATCACCCTCCCACCTACCTGTCAAACTAGTCCCACTGTGGGTGGGTGGTGTTCTCCACCCCTGCCTTAGAAAGACCACAGAGGCCAAGTCAGATTGTCAGAGCAACAGCTCTTTAATCTCTTCTCTCTCCTCTTCTTTTGCTTTCTCTCTCTTTTGGTCTCTCTTTTCCTTTCCCCCCTTCTGCCTTTGTTCTTTTTTAGATTAAGTAGCTGTTTTATTTTGGTGTATTATATAAAGATGCTTTGCAATGGGCAAGAACTTTTGTGTGGTTTTGAATAAGTATCAATATTTTTTAATATTTTTTTAACAGTGTGTCAGAGCAACAGAAAGGGAAAAACTCAGTCCTCATTACTACTGTTTCCAATTGCTGGTAAGTAAAGGGAAACCAAAAATTATTCTAGGGTTCAGATTTGTATCCACCTGTCAAAGTGACCCGTGGCAGGTAGGGAAGCTCAGAATCCAGCCCCTGGGTCAGATCCTGCTCCCTGTTGTTGAACTCTAGTTCCCATCATCCCTAGACAGCATGACCAGCAGACAGGATTTACGAGAACTGGGAGCTCGACAACATCTGGAAGGCCACACGTTCCCCACACCTGCTCTAACTGGAGATGCCCACTATGGTACCTGGGATCTTCGGTGTGCAAACCATCTGCTCTCCCTCTGTACCATAGGCGTTCCCATAAAAAGGTAAGGCAATAGTCTTCGTTGTCTGAACAGCTCTGTCCTGTCTGCACTGACTTGCAGCAGTTCTCAAGGGTTTCAGGCAGAGAAGAGTCTTTCCCACTCCTACCTGCAAATGCCAGGGACCACACCTAGGACTTCCTGCATGGAAACTGCATGCTCTACCACTGAAAGGAGGAGTTGGGAGGCATTTTGCTCTTGCCAGCTACCTGAACTCTCCTCTTCCGATTCAGACTGGCTGCCGCTGCGCTCGTCCTCGCTCTCTTCTTCGCCGTTCATCTCTGTGGTCGAGTCTCCTTCCGCCTCCATCTCCTTGGGCAATGGCTGCACAGGCATTGCGCTCTGCAGAAACAAGAGGGCCCAGGCTAAGGAAAGGAGGCTAGGCAACAACCAAACAGCAGAAAGGTGACCACAGCACCAGGCCATCATCTTTATAATAGCAAATTATGATATACACGTATTCCAAAGGGGACCGTGCTAAGCACAGGAATGGATTACAAGCACAGCACTGAGTACTTTGAGTGTATCAGCGGGAAATGCGGCTTTGTGGTCCTTAAGGTTGCAAAGGAAGGCTGGCAGGTACATGGCCGGTACAATAATCGGTAAATTGTCGCCAGCAACTAAGCAAGCTTCTGAGCTGAAAGCCTGTCCAATTAATATACCAATTACATGCCAAAATGGCTTCTCAGTGGACTGCAATTATAAAATCAATTATAACATGCATACATACACACAAGAACAATTCCACCAGAGCATCAAAACAGCCTTAATTAATATGTACTATGAAAAAAAGTCATTTAAAAAGCAGGACAAGTATAACAGGTTTTTTGTAAGATCAGAAGTTTAGGGGAACACTTGCCTAACCAGGTGTGTCTTCAGAAGCCAGTGGAAAGGCAATACTGATGGACCCTCTCAATTTCTTCCGCATTACCCAACATAAGGAAACCTTTACATTTTGTCAAGAAGTATTGCTGATAAAAAGTTTGTATTTTCTTTTTTTTAAGCACACACAGGTTTAACCAAGCACTTCAGCCTAAAGGAACAGCTAGACAGGTGTATTTCCCTGACACACAGAGAACCTAAGAACCTGGCTGCAGGTTACATTCATCAGATGCTTTGCCCATTGAGAAGCATGGAGGCTTGCCAGAAAATATAAAGAGCCATGATATCTGTGTTCTACCTCCACTACTGGATCCAGCATGGTTCTGCATATCAGTTGCTGGGAATCACACGGGGAAAGCGCTGACCACCGGTGGGAACAGGATGTTGGACTAGGTGGGCCATTGGTTTGATCCAGCCACCTCTTCATATATTCTTAAAGATGGAGGGCTAGCTCCCTCCTCTCTCAGCTCTTTATCTCATAAGAACACAAGAAGAGCTCTGTCGGATGAGGTCAAAGGCTATTCTAGTCTAGTACTCTGTTCTCACAGAGGCCAACTAGATGCCCATTGTAAGAAGCCCGCAAGCAAGACCTAAGTGCAACAGCCCTCTCCCTACCTGTGATTCCCAGCAACTCGTATTCAAAGGCTAATTTTGCTGCTGAATGACAAATTAGGGGCAGCTATGAAGGCAGCCAGGGGTTCCGGCTTCTGTGTCTTTGCCCGTAACCACCTCCTCCTTTCTCAGCATCCAGAATCCTTAACCATCAGCACCTTGCTAACACACGGCTCCTTCAGAGGAGTTAAATCAGTCATAGGCAAACTCAGCCCTCCATATGTTTTGGGATTACAATTCCCATCATCCCTAGCTAACAGGACCAGTGGTCAGGGATGATGGGAACTGACGTCCGGAGGGCCGAGTTTGCCTATGCCCGATAAATGAAACGTGCAATCAGGGATTCCCTTCCTTAGGACAGGGGTGGGGAACTTTTGGCCCTCAGGACATTGCCAGACCCCAACTCCCATCAGCCCCAGGCAGCATGGCCAAAGGTCAGGGGTGATGGGAGTTTGAGTCCAGCAAATGTCTGAAGTGCCACAAGTTCCCCAGCTCTGCCTTGGGACCTCTCTCCCCTATACTGGGAACATAGAAAGCTAGCTGCCTGACCCCAGGTCAAACTTTTTGGCCATCTAGCCAAGCCCTGTTGCCTTTGACCAGTGCTGGTTCCCATGAAAAGCGCTTTCCCCTTCACTGACTTCCCTGGAGATGCTGAGGACTGAACCTGGGACTGAATCTGCATGCAGTGCCCACCATTTGCTCCAGGAACCCTCCCGGCACTTTTTAAAATAAGTGCTATGAGGGCCCCTGTGAGACGGGAAACAAGGGCTTCATTTAAATCAAGAATAGGAGAGCAGATGCTGTTGGGTGCCAACTCCCATTAGTCCCAACCAGCAATGGGCAGTGGTCAGAGAGGACAGGTGTTGTAGTTGGAAGGGCAAATTCCCCAACCAGGCTTTAAAGGGGAAGAAAGAGGTGACTAGGGCTGCACTCCAAGCCACAAGTGCCTGGGAGTAAACCCCACTGAACTCCGTGGGGCTGGGGTCTGACTTAACATGCATAGGACTGTAGCCAAAATCAATGTCAGCCACTGCATGGTAGAGGACAGGAAAATCAGCACATCTATCTTTCCTAAGCAGTGACGACTGGATATGACTGGTTTGTGGGGCGAGAGAAGAGGGAGGAAGGAAGGGGAGCTGCACCTCTTAAATGTCTGCCTCTTCAGATAGCTTTTCACAAATTATTCCTCCTCCCAGAGCCCTTTATCCCTCCATCTTGTGTGCAGTTCACCGCCCAGCTAGAGGTCACTGGTAGTTATTTTAAGGTGGGTTTTGGAAGGGTTGTGCGTGTGTCTCTTTCTCACGGTTCTCTTAGGAAATCCAGAGACGATCCTGCAAGCGCTGCTTCTTCCTCCTTTGCAGTGAAAGGCACCATTTGGCAAAGCAGACATACGAGCCCCGACATCACCACCCCCGCCATTTCTAATGGTCTTTCCCGCACCCCGATAGCATTTGCTTGGTAAGAACAATCCAAACAGAAGGACTGGGGGGGGGCACATAAATACAGCAAACCCTACCCCCATATTACAACAGACTCAAGCATGTGCCCGAATGGATGTCATTTAGGGGAGGATTGCCGAGCACTTCCAAGGAGAGGGCAAAGAGAAGCATTTTCTCCCCCTATGTCGCACATGTAACACTGAACTTAAGAGGGAGAAATCGGTCATATGCGAACACCCCCGCCCCCGGGTTGTAGTGTGCTGGCCCATGTATTCCCCCTTCTCTCAAAGCGGGGGAAACGCATAAGGCTGGAATGGGCGGGACCATCATTACCCACAAAAGGGGGGTAATAGGAAAGTCTGGACCCCTCATTACCTGGGGGAGGGGCTGAGGAAGGCGCAAACCCTGCTCGGGCTTTCTTCAGCAATCGGAAGTCGTCCTCATTCGGCCCCGCCCACCAACACTAGCCAATCACAGCGGCTGGCATTTTGTAAGTACCCTACGCTCGTCTATGGTGCTGCGTCGCGGTCGAGCTCTATGGTTTCGCGAAGCACTATGGGAATCCAGAAGCGGAAGAAAGGTTTATGCGTTGCCATAGTAACGAGATAATAAAGAAAAACGAAAGAAGCGAAGGGGAGTGAAAATGTGCTCTCTCTGTGTGCCTGCAAAGTGGTATGGAAGTTTTCATAGCAAAATCAAACCATACAGTGAAAAAGTAATTAAAAAGAAAACGAGCCGTCCTCCCAGGAAGAGCTCGTTTGCATGTATATATGCTTATTTGAGTGCATCCTAAATATATGCTCACATTTACAATAGTTAGTACTGTGGCTAAGTTGAAATACAGAAGTAGGAAAAATAAGCGCTGGGGTGGGTGGTGAGCCAAGAGGCAAATTTTGGCTTGAAGCCTCACTACAAAATAAGAAGGCTACAGAAAGGTGGTGGTTGCCATGCCAACCAGTACTGTTGTTGCCATGGAGACTGCCATTATCTTCCTACTGCCCACCCTCACACCCTCTGATGCTTAAAAAGAAGAAGAAAAGATTGGCATTTGTACCCCACACTTTGACCAAGGAGCTGAAGGCATATCTGATTGTTTGGGGTTTTTTGTCGTCCTGCACTTCTGTTGTCACAAAAAACCCTGTGAAGTAGATTAGGCTCATCTATCGCCCTGGAAACTTTGGGGATGAGCAGATTTTCAAACCCAATTTGCCTAATTCTAGTGTGACATTCTAACCATCACACCATACAGGATTGTTACCTTCTTGTCAAACTTACTGGCTGAAAACCATTGGGTGTTTTGCGGGTGTTGTTTTTTTAAAAATAAAAAAAGTTATAAACACTATGACAGCACAGCAAATCAATGACATCACACCATGTCCTGTTGCTTACCGCCATTAAAACACCCCCTAAAAAAGCACACCCAGTTAAGTAGGCTATAAACCTAAGCAACACATTCTGACATCCACATCTTGTTTTCTTATAACAGAAATAGATTATAACCAAGCATAATAATGACAGTTACAGATAGGTAGCCGTGTTGGTCTGCCATGGTCAAAACAAAATAAAAAAATTCCTTCCAGTAGCACCTTAAAGACCAACTGAGTTAGTTCTAGGTATGAGCTTTCGTGTGCATGCACACTTCTTCAGATACACTGAAACAGAAGTCACCGGACCTTTCTATATAGTGAGAAGGTGGGGAGGGGTATTACTCAGAAGGGTGGTGGGAATGGGTGATTGGCAGATAGCTGCGATGAGCCTGTTGACGACTCTTAACGACTGCAATAGGTCTAACAGGGAAAAGCAAGGGGTGAGAAGGTGAAAAATGGCTTACCACCCTTCTGAGTAATACCCCTCCCCACCTTCTCACTATATAGAAAGGTCCGGTGACTTCTGTTTCAGTGTATCTGAAGAAGTGTGCATGCACACGAAAGCTCATACCTAGAACTAACTCAGTTGGTCTTTAAGGTGCTACTGGAAGGAATTTTTTTATTTTGTTTTGACCATAATAATGACAGCACTGATGACACCAAGCATCTCTGAACACATGCCATAATGCAGTCAGGACTATAGGGCTGCCACAGCAAGATTTGGGGGCATGCAGATTTCTAATTATCACTGTCTCCACTGTAAAGAGGTCCATTTTTTGTGCAGCTAACCGCATAGCAAGTTAGAAAAGAAATAAACAAGAGGTGTTACAATGTGGCCTTGAATTAATGTATCTTCCTCTAATCCTTACAGTGCTTAAAAAAAATATTTATGTAGCTCAAATTAGAGATGGATCATCCAAATCTTATTATGGTGGGATTCAGTTTGGTACTATAGCACTTGAACTTAAATACCTTCTGTTATTTGATAATAATTTAGACAAATTATTACTATTAATTGCTCCAGATAAAAGTGAGAAAAGTGCTATTTAACAAATGTTGGAAGGCATGTGATAGTGGTTTGCTAGTACCAGAGCACCTGCGATGTTTGAGTGACATCCAGTCATAGCATTTGGTTGTGTAGTGCATGCATACCCTGTGCTTAATTTATAAAACAAAAGATGCCAGGCTTCAAGCTTAAAAGTGAGGCTCTCTGATATGGGTGCTCAGTAATTAATGTTCATTTCAGTGAGGCTGGAGAGGACTTTGCAGTGACTTGTGGATCTTCAGTGGGGCAGTACTCTTTGGATTTCTCATTCCAAACTCCAAAATGCCCTGATCCACCTTTGAGGACAATCTTTCATTAAAATGTGTTTCTCCCCACACCTCCATCCTCCCCAATCAATTTCCAGAAATACATTCTGTTGGAATCTTGTCACAAAGTTGATAGGGCTAAAGCGTTTTAAATCAAACGGGTTCAGTTTAATTCATTTACAGACTGTGATTGTTCAGGACAGCAATAAATTAAGCTCCTCCCCAGGACAGACGTCAGTATATTTATTCCCATTATACAGAAAAGGAAATGGGGGTCACCAATCTGAGAAGCAACATTGGGTGCAGGGCCCAATAATCTTGGCTCACGGTTCTGTTTCTCTGCTCCAAATCACCATATCTCAATTCCCAGAGCTTAGAAATAAACCTCAGCCCTGATTCCACAGGCCTTTTACAGAAAATGCCAGTCAGTGAGAAATAGACTGGTGGGGAGAATCACATGTCTGTAAGCACTGGGAACAAGTGAAAAGAATAGGACTGCAGGATTGTCCACAGAATCCAGATTCAATGGTTGTTATCCCAAAGTTATTATCTCAGAATTTGTTTACTAAGAAAACAACCCACCATCTACAGGAATTAAAAAATGGCAGAGCGGGCTAGCTCTACTATTTTGGATAATCCCGCAGGTCACTGTGTTTCTCTATGTAAAATTATGAACACCTGTCCAAGGCAACCTGCTAGTGTTTACACCAACGACGGTTGAACTACAACTCCTACCATCTCGGACTACTGGCCATGTTCCCTGAAGGCAGCTGAAGTCCAATAACACCTGGAGAGCCTCAGGTTCCCCATCCTTATCAGGTTCCCCATCATCGCTCACCCCAGAAGTGAACTAACTGGGAGGTGAGCCAATAAGACTTCCTAGTTTTTTGGCTGGGATTGGCAATTCACCTTCAACAAGCTTGACCTTCTGAATCAACCCTTGAGATGTCTGTGAGATTGAGGCAAACCCCCATATTATTATTTTTAAACTACACACACACACAGAGCACTCAATGGGGGTATTCTCCTACCTGAAGGGGTCTCAGTGTATGTATGTATGTCCATACACAAATTCCCCCCAAAATGAAGCACAAATACTTCTAGCAGCAACAAACACATTTGGAGCGAGCAGGTCAGCGAGTCACTAAGCCATTTCTCTCCCTCCAGTTGGCACAGGAGTGGTCCTTATCCTGAGTCAGACATTTCTGTTGTGACAAGTGTGCAAAACTATGCTCCCATCGCCGTCCAGCTGAGAGGCTCCACTCTATTTCCACAAAGGTAGATGTGAGGTCAGCACCGTCGTGGTGAACTGGGGTATCTGGTCTTGAGCTCCTGCTTGAACTGCCGGAAGAGCAGCTTGTTGCGTTGATTCTCGGCATCCTTTTGTGCGTGGAACTCGCTTGCCACCTTGAAGCCCTTGTGGACCAGGAAGGCATTGCTCAGCACAGAGAAACGGTACCCAGCCACGTGGAGCTCGCAGGCCTGGCGGAAAAGGACAGTGTAAGGACAGCAGCCCACCACCAAAAACCTAGAACATGCAAGAATAACTGCACCGCAAAATACCTCTGGGTTATTTATAGTGATAGAAGCCCCTCATTTGACCTGTGAAGCTGTTCTGGGCAAGCTATGCCCACCTGACCTACACCTGATGGTCATATATGATGTTAGGTGTGGGACACTTTCCAAGGACAGAGACTCTGTCCCCACAACAACGCTCCAACAAGCATGACCAGTGGTAATGCTGAGTAGGTGTTTTAGCCCAATGGGCACAGGTAAGATGTAAGGCAAGAATGGGGAATCTCGGGTCTGGGAGTCAAGCCTCCCTATCTGGTCCTCTGCCCAGGCTCTACCTCCTCCTTGGCCATCCCCTGCCCTGCTCACAACAGGCCACACCCCTACACCATCCTTGCTCCACCCGCTCCTTGTTGAGTGTTTCTGCTGGAATGTGTTCTTGAAGGCAAGATTCTTGCCCACCTGGATGGAGGAGAGAGAGGGGTGTGAAAACTAGCTGTAGAAACTAGCCTACCACACAAAGGTAAAATGTACACCTGTTGCTTCACCTGCTTTTGTCTCTGGTTCCACCCACTGCTGACATATGGCCCCCAGATGGCTGACCAGAAGCAAATGTAGCCCTTGAGTTGAAAAAAAAATAAAATCCCTACCCCTGGCTCAAATGCAGCTTTGCCACTACCTGGCTTGGCCTCTCCACCAACAAAGGCTGCATATGCACTATACCTCCAAAGCACACTGAACACATGGCTTCCCCAAAATAATCTTGGGAACTGTGGTTTGTTAAGGGTGCTGAGAATGGTTAAGGGGTAAGCTACAGTTCCCGAGATGGTTTGCAGGGAAGCCACATGCCTTCAATGTAGGGTGTATATGCTGCCCCAAGTCATGACCCCCCAGCCATGGCAGCTACCTGGCTGATCCGGTTGAAGCCGTACTGCTTGAAGCGCTCATCGTAGGGGGGCACAGAACTAGCCCCGATGTAGAAGGGCTCCCAGGGGTCCCGCCACTCCACCTCGTAGGCCACGCGCAGGGGGCCTCCGACGGGGAGATTCAGCCAGTGGGAGTAGTTGGTGGGCGCCTGGCACCGCGGGCACAGCTCCTCATAGAACGGCCGGATCTCGCCCACTTGGTACAGCTGCAGCAGCTCCGTCTTGGTGCCCGGGATCCGGCGGGTGTGGCGGATCTCGAAAGCCGGCACAACGAAGACCCCCGGCGTTTCCTCGGCAGCAGTTCCGGGCAAAGCCAAGAAGTCCTCCCGCAGCCCCTCGCTGGGCACCATGTCCATGTCCACCGCCAGCATCCAGTGCCCGCCGACGGCTCCCCGAGCCACGTTGCGCAGCAGGTTGTTCGGGTACGAGGCGTTGGCGGCGTCCAGCGCGTAATTGCGCCGGCCGGCGGCTACCCGCGCCAGCTTGGCGAAGACATCCCCGCAGGCCTGCAGGCGGGCGAACTCGCCGCGGTCCGGCAGCTCCGGGAAAGAGGCCGCTTGGTCGGCGTGGCACACCAGGTGGAGGCGCACCAGCTGGCGGACGGGCGCGCACAGGGCGGCCAGCGCGTACACCAGCGCCGTGGCCAAGCGCACCTCGGCGGCGCCCGGCGCGAAGAGGGCCACCGACATGGGCCCCCGCCAGCGCTCGGCCAGGCGCTGCGCGTGGTGCAGGTTGCCCAGGCTGGTGTGCGTGACCAGCACCACGTCGGGGCTGCGCTCGCCCTCCCAGGAGCCGCGCACCATGTCCCGATACACGCGGTACTGGCCGCTGGCGTCCAGGGCGCCGCCGCTGGCCAACACCTGCTTGAGGCGCTCCTTGTGGGCGTCGCGGGCCGTCGGCGCCCGTCGGCCCTGGAAGAGCTCGGCATAGCGGTAGCGCTGCTCCTGGCCGTGCAGCCCCGACAGCAGCGCCAGGTAGAGCAGCTGCAAGCCGGCCACCAGCGCCAGCGCCGCCACCAACGCCTGGAAGCAGGAGCAGTGCATGGGCGGCAGCCTGCCCCTCCTCCTCGCCCGACCTCACCCGAGGCCAGCCTGGAGGGAGCGCACGGAGAAGCCAGGCCCCGCACCGTGCATCCTTCCCCGCGGCTGCTCCCGCTGCTTCCCAGGCGGGTGCCCGGCGGCTCTTGCAAATAGTTTCACGTCTGGGGGCGGAAGGAGCCAGCTCTCCTCGGCGCCCTCTGCTCCTTTGGAGGATGCATTGCAAAAACACGCGCGGGCCCGCGGGCAGGTGCGACCCCCCCCCCTCCTTTGCACTGCTCTCCCGCTTGTTTTGCAAAGCAAGGCAGATGCATCGCCCCCTCCTTCGCACACACCGCACTAAGACGTGCGTGCGTGTTTTTCCAATTATTATTATTATTATTATCAACATCATCATCACCGTCATTTGCCATTTATTATTAGTACTGTTTTGCTTAAAAGGAAATGTGTGGGAATGCATGGAGACGTGCAATGCCACGGGGGAGAGTTGGGAAAGGAGCAAACAGATCGTCCGGAAGCGGACTAAGGGATCTAGTGGGAAGAGGAACATTTGTTCCGTGTGACGAGGTGGCCGAGTGGTTAAGGCGATGGACTGCTAATCCATTGTGCTCTGCACGCGTGGGTTCGAATCCCATCCTCGTCGGCATCGACCCTCTCCCCTTTTGAGTTTAAAGGGAAAAGTGGATCAATTCTGTTTATCAAGCCCACACTCTGCAAGGTGGTTTCCCCCCCAGGCCTGTAACCGGAAATTCCTCTCTTTGAAAGAGTCTAGGGAAGACACCCAGATAAAGGGCAACTTTCACTTAACAGGTGGGAACACCCAACAAAGGGTAACTGAATTCATTGGGATTTGTCGTGGAGTTGGAAACGGTTTTTTTTGGGGGGGGCATTCAAAAGTGAACCCTTACAGGTAAATATTTTACTCCTACTGAAAATCTCATAGATTGCCTATTCAGAAATAATAATCCCTGCTGGATTCAGTGGGTCTTACTCCCAGATAAAAGTGGGATTGGTACCCTAGCTCTGTCAAAGATGTGTGCAAAGGGCAGTTCCTTCTCAGATGCTTTACAAGAACTAAGGCCCTTCAAAATGAATCACACGATTTAATAACCAATCTCAACAGCGGGCTTTAGTTTAGAGTACAACAAGGAACTGTGACCTTCTCTTGTAAATTGAATCAAAAGGGTAACCGAGTTAGAAAGATGACCAAAGTATTATTCAGAAAGACAAGTATATCAAGGATTTGGTTTGTGGGGTGGTCATGAAAATGCTTTATTAGTTTCACACCCCCCCCCCATTTTTGTTTCTTGACTTGCTTCTAATTGTGAAATGTCTTAGGCAAATTATGGCTCAAAAAATGCAGTGATTGTTGCTGGACCCTCAAATCCCATCAGTGAGGGCTTATGGGAATGGTAGTCCATTAATATCTGGACAGCTACAGGTTATCCCTCATATGCTCTAGGCTAGGATCTGCTATGATTTTTGCCCTGGAGACAATTATTTGTGTCATTGTTATATTTTTATTTCTGTCATTTGCACAATGCATGGGGGACTCATTGCCACAAGAAGATGTGGTGACCACTACAATGGTTTACAAAAGATAAGTGGGACCTGGAACAAAATGTTGCAGTGTAGTGGGATGCTGTTCAGGATTCCAGGCAATCATTTTTTTTAATTAAAAAAAACTTTATTGGGGGTGGGGGAATGATAAAACAAAGCAGAATCCCTCCAGGGATGGCAATAGTTCAACATTGTACACGCAGCAAAAATATTCTTTAAAAAATAAAAATGTTTGAGCTTTGAATTCATTTAAAACAATCACATACAGGATCTGATAAAATGTCCCTTCCCACAAACCAAAAAATAAATTGAGTCGTTAAAAATAAACACAATTTCCCCATTGCCCTTTGATCCTTAATAAAGTTAGTTATAATGCCAGTATGTATTGAGAGCAAGTCTCTGTTTACAATGAAACACAGTTAAATATATATTGCTTAAATAGGCAACAAGACTGAAACCATTCAAATGTACCACAATGAATATTGCAATCAGATCACAGTGAATAAACCATCATTGTGTCTTGCCTTTTCCTGCAGTGCAGGGGGTTGGATTAGATGACATTTTAGGTCCCTTCTAACTCTACAATTCCACAATCCTATAAGGCAATATCTGGCCCTTTTTGCAGATACATTCTGCAACATATCACTGACGCAATAGTTGTGCATTCATGGTGGATTTATTCTAGGCTGTCCCCACATCATTTCACTTTATTGGGTGTTCTGCTACGCTTCCTCAATGTTACCCCTTGACTGATGTCGGGAAGGGCACTCTTGTGCTATATAGCGCAGCAAAAGTGGGGTGAAAAACATCCTGGAACATCTGTAGTATGAAAAGTTACAGGATTTCAGCAGGAAGCTATGGGACACGTGCTGATGAGAAATGAATCTGTATGTCCATTCTGAAACTTTTGCAGGCGCCCTGAAAGCGGGATTGCACATAACTGCCCTGATACCGTCATAAGCACCAATCATAAGTGCATAATAAAAAGGACACCTAGAGCCCTTAGACTGGGTTTAATAGCTGAGGATATTCCATGGGAGCTATTGGATCAGGTACATTCAGACGGGAGGCCCTCTGCCACATGCCACTGCTCCCCTGTTCTTAGATGTTTGTAGAACCTTTGGCAGATTTTCATCCCCCCTGTGCCCCCTCCTTTGGCCAAATTTCCCAGCCAAACCAGTAGGCAAATGATAATTTAACGTATTAGTCCAGGACTCTGTGGGGCCCCATCCTCCCAGACGAATGTTTGCTGGGGCTGGTGGGGGTTCAAGTCTAACTACATCAGGAGGATCACGGTTTCCTCACTTCTCTGCTACTCCCAGCAACCCGTCCCCTTATTTCTTTCAGAGAAGCATTTGCGACTGCTGAGCAAGTGCAGGAGGTTTATACTTGCATTTCCTTCCCTTAAAAAACGAAATAAAACCCTCACCCGAATTCCAGTACTTTGAAACCTCAAAATTCTGATGGGCGGTGGCTCATCGTTATCTCCTTTTCTCCAGATGTACTTCCTTTTTAATCTCATCACTCTTAGCATGTCATACACAAAGCAAGCCTCTCTCGAGCATCACATGGCCAGAAGAAGGTGGCCTGGGAGGGGTGTCCTACTGGAGAGCCGAGGAGGTTGAACAGGGTTTGTGGGACAGAACCGCAGTTTTCTAGACCATGCTCCATGACGAGGGGACGTCTAGCTCTTCCCATACAGAGCTGCCCCTTTCAGTTTTAAAACCAGGACACCTGAGAATTCTGCTAGCCCTTCCCCATAAAAAAATAATAATTCAAGCTTCCAGTCTGCTGCAAAATAGGACATGGCTTCCACAGCTGCATCCATGCTGCAACTGAGGACGGTGTATGTGTTCTGTAAAATGGCACACGTTAAATGCCTCTGTGAGTTAAAGGTTGGGATTGTATATTAGGGTGGCTCATTGTAAAGAGATTCCGTACAAAGAGGTCTGACTCCCCATTGGGACATCTGGTTGTCCACTGTGAGTCCAAGATCCTGGATGAGACAGACCACTGGCCTGATCCAGCTATAGAGTTCTCTTCTTATGTTCAAATTTCTGGAAGGTCTCCAATGAATTTTTGGACCAAAGGGCCCCATCTAGTTACTATGCGGAAGTCCTGAGCAAGCTCTGCAAGAAGAAACTAAATGCATTTCCAGCTGTAATGGTGGAAGATGGAAACAGAGCAGCTCAGGTGCGTGCAGGTGAGGATCAGCCAGAAGAGATGCTGGCCGAAATCCTGGAGGTATCCTATCACCACCATGACTAGTAGCTATTGATCGCCTTATAAGTTATACTCTTCTATGAATTTGTCTAATTCCCTTTCAAAGTTGTCCAAGTCGGTGGCCAACACTTGTCACTCGGTGAAAGAACACCCACCTTACATGCGAGAGGTCCCAGGTTCAGTCCCCAGCATCTCTGGATCTTACCTCAACACTAAATACGTTAAAAAAATGAAAAAACAAAAACAAAACACTGGCAGTGTCCTCCATTACATACCGGAGGGAAACAGGCTAGCTTAGGAAAGCAGCTGCTTCAGGCTGAACAGCGGGGGCCTAACCCTGCTTTGAGCTTAGCCCTGCCAGCCTAAACGAGGCTTCTTTGGCCTGAAGAGAATCTTGGTCAGATGCCAAATCTGGCGGCCTAGTTTAAAGAGGCTACACATGATATTATTTCTCAGCAATCCTATGCCTCTTTCTGCAGAGCCTCCACCACCAGTCTTCCAGATGGCTTGGGCTACAGGAAGTGATGGTTGGGGCTGCTTGTCCCAAAACCTATGGGGAACACCCGGTTGGGGAGGCTGGAGGACGGACCCCTCTGGAAAGCAGTATCTGACATCTTGCGGACCTCTTTATCTGACGAGAACAAGTTTTAGCAGACAAGTTTGAAGCAATGCAAGCTGAGAAAACAAAAACATAAACTGGCCAGTGGTGGTGATGGGGGGGAGCAGAGAGCTTGCCCTATATGGCTAAGTTGAGATGGAAGCAACAAACCCAACCCGATTAATGGACTGGATACAGACTTCTCCCTTCCTTACCTACCGTCACCCTCTAGGAGGATATTCCGTAGAGCAAATGTGTGTTATGCAACAATACTTCCTCAACTTGAAAGCAAAGGGAGAGCAAGAGTACGTGTGAGGATATTGCAAAATTCCCCTTTGTTGTGCGTCCTCAGCCAGGCACAAGTGGGAGAGGCAAAGCGGCTCCTCCACCTCCAGGGACATAGGAAGGGGCCTTGCACATGGCCCCTCCGTACCGCAGCCTTCCCTTGGCTTGGTCGGAATCCAGGAATCTTTCAGAAAAGTCCAAGAATCTTTAAAAAAAATATACATCCAGGCTCCTGGGGATTTAAAAGGGTAGCTGAGCGAACATGAACTTATGCATATACAGGAAAGAAAAACCAAAAAGAGCAGTTCCCTTTGTTGGAAGATGGTGGCAGAAGCCCACTTTGCTACCCAGAAGGATATTAGCTGCTACACAGAGGGCACACCTGGGAGGGAGAGAAGGGCAACCAGCCTCTCCTCAAGTCTTCAAGGCAGATGCTTTGCTGTTGCCGAGGTCCAGCAAGTCCTGGACATCAGAGCAAGGCCTTGAGGATGAAGGACAGCCCAGCTCCACAAGAGAGACCCAACGCCAGGAAAAAGGTCATGATGGCTCCCGCCAATTCGCTCTCGTGTGGTTGCACCTGCCTGGGGGCGGAAACAGAGAAGAAGACACTTTATAATCTGGCAGAAAACGCCATGGGCGAAGCCAAGGGGTGAGGGGGGGTATTTGCCCCCCCAAATCAAGTAAATAAATAAAAATAACTAACTGACCAACTGCATCTCAGATAACTTGGTTCTGCCACCCCAACATAAAGCCTGCCCCCCTATAACCTAAATCCTGGCTACACCTGTGGGAAAGGCCCTTCCTCTTTGCCCAAACCAGAGAGGAAACCAGGGCTGGATTTATGCACATGGAAGCTACAGTTTACAGCTTCCAATTATGAACGGCCTTTAAATACATTTTTTTAAAACTCGATTTCAATTCCTTTGCTCTCAAAGAAGATCACAAAAGTGTCTTAAGCTTTATGTCCGACGCAGAACACTCACAGTGCACGTTGGGATGCTCCTGCCATTCAGAGGGTGCCAAAATGTGTGGGTCACTGCTACATAGAATCTTAGAGTTGGAAGGGACCCCTGAGGGTCATCTAGTCCAACCCCTTTCACTCTTTATAAACTACGATTCCCAGGACTCATTGGCTATTAAAGTGGTATAAGAGAGTGCTTTAAGTGTGTGGTGTGGCCTAAGAGGAGCACAATGGTGGTGGCTCAGGGAGCCTTGCGTGGAGAAGGTCCCTGGTTCAATCCCTGGCTTTGCCAGGTAGGGCTTGGCAAGACTTCCCTTGTCTGAAACCTTGGAGAGCCACTGCTGGTTAGTGCAGACCAGGGGCTGCCAACACGGTGCCAATGTCTCAATGCAAAATAAATAAAGGGAACGAGCAATCCACTCTTGCAGACACACACACACACACACACACACCATTCATAATGCTGCTTTTGCATGTTTCAGAAGGAGCGACGTCGCTCAGAGCACACTCACTTTGGCGCCAGGCACATGGTGAGGGAGACGAAGTAGCCATTGGAGAGGGAGAAGACGACCATGAAGAGGACGAACCAGGCATCCTGGCGGAAGAGCATGGGCAGGTATTCCCGCTGGGGGACATTGCACAGAAGCAGGAGTGGGACGAGCAGCAGGCGGAGCCCCACCACCGCAGGGAGCAGGCGAAGATGCTTCTCTGGCTGGGAAGAGCAAAAAGCAGCGTTCTTTGCTTCATTACTCTATTTCCTAATAAACGCCCAAAGGTCTCATTTTAAGATGTGATGGCTGTAAACCTCCATACCCACCCACCTACCCAAGTTTTTTCTCTCTTTCTTTTTATTTATTCTATTTCATAATTCTTTCTGGATTGTTATTTTAACTTCCTAAGAACATCTTGATCTTTTTTTCTTTTTTCTTTTTAAAAAAGATGTCTTAGTACTGTATTTTTCTGTGTATAACATGCCGCCATGAATAAGATGCCCTCTATTTTGGGGGGCTCAAAATTAAGAAAATGCGCTATGCACTATCCATGTATAAGATAACCCCTTATTTTAAACTTCAAAAAATTAGGGAAAAATATAGTCTTATACACGGCAAAATGCGGTAAATAAAACCTGCCTGGCTTCAAAAAGAGTAGAAGATTTTAGGATTCAAGCATATTCCTATGTAACGAGCGATGAACTTTTTTCACGCCAAGGGCTGCATATTCCCGTCTGGGCAACCTTATGAGGGCCACATGCCAGTCGCAGGCAGGGCCAAATGCAAAAGAGGGAGGAGCAGCAAACAGAATTTTTACCTTTGTACACTAGGCTAGTTTCTATGCATGCTCAACTCCATCCTCCATCTGGGCTAGGAAGAGTCATTGCAAAAGTTCAAGGATGCCTCCTGTCTAAGCAAAAACACTTGGGAGAGTCCCAAGGACCGGGGAGAGAGACCTGGTGGACCACATGTGGTCTCCACCTGCTATAACAATCTGCCAAGTGTGAGATAAGGCTTCCTGAGCTTAGTGGCTCAAGCCCACAAAAGCTTTCCTTGAAATAAAAGTCTTGTAGGTGCCACATGCCTTATTTGCTTTCGTTATGGGAGGTTAATACTGCTGCCTCTCTGGAGTTCATCAAGAGATAGTCATAATAGTCACACTGTTTTTGGACAGCGTGGAGCCAATCCCACTTCAGACACTCATACTTACCCAGAGGAAATAGGAGGTAGCGCTGCGGCCCAGCCAGTCCATGACGTTGAACAGAAGAAAACAGCAGACGGGAGTGAAGAACTTGCCTGAGGCATAAGAAAAAGACAGAGAAATAGGAGGGAGATGAATGCAACACTAACCTGTAATTAGATTTGCTTTGAAAAATCTGGTTTTGCTTACGTTTTATGTCTACTACTTTTAAAAAGTTTGGTTTAATTGGGATTTTCCTTACGAATGTTTTATACCATTTCAGTAAACCGCTTAGAGGGGTTTTTGTCAATTAAGTGGTACGCAAATCTTCTTTAAATACAGTGGTGCCCCGCAAGACGAATGCCTCGCTAAACGAAAAACCCGCAAGACGAAAGGGTTTTCCGATTTTTAGCGGCTTCGCAAGACGAATTTCCCTATGGGCTTGCTTCGCAAGACGAAAGCCCATAGGGAAATCTCCGGGGACAGCGGGGAAGCGCAGCGCGCCTTCTCCTCTGTTCCTGGACCTGTCCTGAAGGCTTGCGGTGGGAGGAGAAGGCTGTTCTGAAGGCTGGCGGTGGGAAGAAAAGCCCTTCTCCCCCGCCAGCCTTCAGAAGAGTTCCCCGCAGGGCTCCCCAAGTCCTGCAGGGCTCCCCAAGCTGCGAATGTCTGCCCCGCGCGAGGGGCGCTCTGAAGCAGAGTGCCCCTCGTGTGGGGCAGCAGCCTGCTATCCGCAGCTTGGAGAGCCCTGCGGGGAAGTCCTGCAGGGCTCCCCAAGCTGCGAATGTCTGCCCCGCGTGAGGGGCGCTCTGAAGCAGAGCGCCCCTCGTGCGGGGCAGCAGCCTGCTATCCGCAGCTTGGAGAGCCCTGCGGGGAAGTCCTGCAGGGCTCCCCAAGCTGCGAATGTCTGCCCCGCGCGAGGGGCGCTCTGCTTCAGGCTGCTATCCGTCTTGCGAGGCACCACTGTATAAATAAAACTGAAGTTCTCATATGCCAGGTGTGAATAAAGCCCAGGTGTCCTTGATTCTTCCCTCCACACTTGCCAGCCTCTCCTGCCACACCCTTTGAGAACCACTGGTCTAGCCCAATATTGTCTATTCTTGACTGGCAGCGGCTCTCTGGGGACTGAGGCAGAGAAAATTCCTACACAATCCTTTTTTAACTAGAGATGTTGGAACCCTTCTGCAAGCAAAGTACAGTGGTACCTCAGGTTACATATGCTTCAGGTTACAGACACTTCAGGTTACAGACATTTCAGGTTACAGACTCCGCTAACCTAGAAATAGTACCTCGGGTTAAGAACTTTGCTTCAGGATAAGATAAGAACAGAAATCGTGCTCTGGCGGTGTGGCGGCAGCTGGAGGCCCTATTAGCTAAAGTGGTGCTTCAGGTTAAGAACAGTTTCAGGTTAAGAACGGACCTCTGGAACAAATTAAGTTCTTAACCCAAGGTACCACAGTAAGTGCTTCATCCCTGAGCCTCAGCCATCTTTCTAGGATGGTAAGCAATTGCCTTAGTAATAATAATAATAATAATAATAATAATAATAATAATAATAATTTATTTCTACCCCGCCCACCTGGCTGGGTTTCCTCAGCCATAAAACCTTAAAAGCAGACTAAAACTTCAAACATTAAAAACTTCCCTAAACAGGGCTGCCTCCAGATGTCTTCTAAAAGTCGGATAGTTGTTAGTTTCCTTGACATCTGATGGGAGGGTGTTCCACAGGGCGGGCGCCACTACCAAGAAGGCCGAGTCTTGCTGTCTGTTTTGAAACGGCAGTGTCTCTCTAGGGCCTCAGACAAGGGTCTCTCCCAGCCCTCCATGGCAGTGCTACTGGGGACTTTTGAGCCTGGGGCTTTCTATATGCAAGGTAGCTATACCACTGAGCTCCGTGGGCCTTTCTGTGGGGCTCCAGCTCTCAACTGCCTCTAGCCAGCTGGGACTGGCCCTCCTCATCCCTCCACCCCCAGCCCCCATTGGATCCCCCCATTACTCACTCCAGGTTTCGTTCTCTGACGTGCTGGCGACGCTGGCAGTGATGGCGGGAAACACAGAGAGAGTGATGGAGAAGACCATAACGATGCAGAGGGCCATCTGCCAAATCTATAACCGGGAGGAAGAGGAAGAGACCAGCACCCTTGCTAAAACTATTCCCCCACCCATCCTAGTCTTGACGTTTCCCGTTACTTCACCCCTCCGGCCACAGTCCCTACCTTCCTGAGCACACCTAGGACTGACGGTTTCGGCGGAGGCAGGCCTGCCCCATTGCTCCCGTTCATAATCTCCAGGGGGCATTTTGAGTCTTCTTGCTCCAGGGCGATGGCAATCCCATTGCTCAAGCTCAGCGGCTCTCCTCCTTGGGTGGCACCCGGCACGGGGCCGAGGCCATCCTCTGGGGGCGGGACAGAAAAGGAGCCAATCAGCACATGGCAGAGTCAGGTGACCTACAGGCTCTAATTGCCTTCTACTCTGACACAAACACACACACACACACACACACACACACACACAGAGTAGAACTTCAGTTTTCGAGTATCTCGGAAGCCTAACGATTTGGAACCCGAACACTGAAAACCCAGAATTAATTCCTTCCATTTTCGACTAATAATTACAATATTATTATATTTTGGGGTTTTTTTAGTATTGAGTGAGGGGTGTTTTTATGACTACATCAGGAATTCCATTGTTGGGTTGGTACCTTTAATTAATTAAATAATAATAATAATAATAATAATAATATCATTTGAGCTTGGAGGTGTGTTTTTTTTAAAAAAAACCTTGCAATTTATTTATTTACTTTGTAACATTTATACACCACTTGATTATTAAAAAAAAACAACAAAACCCTGAAAGCGGTTTACGAAGTTAAGTTAAACTGCCTAGACGCCAGCCAGGTAGAGGGAGACTTAACTGCACACTTGGGGTGGCCAACATGTAGCTCTCTAGATCAGGCTTCCTCAACCTCGGCCCTCCAGATGTTTTTGGCCTGCAGCTCCCATGATCCCTAGCTAGCAGGACCAGTGGTCAGGAATGATGGGAGCTGGAATCTCAAAACACCTGGAGGGCTGAGCTTGAGGAAGCCTGGCCTAGAGGTTGCTAGACTACAGCTCCCATCATCCCTAATCCCTGGTCTTGGTGGCTGGGGCTGCTGGGAGTTGGGAGTCTAACAGCCTCTGGAGGGCCAAAGGTTTCCCCACCCTTCCCTACAATCTCCATTATTAAATTTGTGAATTGGTTCCACAATTTGGGAAGAACTCTCAAGAGGGGAGCCTGGCTGACCCACTCCTTGGGGGGCTGCTTACCAGGGGAAAGAAGCCCCGCCTTGGTCTCCAGCTCATAGCCTGGCTCTTCCTGGGCTCTCTTGTGCAGGTGGTGGCGAGCAAAATCCTGCAGAGAAAAAAGGGAGCCATGGTTGCAGATGGCAGGGTTTTATTTATTTATTAAAGTTCTTATGTTACATCGGTAAACATTATCGTATTACATCACAAGACTTATTATACTATAATTTTCAACATGTATACAAAGTTTATATACTAAAAGGAAAAGGAAAACAAGAACAAAAAACTATTCCAAAATCATATATGTACCAACACTTTGGACTTCCTGTCTATCCCTTTGTATATTCCTTTTTTACAAATGAATGTATTATTATTATTGTATATTTCATTACATTTTATCTAATACATTCCTATATCAATATGTACCCTTGGTCTTATTTCCCAACTCAGTCTCTCTCCAATGTCAATCAAATGCTAGCATAGATAGCGAACCTTTACTGTATTTCTGAACATATATCTTATATCTATCCCACTTTTCCATAAATTTTTGTTTTGAATTGCCTCTCAGGCTATTTGTCAACTGCGCCATTTCAGCAAATTCTTGTACTGTAGCTTGTTATGCCAATCCGTTATTGTCGGGACTCCTTCTTCCTTCCTTTGCCACCAAAGTCCGAGCTGCAGCCGTTGCATATAAAAATACCTCCCTAAAGGCATTTGGGATGTCCCTGCCAACAATACTTAACAGAAATGCCTCTGGTCTTTTTAGAAAGGTTATTCCAAGCATTTTTTAAAACTCATCATAAATTAAGCCCCAAAACACTTTGATCTTCCTACACGTCCACCACCATGGCAGGGTGTTATCAGATTCCCCCATCACCCCTCCCCTCACCTCTGCAAGGTAAGCTGATAAGGCTGAGAACACAATATGAGCCTCCTGGATCAGGCCAAAGGGGGACCCATCTAGTCTAGTATCCTGTTTTCTCAGTGGCTAAGCAGATGCCCATGGGAAGCCCCCCAAGCAGGACCTCCCCACTTGTGATTCCCAGCAGCTGGTATTCTGAGGCCTGCTATACTGCCTCCAACAGTGGGGGAAAGAATAAAGTTACAGCAAGTTCATAGACTTCACTTCCAGGCAACCCAGATTTGTTTGCATAAAGTTTGCGGGGAGGTTAGAGAACGCTGGCATTTTATTTATTTATAATTTGTGGTGTGGGGGGTAGACAGCATTGCAATGCAATGCAATGCAATGCAATGCAATGCAATGCAATGCAATGCAAAAAGAAGAAGTCAGATTTTTAGGGGGGTGGGGAGTGAGTTCGTTGCACAGGAGTGCCAAATTGACTTTAATAGTGCAACCTGAATTTGTCAGAATGTGGGAATGAATCCCACTCGAAGATCGCGTCAGTCTGTAAGTGCCCAGAAAGCAGTTTATCTGCTGTACAAAACGGGTGAAAGTAAGGAGATGTGTACATGGTGCAGGGGGCGGGGGAAGAGATCATGATTGTCCACATCGCTTTAGCCTAGTTGGCTTTTAAAGTGGATTAGACCATGCCAGCACTCACAAATCTCCTCCTCCCCTCCTCAAACCCAGTGGAAAGAGCTCCCTCTTATTTTGCAAAACCAGGGTGTGGGAGAGAGGGCTTTGTCTCACCTTGTGGGGCAGCAAGATATAGCAGATGATCGAGATCAGGGTCCCAACACAGGGGGTGACAAAATAGCTCAAAGCGGAGGTCTGAGAATCCACACCACCTGAAAATCCAGAGAACGATGAGATGAGGATGGGCAGCCTACGGAGAGCGCTTTCTGGACTACCCTTCTGGACTCACAGGGCTTTGACACAGCCCGTGAGGGTGAGGAGTAAGTTGCTAGAACTCGCATCGTATTCCTTCCCCACAACCCTGCTATGCATCTTGGCATAAATGCAAACAAACAAGCCCACAGTTAAACACTGTCTTATCACCTCCGAACCTCTACCAGTCACCAGTCGAGCTTCTGTCATATCACAGAATGCTCACAAATGTGTCTCAAGACAGAACGTGGAGAAGGGTGGGGGGCAGTTTTGGAAAGAGAAGTGATAACTCAGTATGCAGGAGGAAGGAATTCTCACATAGGAGGGGGTGAGGGACAGGAGAGGGGTTAGTAGGAAGGAGGAATTAAAGGCAGGAATGCGGGGCAAGCTATGAGACTGAGCTGGGGAGTGGGTGGGTAAGGGGTGCCACAGCCACATTGCAGCAGAGTGCACAGAAAAACACAGAGCATTGCTGCGTTTCCCCCCCGCGATGCAGGTTGTATTGAAAACACCAACGAATTATTACTTGGTGCACCTCAGAGGTCCTTTCTTCTTGTTCCTGGAAGAGGCAAAGGCCTGAATGAAGAAAGAGGTGGGGAAGAGAGATGAAGAAGTGAGAAGCCTACAGAGAAAGGGGCGGTTGGGGGTGGAGTGGGGACTTCACATTGGGCCTAAGGAATGCATGTGTGTTTTTGGAAGGAATGAACAGGCAAGTGGGCTCAGAAGGGTGAGGCGTACTGAGGAGGAGGAGAAGCATTTAAGCCCCCTTGAGATCCTTGGAAGATAAAAGGTGGGACATAAATGTAATAGATGATAAATAAAATATAAGTGGTATTTTGGAGGGCAGCAAAGCAGCTCCGCCTCAGACCAACTGGGCGCTCCACATTAATAAGCCAAAGGCAGGCAATCTGAAGTTGCTGTTATTAAAATGCCTCTCCTGAAAGGGGGCCCACCACTTCCTGAGGCAGCCTGCTGCACGGCTGGGTGCCTCTTACTGTTTTCTCCCCCACCCCTGTAGATCAAGTTTGACAGGTGGAGAGGTGGGGATGCCCAGCTGTCAATCACCTGATGCCACAACGACATCAGATGACCTGCTTTTGGTCCACTGCAGTATGTGACCCTTTGATGCTCCAACAAATCAGCTGATTATTGGGTTTCAAAGCACCGTCAGCGGCTCACTGCAAGCAGCAACGTTCAGCTGGTCATTAGGGCTTGCACAGAACTGAGGCAGCCACCAGAGTGTCTCATGCTGCTCTCTGAAAAGGACCAATGGTCAGCTGAATGTTGATGCTTGCAAGCACCCTGTGGGGCACTTTGAACCCCGGTGGTCAGCTGTAAACCTGAGCCGTCCATGTCTTTACCTGCCCCACAGGTAGGGGCATATTAAGGCCCACAGACTGGCTGGACATTCCTCACCTTTGTCTTAATGTTCAGCAGAAATCTGCTCCCCTGCGATTTCCACTGTTTGGTTATAAACTGACCCTCTGCAGCAACGGAGAACAGGTTGCCGCCATTTTCCACACGACACTCCTTTCAGATATTTGAAGGTGGTTCTCCTTTCCCCCCTGGCCTCCTCGATCTTCTCTTCTCCATGCAACCCCCCCCCCCTTCCCAGCACTTTCCCAGCGGGCCCTCAGAGGACTTGCTCTCCAGACCACACACTCCTTGTCCTCCTCACAATACTCACTGGCCATGGAGAGCAACATGGCGGTGGCTGCGAAGGTCCCAGCCATTCCTTGGCCGCTCAGGAAGAGAGTGCTGTAGCTTTGAGGGAAGGATCCCAGTTGCCCAAAGAGGCTGCCTTGCAAGACGGCGCAGAAGGCTGGAGAGAGGAGAGGAGAGAAAGAAGGTGGAGTTTGGGGGGCGAGAATGTCAGCAGCCAACATGCTTAGTGGCATTTTACTTCCTTATAAGCTCACACACCCAGGACTGGGACTAAGACCATGGTTGTGGAGGGGCAACCTTCCCCTTTCTCCCAAGCACTAAGAACCACAATCCCTCAGGTGAGATCATTCCTCACAGCCAGAGGAAGTTGTGCAACTTCCTCCCTCCCTCCCTTGTCCAGCATCTTCAGAAGACAGTTTCTGTCATAGGCTCAAGATGCACCTCTTTACCACGACCTTTGACACTGGCATTTTTAAATTGCTGTCACATGTCCTAGGACTGTATGGTAAAGGCCGGGTGAACAGCAGCAGCAGCAGCAACAACAACAGATACCTTTTCTTAGATTGCAGTCCTAGAATGACAGAGTTAGAAGGAGACTTGTAGGCCGTTTAGTCCAGGGGTGGAGAACTTGAGGTCTCGGAGGGGAGGGTTTCAAATGCGGCCCTCCAGTTCTATCTGGCCCTCAGAATTCTCCCCAAGCCACACCCCCTCACTGGCCCTGATTCACTGGATGGAGGCCCTGATTCACTGGATTGCTTGTCTGGATGGAGGATAAAGAGGGGTGTGTGTAGAAAACTAGCCTGAATAAAATTGACGCTCCTTGGCCCTGTATAGGGTATAGAGTATCTCCACCCTCATAATTCAGCCCAGACACTGGGGTCCAGCGCCAAGGGCGTTCTGGCAAAAAGTGCAAAAAGTGCAGTTACAGGGAACCAGGCAGAGGGCCTTCTCGGTAGTGGCACCTTCCCTGTGGAATGGCCTCCCATCAGGTGCCAGAGAGATATACAACTTTCAGTAGACATCTGAAGGCAGCCCTGTATCAGGAAGCTTTTTAACGTCTGATGTTTCGTCGTGTTCTTTTATATTCTGTTAGAAGCCGCCCAGAGTGGCTGGGGCATCTCAGTCGGATGGGTGGAGCATAAGTAATAAATTATTATTATTATTATAATTATGATTATTATAATTATGATTATAAAACTGTTCTTACCATCCTAATCCTCAATCCTTCCTGTAATTTAAGCACATCAGATCCAGTCTGAGCCAGCAAGTCTTTTCCCCTCTTCAGCATGACGGCCCTTCCCCTCAGCCTTTTAAAATTACATCAAAGTTACACTTCTGCTCCACCTTTCATCCCAGAAATTCAGAGCCACAGATCCATGGTTCTCCTCACCCCTGTTTTATCCTCACAACAACCCTGTGAGGCTGTTCAGACCGAGGAACAGCAGCTGGCAAAAGGTTTGGGGCCAAGCATGATTTGAACCTGGGTCTCCCTGGCCCTAGACTTACTCTCTCACCGCTACACCAGACTGGCTCTCGGCCATTCTCTTCTCCAAACTCAAACCCTGGAGGTTCCAGGTCTGCCACAGGGCTTGGCAATGGCGTTATTGCTCTGAGAGGGACAGCCAGGCCACACCTAGGCCATGCAGAACTCACAGTTAATGAACCAGACGCTTGCCATGGTGATGGAGAAGAAACTCTGGGCCGGCATCTCCACCCTGACCAAGACGGCCGTCAGCACAAAGAGGAGCAGGATCCCGATCAGGCTGCTCAGGATTCGCACTTTGTCCGGAATGCTTTGCAGGGGTGGAAAGGAGAAAGATGAAAGCTTAAAGGTTGCGCTGCCTAGATAAGAGTTGGAGGGGGCTGAGCAGCTGAGAGATGCAGGGAAGGAAGGGAATTGAACCCACGGCTTCAACTTACAAGAAAGGAGGTTCCAGCTATACATCAGGAAGAATTTCCTGACCGTAAGAGCCGTTGGCAGTGGAACAGACTGCCACTGGAGGTTGTGGACTCTCCTTCACTGGAGTTCTTTAAGCATAGGCTGGATGGCCACCTATCATGGATGCTTTAGCTGAGATTCCTGGACTAGAGGACCCTTGGGGTCCCCTCCAACAATACAATTCTGGGATTCAACACTGATGCCAGGAAGTGAACTGGGAACCTCCTGCATGCCAAGCAGAGGCTCTACCACAGATCTATGACCCTTTGTCTCAGAAGGAAGTAGGTTTCTGGTCCACATGGTCCTGAATAAAGGGCTGATTTAAGTAGGAAGCTGACTTATACAGAGTCAGGCTGTTGGTCCTAGCTCAGTATTGTCTAAACGGACCGGCAGTGGCTCTTCAGGGTTTCAGTGGAGGACACTCCCAGCCCTACCTGGGGATTGAACCCAGAACCTGCTGCATGCAAAAGCAGATGTTCTACCAGTGAGCAGCGGCCCTCAAAACAAAGCAAGTTTCTGGTCTCTCTGCCTCAACTCTCCATATGTACTATGGAACCAACAGTGGGCCTACCTCACAGGGCTGTTGCAAGCACAATCAAGGCCTTGTTGTGACTGACCCCTTATAGCTCAGTTTATAGAGAACACTTTGGACACATAGGTGGGGGCCAAGTCAAACAGTGGAAGGGGGAAGCAGGCCTGTACATTTTGCCTCACGTCTCAGGTTCTACAGACACTTGCTTTTCCTTCTTTTAAATGAAAGCTGGGAATCTGGAGATTACGCTTCACCCACGCCCAGAAAGGGAACCTGGGAGAGTGTGGAGACAGAGGTGGGCAACACCCGTCTTGGGCATGGGATCAGGGCCAAGATGGAGGAGCAAGAAGCAAGCTAGCTCACCATTGGTAGAGGAGGGAGTTGAGAAGGGTGAAGAGGAGCAGAGGCAGCTGGGAAAGAAGAGCCAGCCAGTTGCTGAAGTTAAAGTCATCACTGCAGTGGAATGAGGGTTCAAGTCCCAGGCCTGTCCAGTTCCCATCCTCCTCCTTGCCAGCTGAGCAGTTCCCCACAATGAGCCGAGACTGAAAATACTGAAAAGAAGGTTATACTCTGTTTGAACAGTGTCTGTGTGTTCAATTCCCCAGGAAGAGAGGGGCCGGGACTCCGACTCGCCCTACACCATTGTTATTTATTAGATATTTATATACCCCCTTTCATTGCAAGATCTCAGGGTGGTTCACAGGATAAAAATACAACACACATTGTTGGACCATTAAAGCTCTTCCCCTCTCAACCCACATGCGTGCAGGCTAATTGAGGCAAGGTGCAAGGACACTTTGCACATGCTCCACTGCACCTTGCTCATCCCTGCCATGCTATGCAATCGATGGAAGTTCCAGGGCTGGCTATGGTGAGCTAAGCCCAAAACTCGACCCGTTTCCTCATAGCACCAAACAACAGAAAGCCATGCTGCCATCGCAAACCGCCTCCATGACTGTGTGCCACTGGCACAATGGGGCTTCCATTTCCTCTGTTCCTCCTCCTCCAAAGGTGGAACTGCAGGGTTGGATAGGCAAAGAGCAATCCGTATATTTGTGCAGGTGTTTTTTTTAACAATCAATTTACGGACTGATGCCAGAATGGGATGGAAAGGCCTTGCGAATGAACACATCTGTGTGAAACGGAGACTATCCTTTCCGTTCCTGCTCCCAGGTTAAGTGGGATCCAGGGATGCAGCCTAATTCATTCTGGGGAAACGGCCTTAGAGTGGAGCTGGATTCAGAGTTTCCTCTTATTTTGAAGAACAAGAAATAGAAAGAAGTGAGTGTGCAACAAGGGCGATGATTCCTGGCGTGAGCTGCACATGGGATATTTAACCACGTCAATTTATGTTTTGCTAGATAGGCACACGACAGATGAAACTCACAGAGTTTTCCTTCAAGTTTCCTAGAGAGGTTTCTGTGAGAGACGCTCCCACTCTGCCTGGGCACCCTCTCTTACTCTTTCCACCATGCCAGCAACATAAGAACATCTGCTAAGCTAGACCTAAGTATGTCTTTGTTACAGAATTACCATGTTAAGCCTGCCCGGACAAAGCTGCTGTATCTGTTAACTCTTCAAAAAGTATTCTGAGGGAGTAAATGTTTTTTGTTTTTTGTTTTACCTTTTACAAGACTGTTTGTGTGGTTGTTATTTTAAGGGATAGAAAAGGCGGAAATACAAGGGAGAAGGCAATCTGCCTTAAAGCATCTTGGATTACTTAAACTGAAAAGGCTAAAACTAGCCTATCCAAACTTCCTTGTTAATCTGCAAAAGGATGCCTTCTGCTAAACTCTCAGAAGTGAAGGAGGAAAGATAATATCTAATAAAGATATCCTCTCTGAGCATCTACAGTATTCATATCCCAACCCTGTCCTGGGGCTCAGCCCTGGAAACGTGTCCCACCCCCCACCCCACCCCCGATGCCCAGAGAAGAAGGTGCCTAAAGCAAAGGACCCACCGGTATGGCCGTGATGAAGAAGTTCCAGGGCAGGAGAGTTCCCAGGCCAAGGAGGAAGAAGATGATCCCCACACAGTGGAACCTGTGGGTTTGGAGAGGAGAAGCAGCCATTAAACAGATGCAGCTGGGAGCAAATCAGGACACTCATCCATCTAGCGCAGTATTGCCTGCTCTGGCTGGCAGCGGCTCTCCAGTGTCTCAGCCAGCAAGGGGGGCTTCCCCCATCACCAACTACCTGCTGATCCTGATCCTTCCTAACTGAAGGTGCCCCGATTGCATAGCAAGCAGTCTTAACGCTGAGCTATAGTCCTGCTTAAAAAAGAGTGATAAAGATTCTAGCCCTCAAGATTCTGAAAAATCAGGGCTAGATCAGGCTCAGTGCTGCCTGCTCTGACTGGCAACAGCTCTCCATGGTCTCAGGCAGCCGCCACCTGTCTCTTGATCCCTTTTAACTGAAGATGGTGGGAATTGAACGTGGGACTTTCTGTAAGCAGAGCAAGCATTCTACCACTGTACTACGTTCCCTCCCTCTCAAAAAGGAGTCAAAAGCAATTCAGGCCAGGCAGGTGGGTCATAAATACCACAATCCAAGCCCGCCGGTAACATCCTGCAATGCTTCCCCTCCACGAGAACACTGTGTAACTGTGGTTGCAGTGCTCAGAGTAGGGCTGGGTGGCTGGGCCTAACCAAAATTGAGTATCCTACAAGGGCTCAAAGTGGCACTAGGTGAGGGAGATAAGGGGAAGTCGAAAAGGTAGCTAGGTCCTGCTTTTGGGGTTTCTAGAAGAACCAAAATACAGCTTTACTTTGAAATCTGCAATCTTCCCAATTTTGCAGTGCAGTTCCTCAGCCATGTGTACAGAAATGCGCATACAAATGTGCATTAAAGTGCGTATCTAAATATAATGCCCAAATGCATTAGGTTAGGGGAAACAGCTTTGCAAAAATGTCTCTTGTTAGGCAATACTGCCTACAGAAATACGCTCATGAATTTTCACGAGGGCTTCCCACCACCAACATGAGAACAGAGGCGGAAATGTGGAGAGCTCAACTCCAGATCGGCAAAATGGGGAAAGGAAACTAACAGTTTCTCCCACCCCTGCCTCCCAAAATTTTGGACCACAACTCCTATTACTGGGGCCGACTGAAGCTGTAGTCCAAAGTGTCTTAAGCGCCCCAGGTTACCAAAGGCTGGATCTGAAGCAGAGAGAGAAAGAGAGTGACAGATTTAATCTAATAAGCCGAAGGCACGTCTACATGACAAGGCCTTGCCTGGTAGCGGTTTCCGCCCTCCTCCCCGCCAATCTACCGTATTTTTTGCACCATAACACTCACTTTTTTCCTCCTAGAAAGTAAGGGGAAATATCTGTGTGTATTTTGGAGGGAATGCCTACGGGTGGCATGCCTATGGATTTCCCTCCTCTAAAAACTACGTGCGTGTTATGGTCGGGTGCGTGTTATAGAGCGAAAAATACGGTATTTACCACCCCATCTTCTTATCCCTCCCCCCACCAGGCACACAAACGGAGCATAGCACCAAGAAGAAAGCGTTCCCACCCCCATGCTCATTTCTGGACAGGAAAATCAGGTTTTGAGGAACCGATTCCTTTGTTTGCTGTTTTTTTAAAAAAAGAAAAGAAAAGAAAGAAGAGAAGCAGAAGATTTAAGTCACCAGTGCACTTGTGGCAGCACCGGGGAGGGGAACAGGGTACCTAAAGGAAATCTGTGCACCTGCCCAGAAAACTGGAAACTCAACACTTCTAATCCTTATACCGTAACTCGTGCAACTTGACTAATCCAGGTGTGAAACATTCCATTCCCTCCCCAAACACATACCTGAGTATGCAGAGAAGGAAACCCAAGAAGGCACACCTAGGCAGCTGCATTTTGTAACTGAAAACAACTAGGGACGTGAAGCTTATACAACTGGTCCAATTTGGAGTTAACGAAAAAAATGTGTCATGTGCAGAGCAGAAATAACGGGCTGCATCCAACTAATTAACTAACTAACTAACTAACTAACTAACTAACTCATAACGATTTTTATTATTCATATGCAGGGCCGGATTTAGGTTTGATGAGGCCCTAAGCTACTGAAGGTAATGGGGCCCTTTATATGGCCAGCTGTCCTTTGTCAACAACAAATTGTTGCTGGTTTTTTTGTTTTGAATATATGCTATATGGTAATTTATAGGACCTAATAGGTATCTAAAGCCATTTGCACAAAACAAAATATGCTTTTTATCTTATATTTTGGAAATGTACACCCAGTGGTTTTTTCCCTTTAATTTTTTTCTGGGGCCCCCAAGAGAGTGGGGCCCTAAGCTATAGCTTGTTTAGCTTATATGTAAATCTGGCACTGGTTTGGAAGGGTCCCCCAAGGGTCATCTAGTCCAACCCCCTGCAATGCAGGAATCACAGCTAAAGAATCCCTGACAGGTGGCCATCCAACCTCTGCTTAAAAATCATCAATGAAGGAGAGGCCACCACCTTCCGCTGTCAAGCAGCTCTTACCCTCAGAAATTTCTTCCTAATGTTTAACAGGAATCTCCTTGCTTGTCATTTGAATCCTTTGATTTGAGTCCTACCCTCCAGAGCAGCTCAAAGCAAGCTTGCTCTGTCTTCCATGTGGCAACATCCTCCCAGATATTTGAAGATGGTTATTGTATCAGCTCTCAGTCTCCTCTCCTCCAAGCTAAACCGACCCAACTCCCTCAACCGTTCCTAACTGAGGCTTGCAGATTTTCATTCCCCCACCCCTTTGGTCCCGCTCCACCCTTCCCCATCCACTCCACTGGGCAGATTCTGGTGGAATGCATCACAGATTCATTGTATTCGTCCAGGAGTGGGGGGGTGGGGGTGGACCTGCAGCCTTCCAAATATCTCTGGGCTTTAAATCCCATCCTTCCTGACTGCTGGCCCATGCTGGCAGGTGCAATCAGTACTGAAAAGTGTCTCACTGCACCGATACCATCATGAATGTGCAATAAAAGCAACATCTAGAGGGACCCTGTTTGAAATCAGTGGGCATGACTGACTTAGGTCCATTCATTTCAAGGGCTATACTCTGAGTACTGTATAACGAAATCGTGTTTTTAATATTTTGTTGAGTGGCTGGAGCAATCCGGTCAGATGGGTGGCATATGAACAGTTCCAGATTTACGTATAAGCTAAACAAGCTATGGCTTAGGGCCCCACTCTCTTGGGGGCCCCAAAAAAATTTAAAGAAAAAAAAACCTGGATGTACATTTCCAAAATATAAGGAAATAAAACTATACACACACACACACACACAGCAACAGTGTTTTGTGTTGTGTAGGCTCTGCTTCCAACTATGATTTGTATGACTCTGCTTCCAACTGCTTCTAACTATGATTCTAAGGTTCATTGCAGTTCTGCAAACACAGCCAAATTTATAATTTTTATTGCATTTATATCCCACCTTTTTTCTCCAGGGAGTTCAAGGTCATGTACATTGTTCTCCTCCTCCTTATTAAGCGGCTTAGTCATGCTGGCCACATGACCCGGAAGCTGTACGCCGGCTCCCTCGGCCAATAAAACGAGATGAGTACCACAACCCCAGAGTCGGTCACGACTGGACCTAATGGTCAGGGGTCCCTTTACTTTTAAGCCATGATGGGCCAAAGAAAAGCTTCATGGATTTTGAATCCAGAGCTCTCCCCACTCTGGCCCACCACACTCGACTACACCCCACAGGCCCATGAGCAACCTCTGCTTGAGAAGGGATTCTGTTTAACTCAACAACAAATAAATAAACCACCCTCTAACATGAAAAATAGTAACTCATCCATGAGGGGGTGTCACGTTCGGGACTCTTGTGTATGTTACAAAATCCCTACCCAAAAGGCTCAGGAAGCAATATGCTCAAAGGCATCCCAGGTATTCTTCTCACGTTTCAGTCTCTGCAAGTGGTTCTGAGGGTTAAGGTGCTTATTATCCCAGCTCTTTTCAAAGTATATTCTCCCCAAGTCAGATCTCACGGGGCTTTGATACTTACGAGTCCTTGGGGGTCACCTGAGAAGCCATCGGGAACCAGTTACACCCCCTAAGCGGGAGGCAGGAACAGTGGCAGGAGTCTGGCCCCTGTCAAAGCACAGCTGCACCTGAAAAGGAATTGAAAAAGGTAGTAACAGAAGGGAAACCTCTGCCTCCATCCACGAAGGACGAAAAAGCTAATAAACTCAGATTATGCCCATCTCAGGCGTTCGGGAGGTTCTGAGAACTCCAGCTTTCAAAGAGGGGATTTGAAAAAACAATGAAAGGCAGGAGGAACTGCACACCCCAGATCTGTGCAAAAAAAGCACAATAAAGCACCCCAAGGGTTGACAGGACCCGGCCTCACCCTGCAAGAGAAAAGATCCCCAGACCAGTGGTCCCAGGGAACGGCTGAGATGCCAGCTTCCCTGCCCTCGCGACGTGTGGATCAGATGCAACCGCTCACTGCTGCAGAGGTAGGGAGTCTTTTCCAGCCCAATGGCGACATGCCAGCAGTTGGCAGGGCCAGAGGCAAAAGTGTGCAAAGCAACAAATGCGAATTTTACTCTTCTGCACACACCCCTCTCTGTCCTCCATCCAGGCTCAGGAGAGGCATTCTTAGAGTTCAAGGACATTTTGCAGACAAGCAAACAGTCGAGGCCAGTGAGGGCCATGAATTTGAAAGACCCAATAGGGAAGGCTGCAGGGTCACATTTAGCCCTTGGGCCTGAGATTCCCTAATGAGAGAAATGCACTCTGCATGCTCCCAGAGGCACTCTTTTTCTGTTACTACTTCCTATATTCTGCCTTGATCATATAACTGTCGAGTTGGAAGGTGTCCGAGACAAGCCCCCTGCAATGCAGGAATATGCAGCTGTCCCACATTAAGGATCGAACCTGCAACCTTAGCCATATCAGCACTACTCTCTAACCCACTGAGCTATGGCTCTAAGGCTGAGTCAGATGAAGCCCTACAACCGTTATCCTGCCTGCGCCTTCAATAACTCAAATGGATGGCAGAATTCGAGACCAGGGAGAAGAGTTGGTGGAAGAAGATTGGAGGGAATTCAAAATCTATTTACAGAAACATTGTAAAATTTTTGAATGTACATGACATTGAAATGAAATGAAGGGGTTCTAGTAATAAGGTAAAAGATTATGTAAGAGTGGATTGAAATTAGATGAAAGTTCGAAGTTAAAATATGTGAGGAAAAATAATTAAGGATAAACCAATAGGATATGAATTTGCTGAACCAATTTTTAAGTGGAATACAAAAAGGGGAGGTGTGAGGAAGTCAGGAAAATAAGTTACCGTAACTAAAGAGAAATAAAAAAAAGAGGGATTTTTGTTTTTCTTTTCTCTTTTTCTTTTTTTTTCTATGTCAATTGTCTGTATTTTTGTATTTTTGTATTTTTGTGCTTTTGTAATTTTCCTTGTGTTTTTCTCATTGATTGTCTTATAACTTCTTTATTGTGAAAACTTAATAAAATATCATTTATAAAAAACAACAACAACAAAAACAACAACAACTCAAATGGAGGCCAAGAGTGTCCTCAAGCCACAAAACAGAAGGGAGAGGCAGGGTCTTACTCTTGCACATGCTCAGAGACACTCTCCTCTTTATTACTGCTTCACACTCTGCAGGGATGGACACAAAGCATTCAAAGATTGACAAAGGAGGAAAGACAACTGACCCACAGCACTGAATCGGTCCTAGTTCAGGCCCAAACAGGCATCCTGGAAAACTGCATAGGCCTTTGGCCCGACCCAACTTCAGGGCTCGTCTTATGTTCCAAGGCCTCAGGTCTGTTCTGAATACCAGGATAAGCCCTGCAAAATGTGTAGCAATGACAAAGGCGAGAGTGTCTCTGAGAATGTGCAGAGTTGGACCCTGCCCCTCCTCAGTGCCTGGGCTTGCGGGGCAAAGAATTTAAGCACTAGTGTGGAAGTGTGTAAAATGGAAGGGAATTTGCCATTACAGCATTTGCCAAGGTGGTGTTTTCCAGACCTAATGGACTACAACACCCATCAGACCCAGCCAGCAAAAGTGTGATCGCTGGGGCTGATGGGAGTTGTAGTCCAAAACATCTGGAAGGCACCCAGGTTAGGGAAAGCTGGGTTATTATTATATCTAATGCTGGACATTTGTGATTGTAATTTAATAAATAATAATTGTTATTTGCATGCTAGTTTTACCTGGTTTTCTCCTGATTTTAAAACAACTTAAATAGATACATTATAGACATATTTCTACAGTACTCTAGGGGTCATTTTAGCCAAAAACCTATGTATACATTTTAACTTGCTTTTTTTTAAAAAAGCAACAACAAGCAATCCAGTACGAAACAGAATAATCTGGTTCTTCCTTCCAAAACTTCAAGCCCCAAATAGGCGTTAAAGAGTTAATGTAAATTCCTGGTTATTTTGCAACAAGAAAAAGAAGGAAGTAAACGGAATAAGCATAACCTCTTAAATCCAGATGCACAGACTGGAATTCACCCTGGGAAAAGATATCAAGGGAATTGTTGTTTTTACACACACACACACACACACAGAGAGAGAGAGAGAGAGAGAGAGAGAGAGAGAGACTACTCACATTGCTATCACCCCCCAAAAAAACTTCAGCCGACTGCTCAGGTAAGGTCTGTTAGTCACCACATTATACACTTCGAACAACATTTGGGATTGCCCAATCAGGAATTTGCAAAGGCCTGGTCAAAGGCCATGGGAGGTTTTCACCCTTGCTTTTGTTGACAATGGTCTCTGGTTACCCTCCTCCTCTCAAATTCCACCCCTCTGCAGTTTTTTTTTTTTTAATTAAGTGTTCGTTTATCTTTCACAGGTAATACAAGGCAAGAAACAAAGGAAACAAATAATATTTCCCCCTCCCCCTGGAACAGTCTCAGAAATATGTCCAAGAAAGAAAAGAAAAAAGTTAATTCCACCACATATCAAACACCAAATAAACGTATCTGTCAATAATTGTCCACTGGTCACAGGAGGTCCAAATTTGTGCTTTTTTTATAGCATATGGAATAAAATCAAGCCATTTTTTTCGGTCTGCCTTTTTGCCTTTGTTTTCTAGAAGTTTATTCTCCTGTTCTGGTTTAGCATCTGCCGGCATTGGGCAGTTAAAGCACTAGGAAGTCGAACAGAATCCAGGAATACAGGAGCCCAGCTGAGGCATCACTCTTTACCTTGCACATAATCACACCAGGACTCTGAATTTGGGGCAATAAGAAAGCTACATTTATTGCAGGAAGTAAGTTCTTGAAAGGAAAGATCCTAGTTCTGTCTAACCAAGGGGGAGATGCAAAGAGTCAGCCAGGCTTGATCTAGGTCAGGAGTCTCCCTGGAGTTTTCGGCTGAGATGAGGTGGTTGCGTAGATGAGAATGCTGCCCTCCTACGCCTTGGGTAGCTTTAAGAGTATTTCCCAAATTCTTGGAGGACAGAGCTATCAATGGGCATGAGCCACAATGGCTATGTTCTACCAACACTGTGCAGTGTGCCTCTGAATGTCCATTGTTGGAGGTGTGGACTAATGCAGCAGCCAGGCTCTTCTTATGAACCGGCTCACAGTTCAGGGGTCAAAAGACCATAATAACACAAGAAGAGCCTGCTGGCCCATCTAATCCAGCATCCTGCTCTCACAGGGTTCTGCCAAGTACTTATGGGAAACCTGAAAGCAGGATTCGAACACAAGAGCACTCTCCCCTCCTGCGGTTTTTGGTGCCTGGGATTCCACCGAACAACCTCTGGTGGTCCAGAGAGAAAGTTTGGAAGGGTCAGTTTTGAAAAACAGGTTCAACACCTGGCAATCTTCCCCCTCCCATCCTAGGTGTAGGAAAGATACAGGCTGCGCTAGGGAAGGCGCTCTGCACAAGTTCAGGGGCACAGCTGCTTCTTGCTAGTCACTTAGTAGTAGAGCATCTGCCTTGCAAGCCGATTGCCCCCCCCCACCCCCAGGTCCAATCCCCAGCATCTCCAGGCTGGGCTAGGAATGTCCCCCCCACCTGAAACCTTGGACAGCTGCTGCCAGTCAGTGTAAACAGTACAGAGCTACACGGACCACGATAAAGTCCTGTGTGCTTATTTGCTCTAAAACTGCACCCTGATGTTGAAAATGTCCCCCCCCCCGGTCTCTGACTGATCTCTAGAAAAGGCATTTTTTAAAAAGGAGCTAGGCTTGAGCCCCTGCACCTGTTTTCGTCTCCCCCACCCCCAGGCCCTCGAAATCTTCTTCTTTTAAGCCATCCTCTTCCAGAGGCCCTACCTTGAGTTCGGAAGGATCATATTCCTATGCAATACAGAGTCACTTCGCTTCGGATCATGGGAGCACGCTCGGGCATCCTTCCTCCCGTTCCTGCACCCCCGGACCTCTTCGCGGCGCTGCAAGGGGCGCCGAGGCTCACCTGCCTCTGCGGAGCTCCAGCCCCCGAGGGCGGCGCTGCTGGCTGCCGCTGCCGCCGCCGCTGCCGGTACTGCCCGGCCTCGCCTCCATGAGGCTGGAGATGCCGGCGAGACAGGAGAGCCTCTCTGCCGCCGTCGCCCTTGGAGGGTCAGGGAGGAGCCGGCCTCGGAGTCTGCGTACAGGAGCGCGCCTGGGAAAGAGGCCGCCTCTCCCCACCCCTCGCTCGGTCTGCCTGTCCGCCGGCACCCTGAGCATGGCCGGCGGAGCCAACCGGCAGGCAGAGACCAAGGGGGGGGGGGAATGGGGGGATGAGGCGGCCGACGGAGCAAAGCGGATTTCTGGGGGAAATGGGCCTTTCCAGTTGTCACCAGCAGGGCCGGCGCGGCGCTAGCAATTAGGCCAACCGGCAGCTGCCTATCTGGGTCGCAGCGCTGAATTTGGAGGGGCGCATTTTTTACACAGACTCGCTTTTGTTGCATCTTATCTGTTCCAGGCAATATGTTACTTTTATTTCAGATCTTCAATGCCGTTTCTCAAAGCTCAGAGAATCAGCACTTTACTTGAGGGAATGGGTGGCAAACTGTAAAAAAGAGAAATTCCTTCCAGTAGCACCTTAAAGACCAACTAAGTCAGTTCTTGGTATGAGCTTTCGTGTGCATGCACACTTCTTCGTATCTGAAGAAGTGTGCATGCACACGAAAGCTCATACCAAGAACTGACTTAGTTGGTCTTTAAGGTGCTACTGGAAGGAATTTGTTTTGTTTTGACTATGGCAGACCAACACGGCTACCTATCTGTAACTGGAACTATGGAAGGCACCACATTGAGCCGCATGAAATGGAAGTCCATCAACCTCACCAAGAAACTTGCACAGGTACAGACTGATATCTTCTTTCTTACTAAATGCAAGAACCTGGACATTATACCCAAGGGTCTTAGAATTAAGAACCCTCTACAATCCACGTATCCCACTGAATATGCAAGAAAACTATGCAACACTTTCTCTAAGGGTATCTGAAGAAGTGTGCATGCACACGAAAGCTCATACCAAGAACTGACTTAGTTGGTCTTTAAGGTGCTACTGGAAGGAATTTGTTTTGTTTTGACTATGGCAGACCAACACGGCTACCTATCTGTAACTGTAAAAAAGAGAAGAAGACTATGAATTGAAAATGGAGATGCCATATGTCCTTTTCCTTGTTTATTTGGTTGTTTTGCGACACGAGAAAAGCTTTAATAAAAGCTAATTTTAAAATGGCAAAGGAAAATCTGGATGGGCCCGAAATTGAAACTTTTAAGAAACCTAAATGTTGACATCGCAATTCACAAGTTGAATCAGAATGATTTGCGTGCCAAACGGTGGTCTTTTGTCGTTGAGAATTGGTGTCATACAAGCCCACGCAAATGTCAGCACTCTGGTGGGCGTGTTCCAAAATAGCTGAAGGTTCTGGGCAGCCCTCAAGGGCAGCCCTCCGTGGAGTGCATTACAGCAGTCTAAGCCCAATGTTACTAGAGCATGGATTCCCGTAGCAAATCTAAATGGAACTTCCATGTCCAGCCGCACTCTTCCCTTAAAGGCCTGTGGAGACAGACGATGGACAGAGCACTGTTGCCTTCACACCCTGTTTCTGGGCTTCTCAGTGGCATCTATGGGAAACTGGATGTGGGAGCTCTGTGGGCTTTTAGAGCTGATCCTACCAGGGCCAGCTCAATACATTTTGGCACCTGAGGCGGACTCCAAAATGGCACATGCACCCTCCCTGCCGTGGAAGAAGGGGTGAAGGAAGTTCTACACCAGGAACAAAGGGGTGGGGGAGAGAAAGAGCTACATCAGGATCTGCTGCCCTCGCGAATCCTGCCGCCTGAGGCAATCACCTCACCTTGCCTCATGGGTGGGCCGGCCCTGGATACTGCAAGCCTACTTTCTTATGGAGAACAGGCTGGAACTCGCCATCCTTCCCCACTCCTCACCCCTTGGTCACAATGTAATATTAATATGTTCATAGGAGTCTTTGTATCTGAGCCCCTCATTGCACTCACCCCTGCCCTGGCCTTTCCGCTGCTGAGCTCTCGGTTGCTACTTACCACAGTTCGGGGGGGGCACTCTATGACTGTGAACACACTATGCATTTAAACCTACCCTGCTCCAAGAATCCTGGGAAGCATAGTTTGCTAAGGTGCTGGAAAGTGAGGGGTGCACTACAGTTCCCAGGATTCTTTGAGGAAATGCCGGTTGCTGGGACTCACAGGGGCAGAGAATTGCTGTTGTGCTGCTGGGGTCCACAAGGGTGTCTGGTTGGCCACTGTGAGAACAGGGTGCTGGACTAGATCCAGCCATCAGGCTCTTCTGGGGTTATTCACTTATTCTCCCTCAGGCTAAACATGCCCTGCTCTTTTAACCACTCCTTATAGGACTTGGTTCCCAGAACCACTCACGCCATCCTAGTCCCCTCTGGGCATGTCAGCAGTGCAGCCAGTGCAGAGTACAAGGAGGCAGGTGGCCTCTGCCCTGAGGATCTTACAATCAGAAGTCTGGCACGGAGGAAGGAACAGAGGAAGGAGAAGGAAACAGAGCAGGGTTAAGCATGGAAAGAGTCTGCGGTTGTTTCAGTTGCAGGTAGCCAGGCTTAGCTCCAGTTTTTGCCCCCGAGACCACTTAACACCGGTCTTGAAAGACCTACATTAGCTCCCGGTACGTTTCCGAGCACAATTCAAAGTGCCGGTGTTGACCTTTAAAGCCCTAAACGGCCTCGGCCCAGTATACCTGAAGGAGCGTCTCCACCCCCATCGTTCTGCCCGGATGCTGAGGTCCAGCGCCGAGGGCCTTCTGGCGGTTCCCTCATTGCGAGAAGTAAAGCTACGGGGAACCAGGCAGAGGGCCTTCTCGGTAGTGGCGCCCGCCCTGTGGAACGCCCTCCCATCAGATGTCAAAGCGATAAACAACTACCTGACATTCAGAAGACATCTTAAGGCAGCCCTGTTCAGGGAAGTTGTGTGACATTTTAGTGTATTTTTGGTCTCTGTGGAAGCCGCCCAGAGTGGCTGAGGAAACCCAGCCAGATGGGCGGGGTACAAATAATAAATTATTATTATTATTACTATTATTACTATTATTACTATTATTATTACTATTACTACTATTACTACTATTACTATTATTACTACTACTATTACTACTATTATTACTATTATTACTATTATTACTATTATTATTATTACTGCAGGAGAACGGAACTATGCAATTATGAAACAAGTTGCACAATTTAAAACAAGCTGAAATGAGGTTATTTACACACTTACTTTTGTCACCTCTGGAAGGCAGGGCTAAACAAAGCAATGTATCTCACCGTTCGCCATGCTTCCTTGGTAATGGCGCTCTGCATGCCACAGCCACAGCTGCTGTGAGTGAGAAAGGGAAGTTCTTCTGTTCTTCTCGAGGTTTCTGTTTAAGTTCCCGCCAAGAGGCGATGACTGGGAGGCTGTGACTCCTTGCAAAGTCCTTCTCTAACCCAGCAGAGGGCACTAAGAGGCCTTATTATGCAAAGGAGGAGGGCAGGAGCAGAAGAAGGGGGGTGGGACAGCTCTCAGCTCAGCTTGTTCTTTTTCTTTTAAATTTGTTATTGATTTATCATAAACACTTGTACAAGATAAGACATAACCACCATACATGGAGCATCTCCAGTATAAAAAAAGAAATTACAGAGCTGCAGTTACATATAGCCAAGTTTTTAAGATGCCCAAGCATAACGAGGAGTGAGTTGTAGGAGGAGCACTTAGACGACTCTCCCTATTTATGTAATAAGAAATGGAGACCGGTTTGCATCAAAACTGTATCACTGGGCTTGACCCCAGACTGCATGTCTTATGTCTGGCCAGGCATTCAGCTAAAGGCGTGTTCCACACACTGGTAAACCATTCCTCCTGCAGAGGAACTGTAGGTGATTTCCAGCATGTTTCTCAAGAACGTACTGGACTTTACGTCCTGAGGATACAATAGGGGCCCTGCTCAATTAGATGAGTGGTCTGCCTAGTCCAGCATTGTGCATTTAGCAGCTAGCTAAATGCCCATGGAGGTCAAGCACAAGCACGGCATGAGAGCGGCAGCATTAGCTACTGCTGCTGATGCACAGTAACTTCCTCTGATCCTGAGGATAGCTTGCAGCCATCGTGACCAGTAGCCACCGATAGCCCGTGTCTCCATGCATTTACTTAAAACCTTTTATAAGCCGTCTTCAGCTAGAGGCCCATCTTGTGGCAGTGAGTACCATCAGCAAACGGTGTGGTGTGAAGAAAAACTTCCTTTTCTCTGCCCTGAACTTTCTGCCAATCATTTTCACAAGGTCCCCGCCCCCCCCCCGTTCTGTAATTATGGGAAAGGGGGAAAAACTTCCCCCCACCCGGTTCATATAATTCTCATGACCCTCCACTGTGTCCTCCCTCTAGTTGCATACGTGGGTTGCCAGTGCACGGGGCAAGACAAGTATCTTCAGCACTGTCCACTGATAGGCTGGAACAAAGGGCAATAGCTCGACGACCTACTTGAGTGGCAGCTGTGGAGCCTTGTGAGTGGCAAGCATGGTGGAAAGCGGGATGGGGGATTTGTCAGGAGCAGGTATCTTTCTAAAGCCCGTGCAGAGGGCACCCTAGCAACCGACTGTCACCCAAATCTGCTCCTTAGTCCGCCCACACGAACATGGGGGGATTTTCCGTGTGGTGGGGAGGGTGCACTCTTTTTCATTTTTTATTTTTGCTTTCTCTTTTTTTCCCTTTTGAAATTTTGTGCCCCTATGAATTTTGCACCCAGGGCAACTGCCCCTGTGATTTCACCCATGCTACATCATTGCTTGGGGGTTGAATCTCAGACCTTCTGTGGTTAAAAGCTCATGCTGTACCACTGATGTACCACTCCTCCTCAAATCTCCAGGACTTTCTCACTGAAAGGAAACTCAAATCAGCCATTTTTTGAAAGAATAACACTTGAATCTTTGAATCTCCTTGATTTTATATTTCACTTTTATTCCAAAGTGCTCATCACATCAAGACCCAACATAGGGTCAGGAATTAACAAAACAGAAAAGAATCTATGTACAGGACAGAGTTCCACCAATGTACACGTATAGACATATTTGTGTTTGTCTTTTAAAATGAAAAAGCAAACCCAGTCACATATAATTCTGTATATATATATATATAGATAGATATATGATACAAATGTACATTATTGGTTTGGGGTTTTTACAACATCCCACATTTCAACAATGTGTGAATTCATAAAAAGGTTCAGAGGATTCAATCCTGATACTTAGTCGTAGACAATTCTACGTGGAGTGACAGCCCCACTTCCTATCAAACGATGGGGAAGTGGCACATTTTTAATTTGAAGAAGAAATAAGCACAAGAAAGAGGAGGAGGAAGCACAGATCTCTGTGGCCTGACCAACCCATTCTTGTTCAGAACAAAGTCTGCGACAGGATTGTGGAGAAATGAGCAACCTCCCTTACAAAATCATTGGTTTTTTAAAGGAAAAAACAGCTAGATAGTGATCAGTATTTATAGCTATAAACATTTATGTTCTGTACCATCGTCTAAACCACTATGCCTCCTCTACCACATCACACACACTGTTGAAATATAGGACACTGCCTTATACCAAGTCCATCTAGCTTAGTATTGTCTACACTGACTGGCAGCAGACCTCCAGGGTTTCGGGCAGGGATTCTTTCCAATCCCTACCTGGAGATACCAGGAATTGAACCTGGGGCTTCCTGCATGCAAAGCAGATGCTCTACCAGGGAGCTACAGCCCCTCCTCACTTGAGGGTGGTAAAAGGAAAGTTTGGGATTCTAAAAAAAATTATTCCAAATAGCTCACACTGTGATCATGTATATTATGGCAGATCCTGCTGTGACAGGAAATGCGTTGGTCCTACGAGAACAGATGGGATCATGTTATATGGGGGGTTGTTGTTTTAAACTGGAACAACAACCAAAGAAAGAATGAAAGAATGAAAGAATAAAAGAATAAAAGAAAGAGGATTTTGCTGAAAGCCAGAAAGAAACATTTCTCTCTGTCCTCTCTGACAGAGATTGTGAGACCCAGATTTCCAATAAAATGATTTAAAATGAATTCAGCTACAAACATCTGCTGCCATCCGAAAGATCACCTCTGGATCAACAAGCCTGTACTACCAGGCTGTAAATTTTTAATTTGCCCTGTTGCTCTAGCTGAGAGCAAATAACTGATCATGGTAGACAGATAATAATTCAGGAGAACAGCCATATTTCCTTCTTGGCAAGGCTCCCATCATCCCCAGCTGGTATACTCAGGGATGATGGGAGTTGTGATCCAAAACATCTGGAGGGCATCAGAGTTGTTTGCACTATTATTATAATTTTATTATTATTATCATCAAATGCTACTCGATCTTTGCAATAGGTGCAACACAGGAAATCTCTGTCAGCTCTGACATTCAGCCCAACCCGGGAAATGGATGAGATGGGTGCTTAACTGGTAGAGGTGGAACTAGAAATGCGAGAAACTTAGAAACCTAATAATATCAACAGTCAGAGCAGCAGCAAGAACAACAGCCTCTTTAGAACTGGGCTAGTTGAATTTGAATTTTAAGACTCCTCTGTGAACAGAAATGCGATTTGTAAGACAACAGGAGCGAAGAACAAACAAAGAAACAAAAAAGGAAGTAAAATGTCACATCACCAGCCATTGGCCCTTACTATAGTAGGTTCAAGTACCACCTACACGTTCTGTTCTCTGGGTTGGGGGCAGATTAGAAGAGGAGGAATCCCCATATCACGCACAAACTGGCTCCGCAAGTGCTTCGTTCCAACTCTGCGTTGAATGGCGATTGGGAGCAGCCTGGCGCTAGGCCCCGCCTTGGATTTCTTAGTAAATTACATACAAGATTACTCACTACGAGTGAATACGGTAACGTATGTAAGTCCACTTACAATGGTCCTTCCCTTAGCTCTGATATCGGTTATCTTAGCTTCGATGTCTCAGAATCAATATATATATGTATATATGTATATTTGCTTTTGTTAATTTTTTTTGTCAAAAAAAACAACAAAAACAACAAAGTCTTTCTTCCAAAAACCCCATCCCGGGATGCTGGGTTTAATACATCCTCTTGCTTCATCATTACAGGGTTTCGTCAGAAGAAGGTCCTTGGGATATGACAATATGCCATACTCGGAGAAGTAAGTCACAGACTTATTTCAAAACGAAGGGTCACTTTCGCTTCCATCTGTGGGAAAAGGAAACAAAGGAAAGAGGTGGTTGGTTAGTGGACAGGAAGATCTCCCTCGAGACTATCCTGACATACTTTCAGAATCCTATTTGAAAAGCCCAGGGGCTAGAAACCCGTTTTCAAAATATTCTCAGGGGATGGGATTTTGCACCAAAATAAAATTGTGTAACGTGGTCACAGAAGAACCAGAGTATTGACAGTGCTGACTCCCTACCTGGCAATTATTGCTCAGTTGTGGCTTTACTTTATTTGACTTTTGCCACAATCTTAGGACTACAGGAAGAGGCCTTTGACATAGTCAAGCCATTGGCCTATCATCTAAACCAGGTTTCCCCAAACTTCGATCTCCAGCTATTTTTGGACTACAGCCTCCATCATCCCTGACCACTGGTGCTGCTAGCTAGGAATGGTGGGGGTTGTAAGTCCAAAAACAGTTGGAGACCAAACTTTGGGAAACCCTGGAAACTGAATAGCAGCAGGTCTCCAGGGTTTCAGACAGGAGTCTTCCCAAACTCTACCAGAAGAGACCCCTTTTGCATGCAAAGAAGGTGCTCTGCCAGTGAACTGCAGCCTTTCCCTAAGCTACACAGTTGCCCCCTCCCAAGCCTGATCCCCAGTCTTACCTTCATGGAAGCCTTCTTGCATGTGGCTCTGGAGTTGATACAACTCATCTAACCCATCACAGGGAGAGTTTGAGGCACGTGTCTCAAAGGCTGTTTCATAGGAGGCCAGTTCTTCCAAAAAGCATCGCTCTTCTGGAGGCAGGTCCATGCTGGGAGAGGCAGCCAAGGCCCCTTGGTTACTATCTTCGGTGTCCAAGCCGATTGGACTACTGACATTCCCACCGCAGAACTGGTGGTGAGGGCACCTCACACCCGCCCCACCTTTCTCAAACAGAGAGGTGGACAGGTCTTGGAGAAGGGTCTCGAGAGCATCCTCTTCTAAGAGGTCTTCCTCTGGGCAGGCCAACAAGGAGAAGTCAATGCTCCTCCAGTTCTTGGAAGGCTGGAAGTCCAGGCACAGTTCGGGGCCGGCGCCCAGGGCAGAATCACCGAGGGTGACATGGCTGCTCTTGACGAGCTCTCTGGAAGCAACAGAGGTGAAAGCCTCAGCCAGGCTGCTGATCTGCTTTGCCAGGAGTTCAATCTCACCCTTCTCTTTTTCAGAATATCTGAAGAATGTCTGTTTGATGGGTGAGGCCTCTGGAGTCAGGATCCCCTCGGGCACCATGGGCACATCGATATAGAGGGGACCTCTGATCTCAGGCAAGGTCATGACGGTACAGTCCCCATTACCAGGGCTGTCCGGGGTAGGTGGTAGCTTCTCATAGAGAGCACTGCATTGGTCCTGGGTGTAGAACAGCTCAGAGGTGGTGGTGGTAGGAACAGTAGTGGCAGGGGCGGCAGCGGCGGCGGCGGGCGGGGTAGTGGTCACAGGAGGCAAGGCAGTAGGGATGGCGCTTGGAGCGTAAGTCTCCTGGGCTCCAAAGAGAAAGGCACAGCCCTGGTGTGGGGTATATGGAGGCGTGCAGACAAAGTCTTTGGAGGAGGAGCCGCTAAGGTTGTCTCGTCTTAAGGTCTGTTCGTAGTCTGTCGGGAAGACCACGTAGCTGAATGCTGGGCCTTTGTCGAGTAGGCTGAGGCTGGAGCCTGGGGTGGGCTCCTCCACGGAGGAGATATTTCTAGGCTCCGCCACCTCCTGGGGCAGACTGGATGTGCTGGTCTCTGTGAACGCAGAGGGGCATTCTGCTCCACCAGTGGTGCCGAAGTCAAATGACGGCGCAACAGTGGTGCTGGTCGGGGTGCCAGCTACAGGTGTGAAGACTTGGTCAGGGCTGGAAAGTTGCCCCGGAGAGAGGAGGCCTTCCAGGAAAGCTGGTGCACTTCCGAGGACATAGGCCACCTGGGTTTCTTCTGCCGAGAGCTGCTGCTTGAGAGACCAGGCTTCAGAATCACTGTGAAAAGCAAAGGAAGGGGAAGTGAGATGACCACCCAGAGGGACCCCAGCTTCAACAAAGCAGAGATAACTGCAAATAACTGCACTTGATACATTCATCCCTGTCTCTCTTTTCTTTCTTGCTTTTTTGCTTCTGAAACCCAATGAATTCCTAACGTACAAATGACAATAACCTTTTAAAAACAAAGGCCTTATTCCCAGCCACCAATTCCTTCTGATCCTATTTTGCTGCTTGATCCTGAGCACATTTTATTTATTCTACTCCTGTGGCTTATTTTTGTTACTATTCACCCAGAAGCAACTTCCATGGCTTGTACCCAATGTTTGCCATACTCAGAGCCTACCTATTAAAATTAATGGTGGTGAGTAATGTAGGGCCAGTCATTTAAATAGATGGCCTTTAAAAAAAATATAAAGGCAAATTCATTGGGTGCCATTAAGGGACACAAACAGATCAACCATGAGGCACCGTCCATCAGAGAAGCAGTGGCAGTGCTGAATACACCTTGCACTGTTGTGGCCTTTCTTATTCCCAACTTGCTGGGCTTAGTAAAGTCTTTTAACAATCCTAGGCACATCCCCCTCCCCGCCTGTGCTTCCTCGAGGACCAAAAGTTGCCCCTTAGATGGCACATGAACACTCCTGCATGTGGCCTACAGAAGGCAAGAAGTGATGGAAGGGAAGTCTCAACATTTCTACCCACTACTAAACTGATTAAGAAGCAAGGTAGGTCTCAGAGCCACCCACCTACAGCCAGAGACAAGTCTCTTGGTATTTACCTGATTATATAGTTGTGGGAGGTGATAGGAACATCAGCATTCTCCATGTGGAGCAGTGAATAGGTCCATATCCAATCCTTGCCATCTTTGGTTTGGAGCCGAACGACCATTTCAGCTTGAGTTTCACTTGTGTCACCCACTGGGAAAAGGAGCACATCAGAAAAGATTAGATCAATGGTCCCATCCAAGGAAACAGCTCTGCAAATCAGCAAATGTGGTGGGAAACTTGGACAATAGAAGGGACAAGATACTTACACAGCCTGTAATGCTGGGTTGACACATGGCTGAGATCTTCTGGATGAATCAGGCTATACCATGACTTGCAAAACAGCTCACTTTTCTCAAAGCCCAAATGGAAGATTACACTAGAAAACAGCAAAGTTGGGAAGAGAGAGATGAGCACTTTGGATTGTAATGGTTTATATTGCTCAACTAAAACAGTTCACCACCACCCCTTGCTAGACAGGCAGCTCCCATTGTCAACATTGTGGCTCTCACTAGTCAATTCAAGCCCCTTTCTCAAACTTTTCCAATCCCCTCCAAGGTCCCAAGATTCCCTATTCCCAGAACACGTGCTCACCTTTCAGAGATGTCCACAATGGCCAAGTCTTTTGTGTGGTGACTGTCAAAATAAGTCAAGAAGAAAGAATTCTGGCTGATTCTGGGCTTGGGGTCCAGAGGAGTGCAGAAAGCAGTGAATACAGGATTAGTGGACCAGTAAGAGCCAGGTGGGGGCTGGTGGAACCTCCCTCGAATAAGGACCAGCTTGTTCCCGGAACTTTGCCGCCGGATTGTCTTGGAAGTGTTGAAATGGCAGCGGAAAAGTCGGCCTGGAGTTTTTGTAAAAAGTAAAGAAAAGAGCATTGATGAGTTAGAGGAGCCACAGAAATATCACCCAGTTGGCACAGCCACACTGTTAAGCCAATCTCAAGCCTAAAACATGAGACAGTTCTACTCTCATTGTCTAGGCATGTTATTGTAATTTCTACATAGCATTGCATTTTTGGCTTCAGTGTTGAACTTTTTGGGGGGAAGCAATGGGGTTTGAACATTTCTGGATCAAGCCCTGAGCCAGGGATGGGCAACTTGCAGCCCTCCAGTTCTTGATGAACTACAACTCTCATCATTCTCACCATTGGCCATGCTTCTTGAGGCTTATGGGAGTTTGAGTCCAGCAGCATTTGGGGGTGGGGCTTACAGGTTCCCTATCCCTCCTCTAAGACCCAAAGTGCAGGGGCTTGCTCAGCTACTATATGCTCAAAGGCACTCTCACTTCTGCTATTCTTTCACATGCTCTAGGGCTAAGTTAAGATTATGAAAAGACGGTTTCTTGCTTGAATTAAGTCCTGCTGGGCATCATCTATTCTAGGACTTGCAGGCCAACTTTTAATCTGCCGTCTCTCTACTTTAGAGTCATTGCACAGCTACATTTCCTCCTCCTCCTCACATGTTACTGAGCACAGTTCACAAAGGGATACCTACTTGTATCTATTGGAGAGGTCAATGCCAGTTGGTTCCTCATCACAAAGTGATCTGCTGGATCAATGATGTCATAGATGCTGTCTCCTTGGGCAACCAAATCCACCTGCAGGATAGAGAATCAGATAAGGTTTAGATATCAGGTTTCATATTAAGCACTATAAAATGCTGCTAGCATCACAAAGTTCCCAGTGTCCAACAGATATTCATGGTCAGATAAATAAGTGATACCATCACATCGGGGAATAATTATGAAGGCTAGAAATTATCATTTTATACTATAAGGGGCATAAGAGTAATTTTAGGGCTACCAAGACCTGAAGGAATTAAAAGGAATTTATGTAACTAAAAGATAGTTGCTTAACTAAGTACCTATTCCAAGGATTATTCGATCTCCCCATTTTATAGCAAAGGCATTTCCCTTTCCACCCACAAGCTGGTCAGATACATACCATAGAGTGCCCCAGATGTTCAGCAACATTCTCCGACACATAGATGAGTTTGCCTTCTCCGGTGAATGCCAAAAGGAAGCCTGGAAGCGTCTGCATAAAATCTTCCAAGTCCTGGGAAGAAAGCAGGCTCTCCAAGCCTTCTAGAGTTGTTCCTGTTGAGGAAGAAGAGAAGGGAAAATCGGTTATTTTGGTAAGCACACACATAATTTTTATTTAAACAACAGCGACAACCCTTTTAGCTCTTTGCATCAGATTTTTAGCTCCGGCTGAGGCTAGGATTTCAGCACCGGGGACAGCAACTGTTGCTGCCCTCCCTCCGCAAAGCTCGCCCTGGCTGTTTCAGGACCACGGACAGCAGCTCCCCGTATCTCTTCCCATAAGAGACATTGGTGCTTCAGCACCACGGAGAGAGACCTGTTGAGTCCTACCATCCCGAAGGGGGACGAAGGAAAGACGCTGGACACAAGACCCAACTTCAGGTGTACCCCCACCTACCCCGCATCCTTGCACTTCCTGGATTCCCCCCAAACCTCGGGATCTTTCTGAATCTGTCAGGCAGTTAGTTACCTTTGGAGAAGAATATGGATTTCCGCGTGTAGATGCACGCCAAGGACATGATGTGGAGGTACGATAGCCGCAGCTTATCCCCTTCCGCGATGGGCAACAGGTCTTTCAGGTTCCTGATCTCCGCATTGATCTGGTCCCGCCGCGCCTTGGAGGCTCCCTTCGTGGACCGATACATCTCGGCTGCCGAAGATCTGTGCGGCTAGCGCTCCTCCGTCTCCTCTCCTCTTCTCTGGTCTCTCTCTCTCTGTCTCTCCGGTGTCTGCCTGTGGATCTGTTTGAGAACCACTGCCTGCCTCCCATCTTTTATAGGCTGTCGGGAGTGTGGGCACTGGCATGCTAAGGAAAGTGGGGCGGGAAGATTTGTTCAGATCAATGGAGGGACACGGCTGCAGAGTCCTCCCCCCTCCCTTTCTTGGGCTTGGGGGAACCCTACGTCACTGGCTCCTGAATGACGCGGTGAGGAAGGGGGGGAGTGGAGGAGGCAGCCAAAGAAACGCTGCACCGAATTAGGAGATGAAGCAGAGACGTTTCTGTTGGAATCACACCTCGGCAGCGTCTGATCCCAACGCCTTCTCTCCTCTGTTCCTCCCTTTCCTCCAGCTCAGACTTAGATATTCACTCTGGCGCTGGAGTCTCGCTTTTCTTTCTTCCCTTCTCACGAAAAGGACTTGCTGTCTCAACTCTTTCACAGGCTTTCATTTTATTCTGGCTTTCGAAACTTCCCTTCCCTATTTTTTTCCTTCCCTTTGTGTTTCTTTCTGGGTTTCCTTTCTCAAAACCATTTGCCATGTATTCTTTCCCCACTCACTCATTCATTGATTTGTTCATCCTTTCTTCCACCTTTCCCTTTTCACACATGCACAAACCCCCCCCCCCAATGTACCTTTCCAATCTCTTCACTGCTGATCTAAAACAGAAAACCAGGGAGAAAAAGTGAGGTCAAAATCGTGGGCTTAGACCTGAATTGCATGAAAAGCAAGTTCAAAAAGGTGTGTTTGGGTTGGGCTCTCAGCCTGATTGTCTTTCATCTCTCTCTCTCTCTCTCTCTCTCTCTCTCTCTCTCTCTCTCTGTGTGTGTGTGTGTGTGCGCGCTTATTTCTCTGAGTGTACATTTCGTTTTAGTGTCTTTAAGAAAATGTACCTTATGTGGTCTTTTACTAATTATAATGACAATAATAATACAAACATTGATCTGTGGGGGAATCATTTCAAGCTGTTTTGTTTTTCTTTTCTTTTCTTGCTCCCCCTGACATTTTTTCTTTGCCTAACATAATTCTCACTGTTTCGTTTTGGTTTTCTTTCCCATTTTCTTTTTAGTAAAGAAACCTTGTGCTAAGCACACCTTTATATAGGATTTCTCTCCAGGAATTCTGGCTTCTCTCCCATACAGCAATCACTAGTGGGTGAGTTTCTTTTCCTTTTCTTTTTTTGTTATAAAAAACTTCCTCAACAAATAAATAAGTCAGGTCTTAAATAACACCTTCTTATATGAAGGCCAAAAATAGACTTCGAGAAAGAAAAGAGAGTGGTGCCTTTTTTTTGCTTCATGGTTGCCTGAGCAACGGACTGAAAAGTGACAGCTCTCTGTCTCCCATTTTGGGGTGGTTCTTTTTCTTTCTTTCTTTTCCTCCCCCACCCCAAGAGGTAACCTAAATTAGGTACCTTTCTTTTGCATAATCTCTCACTCCATATAAGGAAAAGAAGCTGATATGGTGGGAGGAGAGTAACTCTTTCTAGCCTGGATGCTTTTTCACCTGTTCTGCTCAGGGATAGTGCTTGCAAGCTGTCCTTCCTTGGGGCTGGATCCTCTGCTTCAGGAAGAAAACCCATTGGGGCTGCATCTCGAAGGGGTCCCTGTGTTTGTGTGTTTTGTTTAAATCTTCTTCGACTCAGTGCTTTTTGTTTAAAAAAGACAGAGGAAAGCACAATTGAAACAGGCTCAGTCATGGTGGCTCCAGGAAACAGGATTTTCACTGTTATGCAATGATAGCTTTCTGCAATGCAGACAGCCTGTTTATGCAATCCAGTTAACCAGAGACAACAACTCCTGAAAAGTTCTTTCAAACTCTGTTGGATTTTTACATGTTCAATGTATAGTGTGTCTGGAAGGGTGGAGGTGGAGGGTGCATGTTTAATCAGAGGCTGAAATGACCTGAAAGAAATTTCATAAGTATCAGCAAGATCAAAGACCCATTGGCTCCTTCCCTTCCCAGGATAAGTGATCACAGTAGTGATCACTTACCAGTAGATCATTTCCCAGGAGTGACAAGGGGCATTACTTCTCAAGTGCAAAGCTGTCTGGAGGGCAGGGTTCCTTAGAGAGCCACGGTGACTTGCGGATAACTTAGGAAACTCAGCTCGCTTGACATTTTTTTTGGCTGCAAAACAGGAGCTGTTGGCTCGGGTTAGCAGCCCTGGGTGGAAAAATGCTGGATCCCTTGAAATCTGTATGGCTGGGCTGGGGAACCTTTTCCAGCCCAATTCCCTTTGTGTGGCCATATGCCAAAGGGAAGCACCAGAGGCAAAATATGGCAGAGCAGCAAACATGAACTCTACCAGGGTACAGTAGACTACCTTCTCTCTACACAAACACAAACACATACACATGCTCCATTTGACCCTCCCTCCATCCAGGCAGGCAAGAGGAATCAGTGCAAATTTAAGAACACATTACAGCCAGGCCAAAACTCACAAAGGGTGTGTGGAGCTCGGTCAGTGAGTCATGTGACCTGGGGAAGGACTGTGGCCCAGGGAAAACCCTGATGGCCAGACAGAGAGGACTGGAGGGTCACATTCAGCACCCCCACCTCTGGGCCTAAGGTTCCCCTCCCCTGCTGTATGAAGTGACTTCATCTCCATGGCAGCCTGGATCTCTCCAAGAGCCTTAAGGGCTAAGTATCAACAAGTGGGATGATAACCAATGGCTTTAGGGCAGAAGCCCAGTAAAGTATATCCTGTGGGGATCATGAATAGGAAGCACACTTAGGGTTTGCTAGGCTGTTGGGGGTGGGGGGCTCTTCATTCTTCCTTTAATTTGCTAATGTATATACCCAGAAAGTAAACAGCTGCCTTGTTTTGGGGTTGGCCTCATTTTGCTTCCAAACCAATAGGGCAGTGTCAGGTGGACAAATGTCTAAGCAGGTACAACAATGGGGACCAGCAACAAAATGTGGCCACGTGAAGTGCTATTGTTTGGGGTTTCAGCCAGCCATGCCTCCTCCAGGTTACTCCATTCCATCCCTTCCCCCCAATTCCCCATCCTCTACCCGCTCCCTCAACCACCATTCTGTGCCCAATAAGAGGACTCAGCTCTCTCACTGGGCTTTTGAGTTGTCCCCTTAGAAGGGGGTTCCCCATCTCAAGGAGAGAGGGTTGTCCTTCTGCAAACTTTGGTGTTCTCCCAAGCCTGCTTGAGACCCACACCTGGAGAAGGAGTTTGCCATTAGTATTGTTGCACACCACCCCAATCCCCAAGTGGTGCAAAATTCCAGGGGTTGCAGATCCTTACCCAGGGTTTGTGTTTACTTTGGAATGAGGGGTAGTGGAGACTGTGGTGTCTTTATGATATATGGTTTTCTTTACACATATATACAACCTGAGCCTACGATGGAGGGGCTCACAGCATTAACAATCCAAAAGGGTCTTGTTTCTCCCATCGCCGCAGCCCTGGATTCAAAGGGGGAAAGTCAAGAATGAAAGAGAAAGAGAGAAAGGAGAGAAAGAGGAGGGGGGAAACAAGGAAAGGGGAAAGCTTTTAAAAAATGGAAAGGAGGAAAGGATATAGGATAGGAATCCACAGTGTTCTTTCAACGTTCTTCTAGATGCACAGTGTTATAAATAGGCCTGGGAGTCCCCGGCTTTTCACTGTGGGATTTTTCCTGCCAGCTTCCTGCTTCCTCAAGATGGGTCCTTTCCACAGCTCTACGGCTGGGATCCCCTCCTGACGCAGCCCTGAGCTTGAGTGGGAAGGACTTGGGAGAGCAAATAGAGTCTGTGGATGCAGGCAAGGGTGTCAGAGCCCTGGATGAGAGGAAGCAGCAGCTGTCTGCGATGGAAAGGCATCTACTCCTGTAGGAGCAACTGACCCTCCTGGGTGCTTAACCCATGAGGAATCTCAGGCTGCGCCTGCACACATTTAAAGCACATTCCCCACAAAACAATTATGAGAACTGTACTTTGTTAAGAGTGCTGGGAATTGTAGCTCTGTGGGGGATAACGACAGCCCTCAGGATTCAGGGAGATGAGGGATGTGCTTTGAACGGATGTATGGTGCATATTCTGGCTGCATTCAGACAGCTTTTTATTCCTTTTCCACAACGTTTCCCTATCTGATCATTTCCACATTTTAAGTGATCTTTCACATGGTGCAAAAGTCATTTCTGTACCTATATATCTGCTTAAGCTGCATGTGCAAATTATATTTGCCATAGTTGCCTGCATATTTTTTTATGTAACTGGGCTATAGGTGCAAGTTATAGGCGCAATAGTCACCTATCAGGTGATCTCGGCTAACACACTTATGCGCTCAGACGAAGCCACTGACTTAGCAGGTGTACCACAGCAGCTGATGGCCCTGAGATTTAACTTGCACCTTGAGACTTCCAAGAATGATCCCCACAAATACTTTTTATTTTTATTCCCCTCCAATCTGTCCTAAATAGGATCATACCATATATGCCATTGCAATACTGGCAGGTGTGTATTTTATCCTATTCCTATCAAATCTGTGCACGCTGGGTCAATGTTCAATATGTCCAGTCCACCATGACTCCAACATCTCTTTCCTGGCTAGTTACCACCAATTCAAACCCCATCAGAGAAGCTGGAGGTCTTTGCTGCATGGTACTTCACACTTAGGAGGAATTCACTCTAGACATTTAAGGCAGAATGGGTATTATTTGTTCACTCACTTTCCACAGGACAGCATCATCCCATTTCTGTCACCCTGCCACTTCTTTCACCTTTTTTCGTGACTTTCTCCAGTGAGTATCCAGTATTGACTGCACTGACTGGCAGCGGCTGTCAGGCAGGATCCTTTCAAAGACCTGCAGGGAGATGCCAGGGACTAAACTTGGGTGCTGTGGCTCAAGCCTCTCCAAGCCTTTGACCCAGAAGCCCTGCCCTGGGCTGCACATACGAACTGGGTCAGGCAAGGAAGAGCTCCCTCGCTGCGTGCAAAAGGTCCCGGGTTCAACCCCTCCTATTTCCAGGGAGGACTGGGAAACAAAGACTTGGCCTGAAAGTCTTGGGAGAGGCTGCCCATCTTCTTTTCTGCTGCTCCAGAGGGAAGGACATGAAGCAACGGATCCAAATCGCAAGAAAGGAAATTCTGCCTAAAGGCATGGCCAAACTTGGCCTTCCAGATGTTTTGGGATTACAATTCCCATCATCCCTGACCACTGGTCCTGTTAGCTAGGGATGATGGGAGTTGTAGTCCCAAAACATCTGGAGGGCCAAGTTTGGCCATGCCTGGAACCTTAGGAATAACACTGTGACGGTAAGAGATGTTTGACAGTGGGAACGGACTCCCTCGGAAGCCGGCGGACTCTCCTTCATGTGGGATGTAAACACAGGAGCAGTCAATGACAACATTCCTAGAGTGTACATGTTAGAACATGGGGAGGGATGTCTGTCCAGCAAGCAGGTAAACTTCCTGGGGACGGACTTCCTCCGCATGTGACCAGAGGTGGGTGTGGCCTCACCTGTGCAGGTAATGATAAAAGCACAGGGCAGGCAGCCACTCTTGCCTCTTGTCTCTTGCCTCTTGCCTCTCTGCCATCTTCATCTTCTGAAGGAGCAACATGCCCTCTTGGCTCCCAGCCAAGAGAGGACAGTACTATCTTGCTACAAGATAGATTCTAACTGCATGTAACCTTTTTAAGCCTGCCTACCTTCTGGGATCATATTGTGAACAGAACGTGAGTAAACTCTTTTATACTTTTATAAAGACTGTGTCGTGTCTTGTATTTTAAGAGGGAACAAAGGGGAAATTACCAGAGTAATTATTATAGAGGTTCTAGCGAACCTGTGCAAGCGTTACCGTTGCGTACTTAAAGGGGAATGTCTATAAACTCTGCTGATATTTTGGGAACTTGTTAGTACAAGTTGGATAAGGATATAATTAGTCAATATATCCTCTCCTGCACCCCAGAACATTCCCACAAAGGGTTATGGGCCCAGTATTGCATATTTCTGCGTATTTTTGAAGGATTGCGTTGGATTGTGATTTTGAGTTGAGTAGTATTTTTCTGAGTTAACTTCCTGGTAAGCACATGGTCCTTTGTTCCATTGTGCAGTGGGGATTAAGCAACCCCCCCCCTTCCCTCAGAGTTCACAGTGACCCAAGGCAGTGAAGAATTGTTTTGTATTTTGAGATTTTTGAGATTTTGATTTTAAATTTTTGAGAAATTTTGAAATTTTGAAGAATTTTCAAATTTTTGGATTTTAAGATGGCTAGAGCAGCTTTTGATAGTGATGCAAAGCTAGGAATGCCTGTGCTGAATGAACACAATTTCATGCACTGGAAGCAGCGCTTGATAGCATGTTTAGATTATAAGCACATTTTGGAAGCTTTAAACCCTCAACCTACGGGATCGTCTGAGGAAGCTTTAGCCAAGATAAGTGCTTGGAAACGCATGAACAGCGAAGCTAGACACATAATTTTGAGTGGACTTCGTGATGAGCAGCTATCATTAATAAATAGTACAGATGATGCATCTCAAATCTTAAGAGATATTGAGCGCGTGTATGGAGAATCTAGCATAAACTGCTTCAGAAACTTGGTGTGTAAATTAACCAGAGTGAGGATGAATTCAAAAGAGGAATTCACAGAGCACATCAACAAGTTTACTGAGATTATTCAAAGAATTGATCTGACTCCCAAAGCTTTTGATGAAGATACAAAGATAGCATTTTTGTTATCATCACTTGGACCACGCTTTAGCGCATTTGTAAGTTTGATGGATCATAGACAAGGTCTGACTTTTAAAGACTTGATTGGTTATTTAAAAGAAGAATGCAGAGATAGAGCTGAATCTCCAGTGAGAAATGCTAGAAGCAAGGACAGCAGTTATGCATCTAGGCAATGTACAAAGTCCAAAGAGATGCCTAAGAAAGTGATTTGTTTCAATTGTAACAAAGAAGGACACATTGCAAAGAATTGCAGGGCTCCTAAAGCCAAGAAACCCCACCCCTTTCAGCCAAAAGGAGAAAAGAAGGGGAAATGTGAATGCACATGGCTACTGCAAGAAAGGAATTTAACTGTGCAGAATCGTGAGAATAGACGTAATAAATGGATAATTGATTCAGGTGCCAGCTCACATTTTTCATATAAAAAGGACTATTTTAATGAGATAAATGATGAAGAAGGATCTGAAATTGAAATTGCAGATGGGAACATTGTTAAAGCAAAAGGTGCAGGTTCCATGAGTCTGAAATGCAATATAAACAATGAATGCATTGAGAACACAATCTCTAGAGTTTTGTATGTACCAGAGCTGAGCTGCAATTTAATCAGCGTGTCCACACTGGACAAGAAAGGTTTCCAGATCACATTTGGAAATGGAGAATGCAAGGTGACTAGAAATGGCAAAGTGTTTGCTCAAGCAGAGCTAATCAATGGTGTATATGAGCTTGATCTTTCAGAGAATCAGTCTGCAAAAGTGGCACATTCCAGCCAGAAGGATGAAGCAGATCTGGACCTATGGCACAGAAGGCTTGGACATAGAGACACCAACGTCATTCTGGATCTACAGAGAAGAGATCTTGTAAGAGGTTTGCAGGTAAAGCAGAGCAACAAAGCTCCAGCAAAGTGCATAAGCTGTATTACTGAGAAGGCTGTAAAACCTTCATTTCCACGTTGTGCAGAACAAAGAAGCAACAAAGTGCTTGACATAGTGCACACTGACATATGTGGACCCATGAGTGTTCCCTCACTGGGAAAGAATAGATATATTTTAATATTTCTGGATGACTTTTCAAGATTTTGTGTTGTGTATTTCCTCAAAGAGAAGAGTGAGACAGTGGACAAGCTCCAGGAATACATTGCCATGGTCAAGAATAAATTCCAAAGAGCTCCAGCTGTGCTAATGAGCGACAATGGAGGTGAGTACTGCTCAAATGAAATGCAGGCTCTCCTGGCCAAGGAAGGAATTGCACACGTAACCACAATTCCTTACACACCACAGCAGAATGCCATAGCTGAGAGAAAGTTTAGGTCCATTATGGACATGACAAGGTGCATGCTAAAGGATGCATGTTTGCCACAGAAGCTGTGGGCCGAAGGAGTGTACACGTCGGTCTATTTGCAGAATAGACTGCCAACTAAAGGTGCAGAGCGCACACCATTTGAACTTTGGCATGGGAAAGCTCCCAATCTGTCGCACATACGTGTGTTTGGAAGTCCGTGTTACTTCCACGTGCCCAAGGAACACAGACACAAGCTTGACTCCAGGGCAAAAGCAGGTATCCTGGTGGGATACGCCTCTGGAGGCAAAGGATATAGAATTATGGACTTACAAACTGGTAAGACAAATGCATACCATGCGGTTTATGTTGATGAATATGGAAAGGTAGACACTAAGAACACTGTTGTGGATTCTTCCGATGAGTCAGAAAGGACTCAAGAATTTGTATATTTCCCTTTTGAGACCCCACAAAGTACTAATCTGCCTTCGAGTGTTACAGCACCCCCTACAGGCGACACAGAGGACCAGAACCCTGGCGGCACCAGAGACGAAGATGAGGACTCAGATGGGGACATGCCTGCGTTGGAGGAGGATGAGGAAGCTGATGCGGTCCCAGAACCAGAGGTCAGACGCTCGTCCAGAACCAACAAAGGTGTCCCACCATTACGGTTGTCCTACTTTGCAGGGTCGGCGTTTCCACAGGAACCTTCCACTTGGGAAGAGATACAGGAGATGCCAGCTGCAGAAGCCAGTCTCTGGAGGAAGGCCGTGCAGGAGGAGATGGATGCACTGCATCAGAACAAGACCTGGACACTCACTGAGCTGCCTCCCGGTAAGAAGGCCATTGGCAGTAAATGGGTTTTCAAGGTTAAGAAGGGGTCAGAAGGAGAAGTGCAGCGCTACAAAGCTAGACTTGTAGCACAGGGATTTTCACAGCGTTTTGGTGAAGACTATGATGAAGTTTTTGCACCAACCGTGAGGTACAGCAGCGTAAGAATGCTTTTAAGCATTGCAGCCTCCAAGAAAATGAGAGTGAAACACATAGACATTGCTACCGCTTTTCTACATGGGCAGATTTCTGAAGAAATTTATATGAAACAGCCCAAAGGTTTTGTGAAACCACATGAGGCACATTTAGTGTGCAAACTGCAGAAAGGACTTTATGGACTTAAACAGGCTGCTAGAGCCTGGAACCAGAAGTTGCATAAAATGCTGACGCAACTTGGGTACAAGCAAGGCGACGCTGACAAGTGCTTGTACAGTAAGTCAAATAATGGACAATTCTCATATATCTTAGCTTTTGTTGATGACCTGATTATTGCCACAGCAAGTGAGAAAGACTATACACAGATAGTAAAACACCTTAGCAAAGAGGTGGAGGTCAAGGAGCTAGGAGATGTCCAGTACTACCTCGGGATCCAGGTGGAAAGAGAAGAGGACGGCTCATTTCTTCTCAGCCAAAGACAGAAGATCCACGAGCTGATTGAGCACATGCAGATGCAAGACGCACATCCAGTTGCTACACCGATGGCTACTGACTTCCTGAAGAATCAGCAGGATTCGAAGCAGTTGCCAGACAACAATGACTACAGGTCGGCGATTGGTAAACTTTTGTATTTAGTTACCACATGTAGACCTGACTTAGCAAATGCTGTGGGGATTCTTAGCAGAAAAGTGAATTCTCCCACTGAGCATGATTGGGCAGGTGTAAAGAGGGTGGTGCGATATTTGAAGGGTACCATGAATTGTAAATTAAGGTTACCAGCCGTCAGAGACCCTAAGTTGGTTGGGTATACTGATGCGGATTGGGCTGGGGATAATGCTGATTATAAATCAACAAGTGGTCATGTTTTCATGTTTGGTGATGGACCTGTTTCATGGGGCAGTTATAAACAGAGCTGTGTAGCATTATCTTCCACAGAATCAGAATACGTTGCAGCAACAGAAGCCTGCAGAGAGATCGCCTGGCTTGATCAACTCATAAAGGACTTTGGGTTGGTGAGAAAAGGGCCTGTCAGCTTGCTAGAGGACAATCAAAGTTGCCTGAAGCTGACGCAGAGTGAGAAGTTCCTGGCCAGAACAAAACACATTGGGGTTAAATACCACTACATACGCCAGATGATCCAGGATGGACTTGTGGAACTATCCTACTGCAGCACCCAAGAGATGACTGCTGACATCCTGACGAAACCCCTACCAAGAGAGAGTTTCCAGAATCTACGTGTCAAGCTGGGACTCTGGGTGGTTGAATAAAGTTGTTTATGTTTTGTGTATGTTGTATTGCCTGAGAAGGGGTATGTGGGATGTAAACACAGGAGCAGTCAATGACAACATTCCTAGAGTGTACATGTTAGAACATGGGGAGGGATGTCTGTCCAGCAAGCAGGTAAACTTCCTGGGGACGGACTTCCTCCGCATGTGACCAGAGGTGGGTGTGGCCTCACCTGTGCAGGTAATGATAAAAGCACAGGGCAGGCAGCCACTCTTGCCTCTTGTCTCTTGCCTCTTGCCTCTCTGCCATCTTCATCTTCTGAAGGAGCAACATGCCCTCTTGGCTCCCAGCCAAGAGAGGACAGTACTATCTTGCTACAAGATAGATTCTAACTGCATGTAACCTTTTTAAGCCTGCCTACCTTCTGGGATCATATTGTGAACAGAACGTGAGTAAACTCTTTTATACTTTTATAAAGACTGTGTCGTGTCTTGTATTTTAAGAGGGAACAAAGGGGAAATTACCAGAGTAATTATTATAGAGGTTCTAGCGAACCTGTGCAAGCGTTACCGTTGCGTACTTAAAGGGGAATGTCTATAAACTCTGCTGATATTTTGGGAACTTGTTAGTACAAGTTGGATAAGGATATAATTAGTCAATATATCCTCTCCTGCACCCCAGAACATTCCCACACTTCATTGGTGGTTTTTAAGCAGACGTTGGATGGCCGTTTGTCATGGATGCTTTGGCTGAGATTCCTGCACTGCAGAAGGTTGGATTAGATGGCCCTTCCGGTCCTACAGTTCTATGATTCTACAAGTAGAGAATACTGAGTGAGATAGACCCAAGGGTCTGCTGCCAGGGGGCAAACGCTCCAGCAACCCAGACAGCTGCCTACTCCCACCCTGGCTTCCCTTCTTACTTGCAACCAGCCCACGGAATGGCCCTGCCTGCCTGCCAGCTTCTTCCTCCTGGATCTCAATTTCCCCTATTCGGAAATCAGCAAGGAGGAGGATAGGGACAAAGCCTTTGCCTCTCATTGGTTCTAGCGCCACCTACTGACGGGCTCCCTTCCTCCCAACCAGTCCTAATGGGCTCCACCCACCACTAGCTCCGACTTTATATTAGGCAACTTCCTATGTTTTTATGCTACAAAGCCCCAAACACTTTTTTTGGGGGGGGGTGCTCATATATAACCAGGACTCGCCTTGAGCACAAATGCTGGGTGAAATTATGCCCGGTGGCAGCGCTGTTTTGCTTTGTCCCTAACCCCAGTTCCGGGTGGGGGGTGTGCGCGCGCGGCGTGGGAGGGGGAAAGAAAAGGGGGAAGTCCCAGCAAGGCGGAGGAGAGTCTGCCTAAAAGGGTGGCAGACAAGCAGTCCGATTTGCTAACAGCTTAGCCTAAATCTAAGTGAATCACATAGCATTGTGACAGTGACTCACTGCCCTGCTAGCATCCACTCTGTGGGGTTGGGGAGGGAAAGGGGAGAGGGGTTATGGTGAGGATTTGAGGTGGGGGGGGCGGTCTTGCCGATGACTGCAGAGCCATTCACCACCCCATTGCTTGCCAAAGCCTCCCCTCCTCATTCTCCCCACCCCCCACCCCACATACCTCCCGAGCACCCCTGCTCAGGTCTCTTAAGAACCTTCCTGGGCCTCGCCCCTCCCACCCTTCACCTCTTTGCTGCTAATTTGAGTTCTGAATCAAGAAGCTAAAAACAGCAACCCAGCGGCTAAATATAGCCAGCCTGGAGTGCGCACACACGCTGGCGCTCCTTTGCTTTGCAATTCAGAGCCTGTAATGCACAGTCCCTCTGCTGCAGCGTGTGGGGGCGGCCAACAGCGTCGCTCATCATTGCGAAGACTGCAGTGGGGGGAGAGGGAGGAAGGAGAGAGAGAGAGCAAAAGCGGGGGCGGAGGCATCCAAGCTGTACTTTTACCCCAATAAGGGATGATATAAATATCTTTTGGCTCAGAGAGCTGTTTGTAACAGAAATGGCACAGATGCATTCAGATACCCTGCCACCTATAAAGCAGGAGGCGGGGGGGGGGAGGTGCTGAGCATGTATGTAAAAGGCAGCCTGCACATCACAGAATCATAGAGTCAGAAGGGACACTGAGGGTCATCTAGTCCAACCCCTTTGCGATGCGGGAATGTTAAGTTGCCCCATAGGAGATTGCACCTGCAACCCTGGCGTTATCTGCACCATGCTCTAACCAACTGAGCTATAAGGCCAAATCAAGCTTTGACGGGCTGGACAGATGTCTTTACTTTCTTCTTTCCTTGGCGATCACTCACAGCCGAGTAAGATTGTCTTCCATGAACACGGTTTTAACAGTGAGTCCGTAAGTGACTGTGGAGGCCAATTCTGGATCCACACATCCTTCCACAGTGGGGACATTGGTTTCCGGGCGGGAGTTGATCATGGTGAGGGTTTGCCAAGCGTGCCTTCCTCTTAGCACGTTTCTCCCTTTGTCCTGATTTCCAGCGTCTTCAAAGCCCATGACACCTTTGGTAAAGGCTGTTCTCCAACTGGAGCACTCACAAGCCAGTGTTTCCCATTGCCGGTTGTGCAGTTGTCCCAGTTGTGCAGGCTGTTGGTTGCAGGAGTGCCAGGGATGCTGTACCAGCACTGGACACTGCCCCCCCCCCCACGTGCATAGGATTGTAATGCAACCCCAAAGTGCTGCCTTATGCCAAGTCTTGCTATTGGTCCATCTAGCTTAGTATTGCCAGCACTGGCTGGCAGTGGACCTGGGGGATTTCGGGCAGCAGGCACTCCCAACACTACTTGGAAATGCCAGGGATCGATCCTGGGCCCCTCTGTGTGTATGTTGTGCTATGGTCTTTGCCCTAAGCAAAAAAAGAAGAAGTAAGTTTCCAGTCCTCAACGTCCTGGATGAAGGTCTGATCCAGTTTGTTCTTTTCTACTCTGACTGGCAGCTGCTCTCCAGGTTCTTGGGAAGAGAAAGTCTTCCCCACCAACCATTCCCTGACCATTTTTAAAAATAGGAGATGAGGACCGTCTGCACTGAAAACAGGTGCTTCAGCAATGAACCAAAGACTGCAGTTTCCACTCATAATTTCCCTGCCAATGTTTGTGCCCTGCTCCCATTGGAATGGTCTGAGAGGTAATCCATGGGGGTTCTCCCCTCCCGGGGAGAGGGGCAGAGTGAGTCTGCTAGGAGGCCAGGAGAAGAGGCCTTTCCTTTCTCCAGTGGTGGCGACTGAGCCATTGTTGGAACGCCACATTCTGGTGCTAGTCATTGCACAGGCGGTGACAGAGGAGGCCCATAGGGTCATATTATCTAATCCTCTGCCAGATCCTCCAGTGGAGGTTTTTAAGATGAGGATGAATGACCACCTGTCATGGATTGTTTCGCTGCGATTTCTGCATTGCAGGGGGTTGGACCAGGGGGTCTGTACAACTGTACAATTCTATGTAAATTCAAGGCTAGAGACATAGCCATGCATTCTCCTTAGCTATTACTTAACGGGGTAAAAAAAAACATGTGGTGGCGCTCCCCTCCTTGCAGAGCCAAGGAGAGTGTTCAAAACTTAAAATAAATTCAAAAGCAAACATTGGGAAAGGAGGCAGGAGGAGGAGGAGGAGGAGGAGGAGGAGAGATTCCCAGGCCAAGAGTTCGAACCGTGCATCCTTGCGCCCAAAGCAGCAGCTGACAAATTACTGGAGAGCATCAGGGCTTCTTTAATAGTAACAGCAAATGAATTGCCTCCTACCGCAGCGCAATGGGGAATAAGAAAAGAAATCTCTCTGCTGAGTGTGTGTGTGTGTGTTGTGTGCCTTCCTTATGTGTGGGAATGGAAGGTGATATTAATTAACAGAAAGGGGATGGTAAGAGGAAAAAGTGGGAAGGCAATGAAATTAATTATGAGGGGAAATGGGGGATAGAAATTGATTTATAAGCATGGAAGGGAATTGAACTTAGTTATGCAGGAAAGGGTTGTGCAAATGTGTTCTTATTGCTACTTAGTGAATTACACCAGTTACAAAGTGATGCAGTTTCTTGATGAATCATTAAAAGGGTTAATAATACAACTGAGTATAGTACAGAAAAGAGATACTTTTTCATTTTTTTTCTTTGGCCACACCCATTTTGACACGCAGCCGCTAGGGGGCTGCCTCTAGGTCCGTGCAAACCTTGAGCCCCCAAAAGGATAGGCACAGTGTGAAGGTGTTTGAGTGCAACAAGGGCCTTTGCAGCAACAGACCTACATCCACCCATCACCACGGGGTGGGAGCCGGGTGGAATCACTCCCTGCATGTGTGGTGAGAAGCACCACATTGAAAGAAAAAACAACAGTCCCAGGGAATTTTGATAAAGAAAAGAGATTGAGTGAATGCATATCATGAGTGTGAATTTGGTATCAACATTTGGTGAACCCTCCCCCCAAGCCTGAGGGCCAAATGCAGCCCTCTAGATCTCTCTCAAAACTTTGCACAGGCTACATCTGCTCAGCCACATGTTCCCTCCCCAGGCTGCACCCCTCAACACCCCTTACTTTGCACCCTCCTTGAGTGGTTTTCCTGGCTTGAATATGTACAGAATTCAAGGGGTGTGTGGGTGTGGGTGTGTAAATCCTGCAGGCATGTTAACTTGAATAGGACAATAACCTTCTGGGGGGGGGGTTGCCTCCAGACTGTCAACATTTTGCAGGAATCAAGTGCACACCATAAATTTAAAGCAGATTAATGCACTCTGTTTCTCTAAAACACAGAGCCTAGGGCTTGCCGATCAGAAGGTCGGCAGTTCGAATCCCCGCGACGGGGTGAGCTCCCATTGCTCGGTTCCTGCTCCTGCCAACCTAGCAGTTCGAAAGCACGTCAAAGTGCAAGTAGATAAATAGGTACCGCTCCGGTGGGAAGGTAAACAGTGTTTCCGTGCACTGCTCTGGTTCGCCAGAAGTGGCTTAGTCATGCTGGCCACATGACCCGGAAGCTGTACGCCGGCTCCCTCAGCCAGTAAAGCGAGATGAGCGCCGCAACCCCAGAGTCGTCCGCAACTGGACCTAACGGTCAGGGGTCCCTTTACCTTTAATGCACTCTGTTTCTCTCCCTAATAAATTTACTTTAAACAACAACAACAACTCAGACTTTTTGCAGTTAGGAAAGTGACAGGGAAATGCACTGCAAAATGTAGATGGATAAAAAGTTAAGAGGAAGATGTGTAACCACCATGCAGGCTAATGCAGGAGGGTTGCTCATTGTTGCATAACTGCCCCGTCAGCAAATCAGGAGGAATGCTCACTAAAGAGCAGGCATCATCTAACCTCTGTGAAAAAGAAACCAGGATGAATAAGCTAGGGTTGCCGTATTCCCCAAAGTGAAAATCCGGACAAAGTTACTGAGCTTTTATCTGGCAGCCTGTCTGGAGGAGTCTGGAGAGAGCGAGGGTAGCATCAGCAAGGCTGGCACCAAGGGTTGACAACACTGGGCGTCTGCTAGCGCCTATATCCCAATAGACTGTGGTCATTCTGCTGTGTCGAACACTTGAGAAGATTTTTGCACAGGAGTAGGGAACTTTTTCCAGACTGGGCTACTTTATGAAGCCTACATGCCAGTGGCGGGCAGAGCCAGGAATGCTAATATTACCTTTATAAAAGTAGGCTTCTCTACACCACTCACACGCCCCTCCCTGTCCTCCATCCCCACAAGCAAAAGGCATTCTCAGAACATCCTGGCCAGCCAGGCACAAACATTTGGGGTGCAACATAGGGCCAGTGAGTGGTGTGGCCTAGCAAAAGCCCCCAGGACCAGATGCAAAGACCTGGGTCCCCCTTTCCCTGCTGCCAGGGAGGAGGCCCCACTCAAGATTGAGCACATCACGCCAATCTTTTACCCTCGACAAGCCCTTAGCAATGGGAACCTGACACTGAAAATATCTCTGTGTCCAAGTTATCAGCCTCCTTGCTGTGCAGTGATTGGAAGCAAAGGGGGCACAGATCCTGCCACATTTCGAATTTTACACAGCTGCTTCAAGGTTTGAGAGACACCTGAGCAAAGTGTTTTCTCAGTTTATTTGTTTGTTGAGATATCTTTCCTCTTTCTTTGGGGAGTAGCACAGGGGAAGGGGGGGGGGCAAGAGGCAAGGCTTATATCCTGTATCCCAGTTGCTGAATTGTTCGCTGTTGTTGGAGCAATGTGTTTTACAGTGCTCCTCACTGCCTATTTTAATTTCATTATTATTACCGAAGAGGCAAAAGCCCTTCTGATCCATTCTGGCAAAGCATCATCGCCGCTGTGCCAGCACTGAGGGAATTGGCTACTGCAATGTGTATTAATTTAGTCTAGGAAACGGACTGTGGGGCAGGGAGAAAAGGAAATAATAAATTCGGTGATGGGCAAAGAGGAATAGAGGAGGAAGAGGAACATTCCAGGGGTTGACACCTTGTTACATAAAATAGCCCCCTCACTGGTACGGCCTTTAATCTGCTGCTTTTAATAACTCAGGAGAACAAGCTATTTATATTCTTCCACCTAGCCAGGACAAAAAAAATAATAATGTAAAGTGGAGGGATGGAAGCCATCTAGAAAAAAATATGTGTTTTTCAATCATGTTTTCAACAGGAAGATTGCATACAACAGAGGCATTTGGAGAGAGAAGCAGAGGAGGAGAGAGAAACCAATTATCTGGGCCTATATTTGGGTCACTTGTGTGTCCGGATGTGAAAATGGCTATCGTCATGGGGGTCCTTTTGCCGAAATGTCTTTGCCCCTCACTACTGCTGGCCTGGTGACCCACATATGAAATCTGTGTCTGATACTGGGAGAAACTGTAAGGCTATCCAATCCAACCCTCTTCCGGAAATCAAGACAGTTCTCCTATTAGCTCCCGCCTCGTAACTGCCTAACTTCCAATACGATTTGGGCTCAAATCCCTACAAGGTGTTGTTGTTGTTTCCCTAATACCAGCTATCTAGAAACCAGGCAGTGTTGCTCAGAAGACACCGGCGGGGGTGGCACGGCACTCTGCACATGTTCTTTCCCATGATCCAATGCCGAGCTTTTGCACATGAAAGATAATAATAATAATAATCTGGCTGGCTTTCCCCAGATGCAGATCTGATCATCACAATCCGGCCTAGCATCAAAATGCATTTACAAGCTGAGTCAGATGAAATACAGGACTAACCCACCAACCCTATGGTCCACAGGAAAAGGCCAAAAAATGTTCCCATTTTGTGTAGACCCCCTCCTTGCCCCCTTGTACTTTGCTGTGGTTCTGAAATCTATTTATATTTCATCCCACCTACCCGCTTCATTGCCTTCTCTCCCCCAACATCTCCTTTTGCAAGGTGGGGGCCAGAAAGAGTGTGAGGAGCGTATTGGAGCTTGATCCCCCGTCTTCATCGAAAATATCTCAGCCGTTGCCATGGTGACCCACCCACGGCTTCACCAAAAAGGACAAGGAGCTTCACAAGAGAGGGAGGGAGAAGCAGCTTTTTATAGAAAGAAGTATGTGTATCTGATGGGGTGGGGGAAGCAAACCTGGAGAGGGGGGGTTCAAGGCCCCCCCTCCAGAAAGAGTTTAGGGTTCACAGCGTTCCTGTCAACAAGGCCTGTGTATGTTCCCTGTGAGGGGAAAATTTGTGCCCACCGGTGCTGAAAATACACAGCTCCTCTCAACGGATGTAGAATTTTGCACGGAGACTGACTCCCCCCCCCCCACCGCTGGGCTGTGGTAGCTTTCAACATCAGCACGGGACAGGCAGAAATCCAACAGGTGCTGCATCTTCCAACTCAGGGGGGAACGTTGCATGTTGCAGCTGTTACCTGTCACATCACTGTTCAGATGGGTTGCCAGTTTGCTGGCAGGTTTAACTTACGTAAGGTGCTTGTGCTAGTGTTTGAAGGCCTAAACGACTTCGGGTACAAATATCAGATAGACGGCCTCCTTCCCTACCTGTGGGTACTGAGATAAACCAGGCCCCCTTCTTGGGAGCTCCGCCACCCACAGAAGTTGGAGGGAAGGTGGACACAGCCCAGAACGGAGCATTGTCTTGTGACATGTCCTATAGCCTGTGGACTTTAAGTTTTTTTCTCATCCAAAAGGGAAGGCAAACCTAAACAGCTGAGCATGCTCAACTACCGTAACTGACTTCTAAGAGAGAGGAAAATGTAAAACCAGCAAGAAGAGAGGATATGCAATGGAGTATCTTGGGAAAGGGAATGACTGGCACACCCCACTGCAATGTTTTGTTGCAGGTCACACTTCTTGCCTCTAACAGTAGAAATGGTGGTCATTAAGTGGGTGCCATTTTTTCAGTACCACCACAATTCTTTATTTAGGTTGGTTCCCACATACATCTTACCTTACTTATAGAGCTCTCCTATGAAGGAGAGTTCTCCATCTTCCAAGGTGTTTGTTGCTCTGTAGCTTTGATTACTCAACTGGCAGCTGAATGTATGAATAGCCTCCACTGAAGTTTGAGTTTGGGCTTGAAACCTGAATAAATGTTATTCAAGAGACTTATATCCTGCCTTTCCCCCCTCCTTTGTAAATGATATCTAAAGCCGCTGGATTTAGGCTATGTACCCCCTACCCATTTAAAACACATTCGAAGCACATTATTTCCCTCAAAGAATTCTGGGCACTGTAGTTTACCCCTCACAAACTACAGTACCCAGAATTATTTGTGGGCAGAAATGTGCTTTTACGGTACAGCATGCTCACAGTCTTAGGATGAAAAACAAATAAGAAGATAAACTATTAAATCATTAAGTCTATGTATTCAGCAGAATGAGTCCATTCAGAATGAACCTGTTAAGATAAAATAAATAAATGGATCCCAGCATTGCCAACAACAACAACAGTGGTAATAATAATAATAATAATAATAATAATAATAATAATAATAATTTCAGATATTTAAAATCTAGCCTTTTGGAAATAAAGCTCAGCTTTCAGCTCAGGCTTCCCCTCATTGTGCAAGTCTTCCACTAACAGGGAAGCCATAACACAGCTGTTATGCAGAGCAGGTGGTCAAAATGATTATTCCCTTGTAGTCTTCTTTTTTAAATTTAAAATCTCAGGACGGATATACTGCTTTATGCTATCTCACACTCAATGCCCCTGCTTTGCACACCAAGTATTTTTGCCTCATTGGAATGTGTCCTTGAACTCCAATCGTTTTATTTTTATTTATTTTACACAATTTGTATACTACTTAATCGTCAGTACTTCTACTTGGCTTACATAAAATGCAATAATTATGCCATGCAATAATTATGCCTCTTAGCTGCCTGGATGGAGGATAGAGACAGGTATGTGAGTGAAAGTAGCCTACTGCACAAAGATAAAATTCACACCTATTGCTCCTCCTACTTCTGCATCTGACCCCACCATTGGCCTCCAGCCAGCCCCCAGAAGGTTGCCAAGAAGGGTATGTGTCCCTCAGGTCCTAAAAGGGTTCTGCAACCCTGCACTATAGACTGGTTTCAATGCAAAGTGAGTATATCTCTGTTCTGAGTTCTGGGGCTTATACCACTGCAAAACCAACAAGAACTGTTGCTTCCACATCAGGGGAAGGTTCCTTAAACTGCAGCTATCCAACGGCACTGGAACAAATTTAGAACAGTTTCTGACCTCTTTGAATGGTTCCAAGATCTCACTGCTCAGATAGACTGCTCCTGTTCAGAAGGTGCTGTGCAAAAGACTTGCTGCCTGCTGTCCAATGCCACCTCTTCGATTTTCTCTTTCCCAGCATCCCTAATTGGCTGGCTGGAGCTTTACTGTGAAAGACTGCAAGCAAGGACTGATAAGAAGCTGCAACAAACCCATTCCACCTGGCCTGCTGCCCTTACTAAGCCTCTGAGAGAGCCAATATCTTTTTCACTCTCTCCTCGAAGACGTGGTTAATGGTTTCGTTCTGCAAAGAAATGTGACATTGTTTTCTATCAATTCTGAGAATGGCCAACTAAAACAAAAATATCGTTAAAAATAAATCAAATGTCTAGTATATTAGAAGATCTCTACTGCCCATTTCATGCCCTCAACTTATGGTATAGGAGAAGCAAGTAAGAGATGGATGGGAATCAAAAGGGAAGAGGAACACAGGAGGGGGGTTAGGCAATAAAAGGTGAAGGTGATAAAAGACACAAAAAGACAAAATGAAAAATTCAGCAAAGCCTGAACACCATGTGTCTCCTCCAAGCCAAATTTGGCCCTACAACCCTGTATGAGAGAGATAAACATTCTGTTTTACCCAGTGGAGTACAATTCATTGGGGTGAATGGGGCAACCACCGACAGCCCCTTCCTGCCTTTGCACTTACAACTGGCCCAGGGGGGTTTGCCTGCATGTCAGCTTTTTGTTAATTGATTATGCAGGGTGGGGCTTACCTGCCCTCCCCCCTTCCCATATTTAATTCAAGTTGGCACCCCTGATCTGCTGTCCTGATCCGTCATAACTGGAGGTGGCATGGGCTGAATCCAAGACTCTTTGCATCCAAAGCAGTTGAAATGTGGCCCCTCTCCCAGAAATCTGTACCTGTCTCACCCAGTGTGCATCATGCACACACACAAAATATCTGCCCACCTCCCCATCAACTCAAACACAAAAGCTTCTCTCTGTATGCAACTCTTTCTCTCTCCCTCTCTCCTGTTAAGATCCCAAGTTGACCATTCTGTTAGTCAACCCTTGATGACTGGCTCTTGAGTGTGTGGACCACCGTCTGACTCCACAGAGAAATGTTATATTTGACGTCGTCGCCTGGATCAGTTGGTGCCTCATCCATACATAAAACAATGTGCCCATTCATCACTTGATGCTGCAGTCATCAGATGATGGGCCAGGCGCATGGAGAGAGGACCACTTTCAGAGAGCACCCCAGAGAGAAATGATGTGTTGTGTTCATGTCTGGTGGCTGGGCAGCCAGGTGGGTTGAGAGGCATTTGAAAGAGAAGCCTCTCTCTGTGTATGTGTGTGTCCTGTCCTGGGGCCTGGATCAGAAGGTCGCTGGCTGCTGGGCTCTGCACCTTTAAATCTGGTGGAGAGCTTGCGTGCCGGGAGGGGGAGAGGAGCTGACGCAGCTGCATTCTGCCTTTCGCTGCCAAAATAGGGAAAAGGGCTGAAAATCTTGAAAAGGAAAATAAGCACCACAAGGCAACCGAAGCTCTGGCGTCACTGCCTCTGCTCTTTCCCTCTCCCTCTCCCTCTCCACCGCCCGCCCCCCCCCCCTTGCAGCCTGCCTCGCGTTGCCACAGCAACAGCACACAACCAGCATCCAGGGCTGGAAAGCTTTTGAGTGGCAGCTCAGGGATGGGAGGAGTGTTCCCAAGTTTGAATAGCATCCTGCCCTGCTCACTTTGCAATGGAGCTGAGAGAGGCGAGTAGAAAGGCTCCGCTGGAAGCCAGCTGTTTGAACCCGTCGCCAGCCCCCAAACTCCATAGGATCAAAGAAGATACGACATTTGAGATTCCTTTTTCGGAATCTCAACTATTGCCAATCTGACTCTTCCAGCTGCAATGGCTCTGTTCTGCCCCCCTCTGTGGGAGCCAGTATGCCACTGAGTATCAGTTGCTTAAGTGTCCCAGGAAGAGAGAGGCTCTGCTACTGTTTTCCATTATTTTAATTCCTGGTGGGTTTGTTTCTTTTCATTCTGCTGTTCATAAAATGCTTATCCTTCGTTATCATTGGTCCCTACTTCTATTTTGCAAGCCACTCTGGATACTTATTGGTAGAAGAACAGGATATAGTTAAAAACAATTGTAGAATCATAGAATCTTAGAGCTAGAAGGGACCCCCCAGTGTCATCTAGTCCCACCCCCTGCAATGCAGCAATCGAAGCAAAAAAATCCCTGACAGATGGCTATCCAACCTCTGCTTAAAAACCTTCAACGAAGGTGAGTCCACCACCTTCCAAGAAAGTCCATTCCACTGCCAAACAGCTCTTAAGAGTGAGAAAGCTCTTCCAAGAACTGCCATGATCTTCCCACCCTCTTTTTTCCCTTTCAGCACATCTGAAGTATTACTGGTTGTCATTTTGACTGGACTGGCATGTGTCAAAACCACGACGAACAGCTAAATTGTAAAATTCCCTTCCACAGGCCACTAACCTGGAGAATGTAAAAGAGGATTAGACAAATTCTTGGAGCCTAAGGCTGCAGCAATCTCAACTAAAGCATCCATGACAGATGGCCATCCAACCTTTGCTTAAAAAGCTCCAATGAAGGAGAGTTTACCACCTCCTGAGGGAGTCCATTCCAGTGTCAAACAGCTCCTACTGTCAGAAAGTTCTCTCTTTTCTTTAGTTGGAATCTCCTTTCTTGTGCCTTTTTAATGGCAGGACAGGCAGACTTTCAACAGGTGAAACTGGTCGCCACTATAGTACCTACTAAACTTCTGCCTATCTCACAGTTGCTGAAGGTATAAAAATTTACCCAGGAGTGAGGGGGTGGGGAAATGGGACAGCCCAACTTTAGCTTATGAAAGATGTACCTTCTTAGAATAAAGGGGTAGTGGCGTGACTTGCACTCTAGATGGTTGGTTTCCACGACTGGAATGGGGCAAAGTGCACAAGAAACCAAAAAGCCTTTGAAGATGGGGTGTGTGATTTTGAGAATCAGTGGTCAACTTGTATATCCCCCATGTGGCTGAGCTTGGTGGTATATTGCCATCATCTGTTGGGGAAATCATTTGTACTGCATTGGCTAACATGAAGGGGGAGTTGAAAGAGGGGATCTCTGCAAGATGGCAGGCTTTTTGCTCAAAGCATCTTTCATTTCAGGGGGTTGGGGTCCTGCGAATGGAACCTTCTCCCCATTTCCCCAAGAAAGTCCCCAATTTGATCTGCTGCCCCAAGCAATGATGCCTACACCTCTCTTTCCTGACTCCCTCCTTCCCCTCTGATGCAATCCTCTGCCACCCAAGCAGCCCTAGTAACATGAAGGTGGTGTCCTGAGCAGTATCACTCATTGCTATGGAAATTCTGGGTACCAGCAAGGGAGATGCAGCCCATCGTTCCTGGATGCAAAACAACACGATTGTGTGTGGTTGTTGCAGGATGGCACCCTATTGGGGGGGCTGGGGCATAAGCCTTAAAAAATGAACTGTTCATTATTATTATCTTCAATATGAGAGGTGCTGAGATTTGTGGTTGTTTCCACAAAGCACCACAGAGGCCTGAATGAAGTGAAAGGGATGCTGGCATGGGTGAATTGAAAGGGCTCAAAAAAGATGAGGCACAGCTCAGCCCTGACACCTGCTGGATAATCTATATAGCAATTTCATTACAACAGGGTTAGGAGAATCCCTTTAAAACCATGGGCGGCAGCCATGGGGAGAGGGTAACTTTTGTTTGGGAAGAAGCCTCAAATTAAAGTTTCCGAGCACAATTCAAAATGTTGGTGCTGACCTTTAAAGCCCTAAATGGCCCAGTATACATGAAGGAGTGTCTCCATCCCTATTGTTCAGCTGGGGCATGATGTTTCAGCTCTGAAGGCCTTCTGGAGGTTCCCACACTGTGGAAAGTGAGGTTATAAGGAACCAGGAAGAGGGCTTTCTCGGTAGTGGCGCCCACCCTGTGGAACGCCCTCCCATCAGATTTCAAGGAAATAAACAACTATATTACTTTTAGAAGACATCTGAAGGCAGACCCGTTCAGGGAAGTCTTTTTATGTTTGATGTATTACTCCTTCTTTGAATGATAAGTTATATGTGTCCACGTAACCATCTCAACCTGTGAAACTGGCGCTTCTGCAAGTGCCATGTAATTTTCGTTCCCCAACTGCAAGGAATCAGCTCCTCACTATGACAGCACCTGCTCTCTGGAACTCCCTGCCAACTGATATTAGGAAGGCGCTTTTGCTATATTGTTTTCAACACCTGCTAAAAACTCTTTTGTGTAGGCAAGCTCGCCGAGATTTTTAACTTTAGAATGTGGTTTTATTTTATTATGTATATTTGTTTTAGACTTTTGCTCCGATTCGTTTCTTGATAAATTTTAGGTCAACTTGTTTCCTTCCATCTTCCAAGTTTATTTGTGTTTTTCAAATGAACTTAGATTCATTATTTTTAATGAGTGTGTATTTACTCAGAGTTTTTGGTGATTAAGCAGGAAAAAGGTCTTGTTAAATAACTTTTTAAAAGATTTAGGGAGAGGAAAGATAAACACAGCACAGACATTCGAAGACACAGAGGAAAATTGTGAGATTTTTTTTTTTAAAAAAGATATCATTTACTGAAAAGGGACTGACAATAATTACAGTGGGAGTTCCAGAGTCAGACCAGCCCTGACCCTCTCGCCTTCCTCCCTGTCTTCTTCAGCAAGGCATCACCAAACCAGTCACTGGGCAGACAGTGCATAGCAGATGGGACAAGTGAGAAGCCGGCGCCATTCGCACTCCAAGCATTCTGGGGATCTAAATCTCAGTGTGCCCAAATGGAGGGAAGTGGTGCTCATTTCTTCTTTGCAGCTGCCAGTTCAGCTTCCTTTGCTTCGGCCTGAGCTGCCAATAACTCTTCGCGCTCCTTTAGGAAAGCAGCATATTCCTCTGCATGGAGTCTGGAGGAGGGGGAAGAGGAAAGAGAATTGCACCCCCTTGCTTCACGTCAAGCCTATCTGACCCGTTTCCAGTTCTGCCCCACACCTTTCTCTGCTGCTTCACAGGGTTTGCTGCTCAGGTGGGGCTCACCAGGTGGGGCAGGGCTGCTCGACCAGCTTCCTGGGTGGAAGGTCACTGTTGCTTACAGGGAGGGAGAAGGATGAAGCAGCAGGGAGGTCAGTGCAATGTCCACCTCTCTGCTGCCTCGCCCCTCCTGGGCAAGCAACAGTGACCCACCTGCCAGGAAACTCCATCCCACCTGGCAAGTTACTTTGGCTGCCTGTTGTATCCTGGTTCCCACCAACAGCCTCTCCTTATGATGGCATCGAGGGTCACCAAATTTCAGTTATTGTTTCCCCCCACAATATCTCTTCCCACCACCGCCTAAACACCCCCCCCCAAAAAAAAAACAGGCCAGGAAGCAGAGGCTACATTAACACATGACTGTGATCCATACTTTCTGAATAAGCACCAGCCCATCTGAAGCCACCATTTGTTGTTGGCTTGCTATTTGTTTAGAAGATTGGTCAACCGATCAATCAGAGAGCTCTCCCACTGTAGCTCAAAAGGGGCCAAAATCCACAAACGAAAAGAAAAATAAATAGGCACAAAAACCATCGTCACCCAAACACAGATGAAATCAATAAAACCTTTTGAAACAAATAGAGGTAGCTAAGCAAAATGCCTGGGTGGGCTTGCTGGAAAATGTTTGCAGCAGCTGTCCTACCTCACAGGGTTGTTGTGGGGATAAAACTGGGAGGACGAGGACCATGTCCTTGGAGAAAAGGTGAGTTATGAATAGAGCAACAACAAAACAATATAGTGAGAGCAACCGCCTGATGTCAATAGGCACAGAGCTCCACAGCAAATGTGCTGCCACACTAAAGGGTCAAATCCCTGCAAATGTGGACTGGGATGGTGTGGCTTTAGTCAAACTGCAAGTTCTGCAGATCAAAGTGATCCAACTGGGGTGGTGGTGAGATCCCTTAAGTAAACTGGTTCCAAGCTGTTAAGGAAGCAAGAACCTATGACCCCTCTTTTGGGCAGAGCAGGAAGCTGAGGCTTCCCGGTTTCCTACTCCTGCCTGCCCCAAGGGTGGGGCAAATTGGGAAGATAACATGGACCAGCCCCCTGCTCATTCAATAAACTGAGAAGCCTGGTTTATCGTTGTATGCAAACTGCAACCAGAGTCTGCTTGTCTGCTGCCTTGTGGATTCTTCCCAAGGTTTGTGCTCTTCAGCCACTGATTCCCATGGGCACCAGTCACTTACTCTTTCACCACCTTGATGCCCAGCGACCGGGCAGTCCCCATGAGCGACAGGACGACCTTCTCGAGTGGCGTGTTGCGGAGCATGAAGTTCGGGTCCTGAGACTTCACCAGGGCAATTTCGTACAAGTGCTTCAAGGTCACCATTCCTGCCACCTCATGCCCTGCAGCACAGCATAGAGAGGGTCTTAAAGCCAGGAAGAGCCAGTTGGAGGTTTGCTACCAAAGCCCAAGAGGGGGAAATCCCAGCACACCTCAAAACTCCCAACATTTTTAGCCATGTGCATTATCATGCACATGAGAGAGGAAAAAAATTCATTTGAACTCAAAATAGTCAAACTCCAAGGCTTATGCTTCCCCCCAACACAATTTTGAACCTGTTCTAATGTGGGGCATGTAAAAGTAAAGGTAAAGGTAAAGGTACCCCTGACCATTAGGTCCAGTCGTGGCCAACTCTGGGGTTGCGGTGCTCATCTTGCTTTATTGGCTGAGAGAGCCGGTGTACAGCTTCCGGGTCATGTGGCCAGCATGACTAAGCCGCTTCTGGCGAACCAGAGCAGCGCACAGAAACGCCATTTACCTTCCCGCCGGAGCAGTAACTATTTATCTACTTGCACTTAGACATGCTTTCAAACTGCTAGGTTGGCAGGAGCAGGGACCGAGCAACGGGAGCTCACCCCGTCACGGCGATTCGAACCGCCGACCTTCTGATTGGCAAGTCCTAGGTGTTAAGTTGTGGGTGAACATATCAAATGACACAGCGATTCTTCAAACAGCTCTTGTTTATTCACAGGCCAGAACAGAACTGAACCGAAGGGTTCAGCCAGCCTGCTTATATAGAGCTCCACTAGAACGCAACAGTAACCGTTTTCTGTAACTATCCAATCACTGAACGTCACTTTCGATCCCTTATTAGCATATGTGTACCTGAGTGAAAACTATCTACAGTATCCCCTTGCTGGCCCAGGGTGAGAATTTCAGTACATAACACTAGGCTCTGTGGTTTAACCCACAGCGCCACTCAGTTCCTGGTTTGCAGCATTAGGGAGCTGATTTGTTCAGCGACTAAGGCATTCAGGAAGCAAGGTTCCACTGTACTTAAGTGATTTGAGCCCTGACAAACAGGTGGGAAAACCAATCCCAACCAAGAAGCCACTGGTGACAACATTGCCAGGACGCGGGCTGCTGGTCCCGTGTCCCCCCCAGCTCTGGTGCTCCTTTCTGCCGTTCTCGCCCAGCGCTTTGCCCCTGGAACCTCTCCCTCCCCATCAGCTTCCCTCCCTGGTTGTGTCTCTCACCAGGATTTGTTGCTCCCTTTTCTAGGCCAGCCGCTGACAACAGAAAATATGTAGCTGTTGGCTTGTTTATCTGAAGCTCGTACGATCGGTCAGGCTGCAAAAAGGAGTACAGGGAAAAGGGAAGAGAGTTAAGTCAGCCATGCCTTAAGATCTCTGGCAAAGGCGCAAACACAAAAATGAGGTGCAAACCAGGCGTGGGGCCCTCCAGATGTTCTGGACTAGCACATCCATTATTATTAGTAACTCAGTGGTACAGCAGATGTCTCAAGAGAGCTACCACCAGTCACTGTATACAACATGGGCCAAGGATCTGGCTCTGTGTAAGACGTCAAAAGTGGTTGGCACACAACCTGGGATCCTCCAGAGCAAGCTGAACACAGAAGTATTTGAACTCTGGGGCACAGGCACTCAATGTTCAAGACAGACGTCCGCCTGCAAGATGTTTCCAGCCCTGCCTCTACATAAATAGGTAAATTATGTTCTTCTCACCCGTACAATGATGCGTGTGGGCAGAGGGATCCCTTCCTTGATGTCCTTTGTGCGCTCATTGAAATCCTTGCAGAATTGCCCAATGGAGATGCCTCTCTGGAGGGGGACAAGAGACAGGAATCACGCAAAGTGAGATTTAGAAGGAAATTCAGAGGGCAGCTAGTTCAACACTTTGCAGGATCAGGAAGAATTCAGGATGCAACCACAGCATTCCTGGGAGAAGGCAATCCGCTTCCTGGAAAGTAAGTGCCCACCATGTCCCCAGGTGGCCTGTTCCACTACTGAATAGGCTGTATCACATGTAGCTGAAATCTGCTCCCTGGCACCCCCCCCCCCCCCGCTGCAACCCATTGCTTCTAATCCTGCTGTCTGGACCAGAATCAAGTCTGCCCCATCTTGTGAGCGACAGCCCTTTAGCTATTTGAAGCCTGCTATTGTGTCTCTACCTAATCTTTCTTTCTCTGGGTGCTAGAAGGATTTCAGGACTCAGCTCCCAAGCCTTTCCCCAGAAGGGGCAAACTCTCCTACAGCTGCCCTGTCTAAGCTTGGTGGGGGAGGTAACAGTGGGGGTGATGGTGGAGGAATCCCTTGTTCAGCCCAAGGGAATGCTTCCAGGGACCATGTGGCCAATAGTGGGCAGGCTCAGAGGCAAAAGAGAGTGGAGGGGGAGGAAATGCAAATTTCACCTATCTACAGTAGGCTCCTTTCTGCTCCAGCGCTGCTCCAGAAAAGAGGTGCAGCACAGCAGTCTATTTCTAAAGAGTGGTGCTGAGTCTCAAGCTGCCTGGATGATAATTAACCCTTCTGGTTTGGAACCAGCTGCCTCCTTTAATCCTGGATGGACAGAGTCATTTCTTACACATCTATGCCACTCAAGGTGGCAAAGTTGGAGGGGTGAGGGGGCTTTTTCTCAAGTGGCTTCCTCCTGCCCGGGTGCTGAGCACACCCAGACCTGCGGCTGAGTGAGTCACCTGCCCCTGGGACCGAAAAGGCACTCAGCATATGCTCAGAGGCACTCCCCCCCTCAACGGTTACTTCAACTGTGCCAGACTTGAATGAAGGCTCAAATGAAAACCACTTGGAAACAGTCCCACAGCCCTGGCCCTTTGAATGGGCAAGAAAAACTGAATGACGGCGAAGGCGAAACGAGGGAGTTTTGTGTGTACGTGTGTGTTTAAATCCTCCGTCCAAGAGCAGGCGGGGGGGGGGGGGGGGGGGAGACGCACACACAGGGATCCTCCTCCTCCTCCTCCTTGAGGGAGAACACACCGCCTCACCCTGTCTCTGCCTTGCTCTGAGCACATCGGGAGAGGTAGGTAGAATCACACACTGCCGGATCCCTGCAGGTATTGGAAGAAGGGAGGAGGGGAGGATGCACCAGAGATCCCCCACCCCCAACCGCGAGCAGTGGGGAGGGGGCCGAACCAGGATATCCTGTGTGCGTTGCGTTTGGCACAAGGAGCAACTGTAGAGCTGAGGAGGGGGAGGGGGAGGATGTGAATGGCAAGGACTCAAGAGCCCAGCCTCCCTCCCAGCGGCAAAAACAGGATGGCTGAACAGGGACAGAATCAAGCAGACACACACACACACACACACACACACACACGGGGGGGGGGGGAGAGAGAGAGAGAGAGAGAGAGAGAGAGAGCGAGCTCCCATGCACTTGTCCAGCAAATACGTAGGTCCCTCCCCTCAACACCCCCTCCTGCATAATGCACAAACAGACACACGAAAACAGGCACACATGCACACTTTCTACAAGGCTCCCCCGTCTAATAAAAACCCAAGAATCAGGATACCTCCCTGTTATCTGTGTACACAAAGTGGTTCCCAACTCCTTGGGTGGGGGAATTTCACTCACAACTGGGGAAGACTGCATTCCCTCCCAGTCCTGTCTGGTATGCGCCTGAGGATATATGAGCAGCAGAAAGAGTGCCTCTGAGGATGTACAGAGCAGCTCTCTCTCTCCTCACTGGGCAAATGGTGCCTCCATGCAGGCCTTGGCTTCTGCTTGTTCTGAAGCCTCTTCCTACATCCTTCATGCTCCTGAAAACCTTGGTTTGAGCAAGTTGAGCAGGCAGAGGGGGTCCCAAATCCCAGTGCCTCGTCCTTTCAAGAAGGCTGAGGATTTGTAATTCAGGGGTGGGAGGGAGGAATGTCTCAGTTTTGTGGGGATTGCTGGGGGGCGGGAGGAATGGACAGGGAACTGTGTCTGAACTGACCCAGAATGAGATCTTGGGGTTGTAGTGCATAAGTTTGTCTAAAGAGGTCTAGTTTTTGTGCATCCACTTCTGTTGCTCCACTGCTGCGCTGGTCCAGAGTTAGCATAAAACTGTCCATACTGAGTCATTAGTGTGCTGTGAGGATCTATGTGGTGGCTGTAACCCTGTGGGGAAGATTTGTGGGGCAGGGTGCTCAAGCTGTCTGGATGCTATGCACTCTGACCTGGAAATGCTCCCCCACTCTTGTCCTAGATGTCTAAATGCATACTCTGCACATGGGCAGGGGCAGCCTCTCCTTAACTGCAACTTCAGCCAGCTTGACTGCTGGTTCAAATTTAAGCCCGTTGGATGTGCTCAGCACAAAATCTCCATGCGGGCATCCAAGTGACAATAAAGTTAAGGAAGGGTTCATTATCAATATTAATTCATAAATAATGCTTCATGCCAGTACTGAAAGAGGCAAGTCCCACGGCTGTGATTACTGTATTAGGGAAAGGGCTGGAAGTAAGACTGATTGCACTGCAATGCCTTTACAGAAATCCATGGTGCAGCCACACGGGGAACAAAAAGGGATAATGCAGAGCTGGGAAAGGTGCAGAAAACAAGGGCAACAAAAATGATCAGGGAGCTGGACAGCAACTGCGCTAGGAGGAAATGTTACAACATTTGAGGCTTTTTAGTTTGAAAAAAGAGATGGCTAAAAGAAAGGTGAGCTGAGGTTTTTAAAAACTGTGACTCATGTGCAGCGGAAAGTTGGTGGAGCGGAATTTGCCTGTTTCACTGATAACATTAAAACTTGGGATGATCCAGTAAAATTGATTAGCAGTAGATTCAGGACTAAAAACCCCCACACCTTTACACTAATGCAGAATTAACATGTTGTACCTAATGCTAGTCAAAGAGACAGTGTCAGCCTGTTGCAGCAAAACCAACAAGTATTGTGGCACCTTAAGAGACCCAAAAAATTTATTACAGCAAAGGTTTTCACAAACTCCAGTCCATGAAAGTTAATGCAATCATAAATTTGTTAGTGTTTAATGTGTTTCTGAATTCGTACTGGCTGATTGCCACAGAAAGACTATCCAAGCCACTTGCAAAAACTTGAAGACATACATAACATACATTAACCATAAAATAAAAAAGAACAATGCATTACAGTGCAATTACAACAACCTATAAAACAGACCAATAAAACAGCAGCAAAACGCATACCATAAATAGACAGCAAAATCTTCATAACCCATCAAATGCCTGGGAGAAGGGAGAAGTTTTTACCTGATGGCGTAAAGGTGTTAATGATTGCAGGGAGACCTCCAGAGGAGCAGGGGGAGGCATAACTGATATTATATAGATTTTTAAAGAATACCCAAAGGGCTTTACACGCATTGCCTGGTTGCATTTAATCCTCGCAACAACCCTGAAAAGTAGGCCTGCATTCTTATCCTCATATTGCAGACCGGTGGTGGTGGGGAGACTGAGAGGGGCTTTGCTAAGGCCGCCTAGGAAGTTCATGGTCCAGACGTGTTTTGAAGGAGGGGCTTCCTGGTTCAAAGTCCAAATCTCTTAGGTCTGGTTTGGGATGAAGCAAAAGAAGAGGTGGGCTTTCAGGAGAACTGACCAGGGAAGAAGTGATTGGAGGTTTTAAACCAATGGGTCTTTGCAGGTTCCCCAACCCCACCCCCAGGCTTCGAAGTCCACAGTCATGGAGTTTCCAGTGATCAGATGGGATCAGCAATCCGGCGTTTTAAGACAAAGGTGGTTGCTTCAGCCTTCCGACAATGGATACTGACAGGGCATGAAGAAGGCACCCCCAACTAGGCAGTTCAACTGTGCAGAAGCAAGAGTGACCTTTTCTACAGGCTGGCACGAGCCACAAAGTAAGTGGAGCAAGGCAAGTTTATTTATATGCCCCTCTACCCCCATTGCTGTTCTTTGCAGCTCATGTGAATAGGCTTCAGCAACCACCCACAGCCCCAGACTGGCCGTGACACTCAAGCCAGAAGGCCCCTGCAACCCCTGATGACACTGGTTTTACCTACACATCCCTAGAAGACTTGCCTCTTCCCATGTATGCCTCCTCTATAGCCTTTTCAGTAGTTGCAAATACCTTTTTTTTTATTCACCTAGAGGCTTTTTAATAGTTTAATAGTTTTTTTTCCAGTTTGACCTTTTTTACGCTATCTCTGTCGTAACATAACTGCTGTTCATTTTTAACTGTGTTATTTTCCTTTTTTCTTTTTAGCATTGTTTTGCTTATATGCCACCAAGCAAATATTTACTGATGGGCAAACTAAAAATAAAAATAGAAATTTAATTAATTAATTAAAAATAGGCCATAACCAAGGTTCCCCACTCCCCTATTTATTTGATTAAATGCATAGATTTGGAAGCGTTGAAGCTCAGTTTCCTTTGCATGCAAAAGGTCCCAGGATTGATCCCCAGCTTCTCCAGGCAGGGCTGGGAGAGAATCCTGTCTGAAACGCTGGAATGCCACTGCCAGTCAGTGCACGCAGTACCAGCTAGATGGGATCACAGGGTCTGACTCATTACAAGACAGTTTCCAATGTTCCAGAGCTCTTTCTTTCTCACCTCTTTCAGATGGGAAAGCAAGATCCTCAGAAAATGCCCCCCAACCTTCCTTCTTAATTTCCTTCATTGTATGCTCTCCTCTTTCTCCACCCCCAAAAGGCACCATGGAGCAGCAGGCCCCCAACATCCCACACACCTGCGTGGCAGCTGTGGTCATCGTCTGCACCATGGGGGCGATGGATGTCTACCTGGTGGAGCAGAGCACAGGAGCCCGGCGCCTGGGAGTCGGCGCCCTTGCCCTGGCTGGGGACCTCTTCTTTTTGCTTGTGCTGCGCTACGCGACCATGTGGGTAGGCAGCGAGGTGAGGCCGGCCCAGCGAGGCTACGCCATGGTGCTGTGGTTTCTTTTTGCCTTCGCGCTGGAGATCAAGCTCTACTTCGTCTACCAGCACTACGCAACCGAGGGGCGGGCGCCTGACCCGCTGGCCCGGCGCACCCTGACCCTCCTGCTCTCCATCTGCATCCCTGCCCTTTACACTGTCCTTGGAGCCACTGAGCTGGTGGCCCAGGCCTCCGCCAGCTTCCGGAAGAAAGACGAACTGCGCGGGCGCCTCTTTTGGGTGGTGTTGGACCTGCTGGATGTGCTGGAGATTCAGGCCAGCCTGTGGGAGCCGCAGCGGCGGGTGCTCCCCCTGTGGGCTGAGGGCCTGACCTTCTTCTACTGCTATGGCCTCCTGCTGATTCTCCCTTGCGTCTCGCTAAATGAGCTGGGGGTGCAGGGCCCTCGCCCTGGCGCTCTCTACCCGCTCCTGAGTCTGGCCAGCGTCAATGTGGCCACCATCTTCATCCGCGGGGGGCTGTTGCTCCTCTGCCATGACCAGCGCATCTCCTCCATCTTCATGGGGAAGAACTTCTTGGCCATTGCGCTAAAGTGCTGCGCTGCCCTCCAGCACCACAGAAGCACTCGGGGCAGAAGGGAAACAGGCCACAGCCACATCCGAGGCAGCTGGGGCCTTGGACATACTCAGCCAACGGATGAGCAGCTCCGTAGAAACACAGATGAAACACACCATGGGCACCTGACACCTGACAGGGTTTGCAAGTGTGCTCAGGCCACGGCTGGCATGCCCTACGGACACAGCCCAGGTGAACCACCACAAGCAGTGGCTGAAGTCTCCTACAGACAGCCGCAGGCTACAGAAGAACAGTTCCACTGCTGCGTCCAAACCACCAGCCACCAGCTCCACAGACATTGCCACCTTAAAAGCCAAGGGTCAGAGCACTGCAGGCACACTACTCAACTCTCCCCAAGAGCGCCACCAGCCGCCACTGGTCCCTCCACTTCCAGAGGACTCAGAACAGGTCAGCACATACAGCTCAAGTCTGTCTGGGGCGGACTGTGAGATACCTTTTCTGTGATGCTGTCTGGCAAACAGCCTCACTTTTCTCTTGGGTGCCCTCACTGGGAACAGAGGGCCAAAAGGGCACTGGGTGTATCTGCAAGGGTGTAACAACAGAACCTTCATAGGGGGAGGCTGCCTCTATAGCGGTCATTTGCTGTGAGAAAGTCACACTTCATTGATACACTTTTTGCAGGGCATCTACACAATCAAAACAACCTCATCTCATGTTTTCCCTATTCAACTTCCTCCCCTCCACCCCAGCTCAGAAAATCCCATTTAAACATAAAAATGGATGCTACACACTATTTTCTCAGGTGTAGATAACCCAGCTGTTGCAGCCTAGACAAGTCAATGATGCCCTGTACAGATTGTGCTTGAGAAATGTCCTTCTCTATGGTCTGCCTCTCCTGTCTAAGAATCACTGCCGTCACTTTAGCTCCTCCCTCTCCAAATATTGTTGCCTTTGTATCAGTCCCCACTCCCCTCCTTTGCTGTAGGAGAGTGCAGCTAATGGTGGGGTGGGAATATTTAACTCCCCCCCCCGACCCAATACACACACCATGGCCCCAGTAAAAATGGCTTCCTTCATAATATATGGGACTGGGATACAAGGACTGCTCGCTTGGACTACAGTATTTTGTTTGGATTCTAGAAGTCTGGAATTAGATGCTGTTCAGGTTCTGGGTTAAAGCAGAATGGAAATGATCAGCTGCTGCTAAATTATCCACATCTGGAAGCACCTTCAGTCACCTGAGCATAATGGGCACAGAAGAACTAGGCTCTGCTCTTATGTCTTGGGTTCCTAATTTTGTTACAGTAATTGATCTGCCCCCCATAAGCTCAGAAACAGCAGAGTTAAGTTTTGTCACATGTGTCCTTAGAAATCAAATCTCGCAACATGTGCTTCTTCGTACTACAAAGGAGGTCTGGGAGACACTATCCAGCCGAGGGAGTGGGAAAGTTTTTTCGCTCTTGCAGCCAGCTTCATTTCTATCTTCTATTCTCAAAATTGCCAAAACAGTTTCTTAAAGGAAATCACCACTTCCATGTCCCTTATCCTAAGAAAAGCAGCTTAGCAAAATGACTAACCAAACTACGTGGCTGTGATTCACTCTATTTTGCTTACGATTGGATAAGGATTGTATCTGAGTTGGGGGTTCAGCTCCAGAACGTGAAGCAATAAAGAAGAGAGTGCCTCTAAGCATGTCGAGAGTGTTCTTCCCCCCTGCCCACTCTTACCAGTGAACAAGGGCAATCAACTTCTACACACATCTGGGGTTTAACAGCAGGGCCTCCAGAACACATTGCCCAGCGTTTCAAGACTTAGCTACTAATTTTGTGCGCGTATACATATATACCTCACTGCCATGGTACAGATGGGGGGGGGAAGATGGGGGGGGGGGAGAAGGTTCAGAATAATCCCAACAAGTTCATGCAATCAAAGGACTAGGGAATGGGTTTCCAAGCCAAACAGTATAACTGCTCAGTTGATCCAAGCCCAAGCACTCAATTGCCACCTTCCAGCCAGTTAGCTACACCTTCATTATTTTCACTATGATCAATACCAGTGATTTTAATCAAAGGCAGAGAAGAAAAAAGCAAAAACGATTGTTTTTTAAAAGGAGCCAATTTATGTCCCAAACTGTGGCCCGCTCACAAATGAAACTCCCTCAGTTATCTAGCCTCACACTTCAATTCTGCTAGACCTCCATTCCTCCTAACCCTCTCCCATGCATACCTGCCCAAGGATAGGTCCTAAGGGTGGTCCAGGAACAGCCTGCCCAGCTCGGATGATCGACCGGATCAAATTTCCAGGGTCCACCTTTTGTACTGCTTTAGAAGCAGCACGAGATATCTTCGACATCGTAATTCAAGTTCTGGCTAGATCTGAATTAGAAAAAGTCAAATTTAATATTATTAAAAAGATTTCTAGACAATGTCATCTGTGGACAGATTACAAAAAACCACATATAAAATCAAAAGCACATCAATTTCACAACTAAGGAGAAGTAACAATGGCTTAAAACTATATACAACTCAGGAAAAGATAATCTTCCCCAACCTGATGCCCTCCAAATGTTTTGGACTACAACTTCCATTAGCCCCAGTCGGAATGACCCAAGGTCAGGAATTATGGGAATTGTTATTATTTCTTATTATTATTTATTAAATTTGTATACCGTCCTATACCCACAGAAATCTGGAAGACTCCAAGCTGGGGAAAGACGAAATAATCTAAAAACCAGCACATAAGAATCAATACTCTAAAGCCGTGGTTCCCAACATGGGGCACACGGACCACAGGGGGGGCAATTTGATTTTTAAGGGGGGCAAATCAAGAATGAGTTATTAACAGTGAATGGCCTTTTAGGCTTCCTACATGTGAACAGGAGTTCACTTTTTGAATAACAAGAATTATATGCCACAGTGGGGAGGGCATCAGGATTTTAGAGATGCTTAGGTGGGGCATGGCCAAAAAAAGGGTTGGGAACCACTGCTCTAAAGCATCAGTAATCTTTAACCCAAACTGGAAGAAATGCAATGACAAGTTGGGGTAGCTGGTGTCCCTTGTGACTGATAGGGCAGAAAGCAGGCCAACAGGAGGTGGAGCCAGAGCCTATTGGAGCCTATTGCTACAATGGAAATCCAACCACAGGCATTGATCAAAATTCCCCAGGCGCCAGGCGCATTTTGCTACTGGTGCAGATCCAATTACGACTCCATGGAGACTTCTGGGCGCCAGGTTGGCAACCACAGTTTGTAAACCTCTGCCTTAATCCTTAGTTAATTTCTATTTCCATTTCCACTGTGTGTGTTTCTCCTTCTTGCATACCAGGACAAGTGAATCGTTGCAAGAGCAAGCTACAGTGCAGCAATTTAATCGAGATCATAGAATCATAGTATTAGAAGGGACCCCAGGAGTCATCTCGTCCAACACCCTGGCGAACAGACATTCTGTTGTGGCAACCGTAACCTAGGTTTAAGGTGTCATTTGGCACCTAGCTTATACACCTGAATTTCTAACACTGACTACAAGTCCCCTCCCCCCACTTATGTGCAACTGGCTAGCCTGTGACATTCTAACCTGAAAATTGCAGGAGATAGCTCATGAGTCCTCATGGCTCACGAGGAGACCCTTCCTGGAGCCCAAAGAGGACATCAGGAGAGATCAGCGCTGCAGCTGGGCTTTGGGAATCTGCTAGATATATTTTCCGAAAATATAGCTGAAGGAATAGGGTACTTTTTAGGAGGAATTATGGGACGTGGGGGTCTTGGCTCAGTTTCAGGAAGGGAAAGGCTGAAGGTCAGGGGTGAGAAATCATTCTAGTGATACCACATTTAGAAAAGTAACCTCTTTGCATTAAGGTTGCATTAAGCAACAACCAGCTTCTGCTTCACAAACATGGGCTAAAGTGCAGCTGGGAATGCACTCCTTCTATATAGTATTTAACCATCAATTCTTATTCCCAGGGAACTCTGCAACTGTAGCCCTACGAGGGGAACAGAGGCTTTCCAACAACTCTCAGCACTCTTTGGTGACTCCAGATCCCATGACTCTTAAAGGGCTGTCACAGTGTTTTAAAAGTCTGGTGTGGCTTCAGCTGCATGTCTATTTAAACCCCTAAATTTGCTCATGGGGGAAGCGCCATAACTCAGTGGCAAAGCACAGTCTCTGCATGCAGAAGCTCCAATCCCTGCAGAGCCGCTGCCAGTCAGTGCAGACAACGCTAGACTACATGGGCGAACGGTCTAAGGCAACTTCCAGGCTCACTCTCCCCGGTGGTCACCCCAAGTTCAACCTCCCCGCATCTTTTTAGCCACTGACCCCTCTTACCTTCCACTCACTCAAAGCGTCTCCTCCGCGGCCCTGGGCGCAGCCATCTTGGGTCATGGAGGTCAAAGGCGCGCTGAATTCTGGGAACGCTTCTCCTTCCCCCCCTTCCCTCGCCACCAAGCTGCCCAAAATGGCGTCCGTCCCCATAGCAACCGCAGTCCTCAGCACAGAGCTAAGAAATTAGAGAGGCGCACAATTCGACTTGCAAGTGTCAGAGGAGGAAATAGTTACTCGTGGAAATCAGTTGAGATTTTAACGCAACTGCGATTAGGCATGGCAGCAAATGCGTCCCTCTTGTCCCGCCAAAAAAGGAGCAAAAGATGTAATATTACTCAGAAGTAAGCTCCACTTAATATAGTTAGTTAGTTAGTTCGTTAGGTAGATGGATAGATGAGCAGAGATATATAAAACTCAGTTCAGCTTCATGCAAGTCAATGACATGCATGACTTCTACATGCAATCCAGTACTGTACTGGGTTTACCCTGGAGAAGTTCCAGGAGGGGATATATGGATTGTTGTTGTTTTTTGCAATCTTCTCAAGGGGTTTTCATATGAGGGATTTTTTTTGCCTGGCAATCCAACAAATCAGCCTCAGCTCTTCTTCTGATCTGCTGTGGACCACACTGCAGGGCTGTCCTAAACTACTATCTCTCTCATCACTGCCTCCCCAAAACCCTGTAAGAGGAGTGGGGTGACTGTTATGTACTGAAGTTCTCACCCTGGGCCAGCAGGGGGATACTGTAGATAGTTTTCACTCAGGTCCACATATGCAAATAAGGAATTGAAAGTGATGTTCAGTGATTGGATAGTTACAAAAAATGGTTACTGTTGCGTTCTAGTGGAGCTCTCTATAAGCAGGCTGGCTGAACCCTTCAGTGCAGTTCTGTTCTGGCCTGTGAGTAAACAAGAGCTGTTTGAAGAATCGCTATGTCGTCTGATCAGTGCCGTGGCGTGGGGGGTGCAGGGGGGGCCGGCCGCACCGGGTGCAACCTCTGGGGAGCGCGCTCGCACTCGCAGCTCTCTGCCCGAGTGCTAAAATCCATGGGTTCAAATTACTTGCCTTGCCCCGGGTGCTGACAACCCACGCTACGCCACTGCGTCTGATATGTTCACCCACAACTTAACAGTGACAGTGGGGTTGCTGTACGCTGCTGTCTCAGGCCACCAATTATTATTATTATTTCTTATGTATTCGTTTTCTCAACCACCCTTCACAACTTTAAAAATACAGCATAAAAAACAGCTAAACCACACTACAATCAACATAACGAGACAGATCCTAAAATATCAGGTGTCAAAGGCCAGGGTAAAGTCTTCAGCACATAACCCCCCCCCCCCCCCAAAAAAAAAATTGTGCTTGGCAAGAGAGAATTCCACAACTACAATGTGGAGAATGGGTCTAACAGCACTAGATGACAACATAAGGTTATTGGAAGCTACCCTCTCAGCCTCAGCCTGACCCACAACCCCTGCTGGAAGTATAATACACCCTCAGCCTCAACCTTCCATCCTGAAACAAAGGGACAGCATTCTGAACTTGCATTGGTAAGGCTATTATTAAAATGATGAAAAGGTTTTTCTACGTTATCCCTTTTTTTTTACGGAAAATAAGGCCAGAGTCAGAAAAAGCATGAAATTCATTCTTTGCGGCTGCCATTTGTTTGAGGGTGGACATGCTAAGTCACAAAGCTACATCAAAATCTTGAATTTCTCCATTGATTTCTATAGGAAACTTCCACTTCCACAAAGGAGGGCAATGGCTTCTAGGTTCAAACTAAGGGATATACAATAAAATGTTGCAGCATGGGCCACTCCTATTCAGGGTTCTAGCCAGCAATGCCCTTTTCTATTCCATTCCTGCCAACTCTCTTCTAGGGTCTCTTGTTCTTCTCTTTCTACAGCCAGCCAGCTTTCCACGGCCACTGACTATGCTCAGTCCTCATTGGGCTGTTTGCGGGACTTTTGTCCCCTTAAGATTATTATTTTTCTAATGTGTTTTCGTACTCTTGTAAATCCTGCAGTTTCCCCAAGCCTGCTGATTTTGTGCACCGAAAGTGCCATTATGCCTACATAACCATTAGTTTTGCCCAGTGATTTTTTTTCTGGAGCTACACAGGGGTAGGCATATCCCTAAACATTTTGTGAATCTAAGTTTGGCCTCATTGAGGGGCAGGATTTCACTATTGTAAGACCTTCCCTACACTATGAGTAGAAAAATGAGAATACCCCTAAACATTTTATTTTTAGAAAAAAAGCACTGGTTTTGCCTACATAACAGGTGGCACGGTGACCATGTTTTCATTCTGAGGGCCACATTCTTTTCTGAGTAACCCTCTGGGGGCCGCATTCCAATGGTGGAAGGCAAAAGTTGGCAGAACAGTGAATAGAAATTTTACTTTTGTACCAGAAGGCTAGTTCTACCCCTACTCACACACCCCTCTCTATCCCTGATCCAGAAAAAGCAAGAGGCATTATCATAACTCAAGGACACATTTTAGCCAGACAAAAGTACTTGGGTGTTGTCAGGGAACTGCCATCGGAGCCAGAGGCGGAGGGAAGGCTCCAGAGGGATGCCGGAGAGGGTCCCAGTAGGGAGAGAGGCAGCCCATCCGCTGGGGAAGGAAATCAGCGTAGCACCAGTAGAGGAGGGGGGCAGATGGGGGAATCGGAGAGAAGGCTCCAGGACTCCTCACAGGAGACCAGTGGGGAGAGCACGGGTCCTCCGCTGCCCACACCCTCCCTGCGCATAAGGCTTCCGCGCAGGGAGAGTAGGCGGAGACTAGGCGTCAAATAACTTCTTTGCTGGAAGAAGTTCAAGAAACGCCCACTGACGGATTCTGCCAGCAATTGAGACAGCCACGGATGGGTGGCTGTCCGGACAGAAAGGGTTCACCCAGGTAACCCAGCCAGGTGTGGCGCCAACTTACGCACGAGCAACCCCCTAGAACCATTACAGGTGTGCATAGCAGGACCGGTGCAGGGTTTGGTGAGGGGAGAGTTCTGAGAGGCTTGAGGGAGAGGCTAAATGGGTCACATTCAGCCCACGGGGCTTGAGATTCCTGCTACTGAGTTATGCTGGAATTATTTATGGAACACAGCGATAATAGAGAAAACCACTTGCCAAATCAGCATAATAAAAGGTCACCAGACTTTTTGTGCCATTTGGGAATTAGCTTTATTACTTATATAGATATGACTAATTTTCAGAGACATCCATCCACAGTTTACATACAGATTTGGGGGGAAAGACTGAAACATCTGAATTCATCTTCTTCGCTTCTGACTTTGTTTTTTATATGTGGTGACGGGAATATTGTTTGCCTCTTGAGGGGTACAGAGACATGCAACTTTTTACAGATGTTTCCAGGGTCCACTAATGAAGAGAACTTAAGCATTGTACCTAGAACAAATGTTTTTGATACTGACCAGTTATATATATATTTGCATTGTTTTTTGTCAATAAGTATTAAATAAAAGCAAAAACTGTGAAAACAGGAGGCTGGACTAAATGAGCCCTTTTTTAGTTTTTTATTTATACTTTTCAAATGTATACATTTCATTAATTTTCCAATCCATTTAACATTTCAGATTTTTACTTAATTCCCCCTCTTTCTGCAGTTCCTTAAATTAATTTTTTTCATACCTTCTGCATATCCAAATTCATTTAATTTACTCATTTAATTATCTAAAGTAAATATACACTCTTATAAAACTGCGGGTTATTACAATAATCCTGCTAATGTTTCAACCTGTTTACAATTTATCTGTAAATATTCAATAAACCATTTCCATTCTTTTACAAAAAGTTTATTATCTTGATTTCTAATTCTTCTGGTAAGTTTCGCCATTTCTGCATATTCCCTAAGTTTTTGTATCCATTCTTCCTTTGCTGGGACTTCTGCTTCTTTCCATTTTGGGGCAAGTACTGGTAACATTCTTGCCGCTGTAGTAGCATACATAAATTTCTATACAATTTAGGTAGTTCTGTCCCTATAATTCCCAAAAGAAAAGCTGCTAGGATTTTTTATATAAAAGTTATTTTGAACATATTTTTCAATTCATTATATATCATTTCACTGGGAAACGGACTAGATGAACTCATCCAACAGGACTGTTCATCCGTTCTTATGGTGCAGGGAGCTGAACTCTTGGGCTATTACTATTATTTTTCTATCTTGTTTTTTCTGCCCTCCTCACTTCAGTCATAAAAGTCGTCTTTATCATGCAAGCTGTCATCTTTGCTTGTTTCCTCTGCGTCAGCCCAGAGATCTGTGGAGAGAAAAGGGTATGGCCATGGATTGAAGCGTCTCCTACAGTGTATTTCAGTATATTCCCTACTTTTGCAGAGCATTGGGGAACCTACAGCCCTCCATATGTTGCTGGACTACTGCTCCTATAATCCCTGACTATGCTAGCTGAAGCTGAAGGGCACAGGAGACCAGCAACATCTGGAAGGCTAGAAGTTCCTCACCCCTGCTCTGCAGAAATATGCAGTCTCCTAGCAACACACAGATCACTATTTTTCCCGCAGTTTGGTTGTACTCTTTTAGCTCGAGATGCCAGCAATTGAACCTGGACCTTCTTTATGCAGAGCCTAGATTCTACCACTGACTTTTAGTCCTTCCCTGTTTGTATCCCGGGGCCAATTCCAGACTATCACTATTTGGAAGAGTGGGCTTCTATTGCATACTGGCAAATTCAGTGTTCCTCCACTGAATACAAGATTCAACCCAAAGCTTGTGCGAGCAATTAGAACTATGGTTGCATACACATGGCATTTTATTCTAGAATCTGTTGAGACTGAGTCGTTCCCCCACCCACCCACATACATACTCTACACATAATCTAGATCTACTGCATATTTTTTTGATCCTTAAAAGTGCATCTTGAGAAACTGGTTCCACTCTAGCAATGAAAGCTGCTTACAGATTGATTCTGCATTATCCCACAGGGTGTCCATTTGAAAATATATGAAAACAAATGTAGGCAATGGATAGGGACAGTTTGTATCCACAACTGCCCAAATACATTGAGGGTGGGTGTATATCAAGATTGCAATCTCCTCTTTCTTCTTCATTTACCTAGGCATGTGCAGCAAGGAAAAGGCATGGATAACATAATTAGGGTGTGGGGAGGGCGGAGATTATAATACATTTCTCAGGAAACTGAACCCACCCTTGTGGACATCTAAAATCAATCTAGATTGAAAGGAGCATGTTGAGGACAAGCATGAATTATTACAGATTGAGGAAAAACTACATTTTTGTGCTACAAACAGGTTAGTGCGCATGCAGCTTACGCCCAGTCTTTATTGAACATTCATTCTGATTCATTTGCAGAGTGTTTACACATCTTCCTTTTAATCATTTGTACATTCCCTACTTTCCATTGCATTTCCCCAATGCTTTCCTAACTACAAAAATCTATTCTTTCTTTTTCTTTTTTTGAAAAAAGTGTTGTTGCACTATGGTGACAAAACATTTCAATCCACTCTGATCAGGGAAAACAACATTTCCAGTATGTGCTCGAATCATTCCCACAAAATAGCAACAGCCTGGAGGCCTCCTCAGGTTGTGCAATTAAAGTGTATTTGGTGCAACAAATCTGCTTGGAAGAAAAACACAAAAAAACACCTCCCAGACTTTTTGTGATGAGTAAAGTGGAAGGAAAATGAACTGGAAAGTGTTTGACAACATTTGTTTGGCACAATGTCATATAACCTCCCAACAAATAAATCAGAATGAACATTCAATAAACAGTGGATGTTGTATAAGTTCCCCACTAAATGTGTGCAAAACGTATCGGAATGAACTATCAATAGACAGGTTGTCTGGAGTGGCATGGTTATTATCCTGAGAGATTCAGTTTAGGCTGCCATTTCTCTGTGCCCAAGAAATTTCCTCTCACCTTGGAGCCTTTGAATATCTGCCTCACTCTGCTGATCCCTGTGGAGAAAAAAAATCAGATACTGAAAAGTGGGGATCCAAATGCAGAAATGCCCCAAACAGGCTTCGCTGCAATACCAGAGTTGTGTCCCACACTGTGCTTCTCCTCCACCCCACCCCACCCTTGCCCCTCTTTGCACTTCCAAGCTGACCTGGCTAGGATTCCAGGTTCTATATAGCTCACAACCCCTCTGTTACTGCAGTCAGAGGGAATAACCTACTCCTGTTTTGTTTCTTTCAGTGGGTTGTATTTGCAGACCCTCCAAGTGTCCCTGTTTTCCAGTCGTCCTGGTTTCTGATTTGATCCTAGAATATCCCGCTTTTCCTTAGTACGTCCCTATTTTCATTGGAGTAATGTTGGAGGCTGGGCTGGATTTAGGTTTGATGAGGCCCTAAGCTCCTGAAGGTAATGGGGCCCTTATATGTCCAGCTGTCCTTTTGCCTGCCCAGCATCTTCCAACATTCAGCTGGCCTTGGTTTCTAGCATTGTGAGAGAGACTGCATGGATCAGTGGTGTAGCGTGGGTTGTCAGCACCCGGGGCAAGGCAAGTAATTTGCGCCCCCTAACCCGTGGATTTGCGCCCCCTAACCCTAACCCCCAGATGTTGCGCCCGGTGCGGCCGGCCCCCCTTGCACCCCCCACGCTACGCCACTGGCATGGATATTGGAACTGCATAACTCCAAGGTCCACTAGGTTCAGTGGGTCTTCCTCACAAGCAAGTGACTCATAAGAGCATTGTCTTGGAGCCACTAGATGGCGCCTTGTTATCATGGGATAATTGGTATTTGAGGCAATGGAGGATCTGATGACAAAGCGAGGGAAGAAAGATGAAAATTCATCAGGAGGATGAATCATCTTCCTTATCAAGAAAGGCACAAATAGCTGGTGGTTTTCGGCTTAGGAAAAGCCATCCATGTAAGAGGAGACAAGCATCTTCTAAGGACATGGTGAGGGATGTGGGCAGAGTTAATAAGTCCAGTTCTCTTGCAAAGATGTTTAGATGGACTTCCTTGGAGAGGAATAGACCTCCAGGTGCTATTTAGGAACCTGAGGAGCTGCCTTATCCCAGGGTCAGACTATTTGTCCACATAGGCCAGTACTGGCTACTCAGGCATCCAATTAAATTGATAGGAGGCAGACACATGATGCATATAGAATGAAGTACAGGCAACTCCTCATTTGCGCAGGAGTTACGTTCCAAGGCACCACACATTGAAGGGAAATTGTGTATATTGGGAACCCCATTGAAAACCCCCGCAAATATGCTCTAAACCTCTGGAAACCCTTGAAAAGCCCTTTAAAAAAACCAAAACTCCACCAAACTCTGTCACAATCGCTCCCTCCAAACTTCCTTGTTCAAACTCCAAAACTCCACAGACCTCATAGGTTGGTTCAATGGCTCATGGGATTGCTAGACGCCATTTTCACACTCCTTTAGGGCCATTTTTGCCACTTTCCATGCCCCTTCCAGGTTTGCAGGGATGTGCTTGTGCCTCAAATGTCCATAAATGGGAAGTTGCCTGTGGCAATCTATGATTGCTTCATGGAGAAGGGCTGTAGCTCAGTGGCACAGCACCCACTTTGCGTGCAGAAGGTCCCAGGTTCAATCCCTGATGTCTCCAGGCACAACTGGGACAATTCCTTCCCTGAAACCCTGGCAAGCCATCTAGACCAGGTTTTTCCCAAACTTGGGTCTCCAGCTGTTTTTGGACTACAGCTCCCATCACCCCTAGTTAGCAGGATCTCAGGGATGATGGGACTTCTAGTCCCAAAGCAGCTGGAGACCCAAGTGTGGAAAACCTTGATCTAGACGTTACTGAGCTAGATGAACCAATGGTCTGATTCTGTCTAAGACAGCTTCCAGTGTTCATGTTCCTTAAGATAGGATGGGGTGTAGATAAAGGAGGAGAATATGAGGCCCCACCTTGATTTTGGCTTTTTGGAGAAAGGAGCCAAGGCAGCTTCAATATCTGTATCAGCTTCACTCTCTTCCACTTCCTCCTCCTCCTCCTCTTCTCCTTCACAAATGGATTCTGTTCCTGCATTCGATAAATACATGTGAACTAGGAGGAATTTGACAGGAACAAGGGGGAAGATGGTGAGGGGTATCACCTGACATGGGAAAGTACTCCATCTTGGTTGCCAGATTCTCAGTTGCCGCTTTGTTAAAAGGACTTCCTGGGCAGAATTTAAACCAGCCTCCCCCAACCCACTGCTCTCCATGGACATCTCATGGGGCTGATGGGAGTTGTAGTCCTATGCATGTGGAGAGCAACAGGTTACGGAAGACTGGTTTAAACTGTTGCATTGGACCTCTAGAACAGTGTTTCCCAAACATGGGTCTCTGGCTGTTTCCAGACTACAATTCCCACCATCCCTGACCACTGGTATTGCTAGCTAGGGATGATGGGAGTTGTAGTCCAAAAAAAGCTGGAGACCCAAGTTTGGGAAACACTGCCTAGAACCTTAAATGATCTGGCTCCAAGACACCTCAGTGGACACTTCCTCCCAAACGAGATTCCATTTATTCAGTTCAGTGCCCCCAATCCAAATCCCGTTGTGTTGGATGAGAGATGAATGGCTACCATGGCCTTTTCCAACTGTGGTGCCCCCACAGTGGAACTCTCCTTGTTAATGAAGTTTTGAGACCAGGTGGCTGATTTCTTATTATCAATTAATCTCTGTCTGCTGCACTTTAGGATCCTTTTTATAATGTCCTTGGGTGCAATTCTAATTTGGGGGGCTGTAGATCACAGCGCTAGAGCACATGCTATGCACAGAGAAGCTCCCAGGTCCAGTCCTATCATCTCCAAGGAAGGCTGGGAAAGACCTTTGATCGAAACCCTGGAGAGTCACTGCCAGTCAATGTATAGTATACTAGGCTAGATGGAGCATGGGTCTGGCTTGTCATAAGAAAGCTTCCTGCTTTTCTGTTTGAATCAACCCTACAATGATGACTGGAATCTTACATTATTTTTAGATGGAGGTCCATCACACCTTGGCCAGAGCAGATGCTCTCTTTCATGCAGAAAACCACAGGTTCAGTCCTTCACAGGTTCCATCTCCAAGAAGTAGTTCCAGGAAAGACTGAAACTCTGGAGAGCCTCTGCCAGTCAGAGCAGACAACACTGAGCTAGATGGACCAATGGACATACTGCTTTGTTTCTAAACAGGGCATGTCCCATAGCTTCCTACTGAAATCCTGCAGCTTTTCACAATCCTGGGGTGGATTTTTTTGTCCCACTTTTTTGTGTTATAACACAAGAGTGCCCCTCCTGATGACAAGAAGATTGAGAAAGCATCACGGAACAACGAATAAAGCAGAATGACATGCGGACAGTTCAGTATAAATCCACCACTGATCCACCACTACATTAATGACACATCGCAGAAGACACTCAGAAAAAGTGCAGTGGAAATGTCACCATACGTTCAGCCAGCGCTGTGCTTACCTTCCTCCATGAGCTTGACCCCCAGGGGTTGCCCATTCTGCAGACTGGAGGTCTGGCAGCTGCTGCCGTCATCCCTCAAAGAGAAGAAAGAAGAACAGTGATGGGGAAGGGGGGGTCCATCTCCCCACGCAGGATAGGGGAGAAGGGTTCTGCCCACCTTCCACCCCACTGGAACACTGAGAACTTACTGCTCCGATGTGCTGCAGATCCTGGGTTCCACAGGGAACTGCTCTGGACCAGTATTGATGCTGGCTACATCCTCTTCTGGGCTCCTGGCTCCCTCCTGGCTTTCCGTGCCTCTCTCTGGGCCTCCCTGCTCTTCACCGCTTCCTCCAGCCCTGTCTGGCTCACCATAATTTTTGCTGGTTCCTCCTTCCTCCTCATCCTCACTCCAACTTCTTCCCTGGCCATTTCCATCTCCCATATCCAACTTCACTGCTTCCACCTGAGCTTCCAGCCCTGCAGTTGCCTCCCTGTTTTCTTGCACATTTTGAGTTTCCCCCGAAGATCCTGGTGTGTTGTTTCCTTCCCCTGTCCTGCTCTCACCCACCACATGAATCCCACCCTCCTGTTCTCCCTGCCTAGGCTCCAGTACTTCAGCTCTACCACTTTCCAGGGACTCCTCTTCATCCTGAGCTGCTGTTTCCCCTGGAGACCCATGGTCCCCGGACATTTTATCCCACCCCAAATCCAGACCTCCTGCAGCTTCGCCCACCTCACTGCCACCACCTCTTCCCTTTTCCCGTTCCACCTTTTCCCCAAGGTTTCCATCCTCCTGCCCACCCTGGACCAATATTTCCTCTTGTCCCAAAAACTTGCTGGGCTTATGGATTATCGCTGTCTCATCCTCTTGCAGCAATCCTGGAAATCTGGAAACAGAAGGAGGGGTGAGGTTGTGAGGTCAAGGGCAACGGGCTCAGGTTCATAGGCTCCTTCCAAGAAATGCCAAGGAGAGCAAGTTATTGAGTTTCTCCTGACAACTGTCCTGGTGAAGAACCACGGATGGCTGAGATTCCAGGGTGGTGGTAAGAATACCTGTTTGGGGGCACCTGTGACAAATCTTCACTTTGAACTGTTGTGGGAGCATCCTGGCACTGTTTCAGCTGCATCCCTTGTTGCCTCAGCAATGCCTTGGAGGCACTTTCAGCCACCCAGTGCTCCAAATCTGTCTCAGCTGTGTCCAAGCCACTGCCACCTGAGCTCATCCCCAGTGGTCCATGCTGACCCCAAGAAGCTGGTGAGAGAAAGAGGGAAAATAGGTTTAAGTTTTACAGCTGACCTGGTGACAGGGCTTTAACTTGAAATCGAGTCTTGAGACTCTGAGCACACAGGCAAGAAATAAAAGATGAGCGGACTTCTGAGCAAGTGCAAAGTACTTTCTCTGAGGGGCAGAATTATGTTCCCCAGAATTTCCTGGGTGTTGTCAAGAGATAGAAGAAAGCTGATGCCAGCATCCTTACCTGTTGTGTCCCTAAAAAGCATCGTAGCCTGTGACCTTCCTTGTGGGCTGTAGGCCAGGCTGCGCCCGTTCCACCTCACCGACATGTTGTTCAGCTCCTCCCTGGAGCATCCACTGCTGCTGCTTTCTTCCCTCGGGACCTCCCTTGTGATGGTGGTGCTGGCAGCAGGACTTTTGGTAGGATGGTCCTCTGGCCCCTGGACTATGCTAGTCCTCTGCCGTTCCTGGGAAAGGTCTCTCCTCAACATGGTGGCCTCTCTAGGGATTGTCCAAGGTTGGGAGGACAGAGAAAAGGATCCACCTTGGCCAGGAGATATCAAGACTTCCTCATCCTTCTGGGGTTGCCATGGAGACCGTGAGGAAGACCAGGCCTGACTGCGATGATCTCTGGAAGTTTGGGAGCTGAGTGTTATGGAGGGGAAAGGATGGACCACGGAATGGCCCCAGCTCTTCCTGTGCTCCCCGAAACCTGACGAGAGTCTCCCATAAGTTTCTGGGGCCCAGGATGGCACCGTTTCAAAGGGGTGAAATGGCAACTGTTCTCTCTGGCGTCTGATTTCAAAAGGGAGCTGCCCATTCCAGTTAGCAGAGTGGGGTCTTGCCAGCAGTTCCTGGGATGCAAAGAGTGAAAGAAAGGCACGTGGGAGCCAGAATGGGAAATATTTCAAATATTCACTCTTCAAATGGTTATTTCCTTATGTTTGCTGGTGGTTTGAAATAAAACAAGGTTTAATTATTTCTAAATGTATCTTAAAGAGCCCACAGCAAAAAGCTAATAGGCAACCGTCAGCATCAGAAAGTGGATGCTATACCTCAAACTTCAGAACTAGAATCTGGATGACAAATATTTATTCCTGAATTTATAAACTGCTCTACCTTTAGAGAATTCCCCAGTGGTGAACAAAAATGAAACATAAATACTATTTTTTTTGCTTTTTTTGCAGAAATTATTTCAGAAATGTAAAAAGTCAGCAAATTTCAGATTTGAATGGGACCCCTTTTAGATGCAAGGAGACAGGCCTGAAACTTATTTGGCGGGGGCAGTGCTGGGGCACAATTTGCCCATTCCTAAATGCATATGAAATTTCACTTCAAAATAATATTATTCATTGGGTTTTGGCACAGCGGATTATATAGTTCACAACAGCCACCTGAGTTAGTTTACCTGTCTCACATCAGACCCATGTGGCTTCTGAAGGCCTCTGCTCAGATGCGGAAGGGATTCTTCATAGTCGCTCTGAAATAAAAAGTAGCTTTGGATCATCTGGGGGTGCCAATTTCTCCATCCCCAATTTTATCCACCAGCACCCCTTAGTTTAACTCTTGGCAGGTGAGGAGAGATTAGAATTTTGGATCAACCATTTGTTTTCTCCATCATGGGAGCATGAATCTAGCTCGGAAGGTTAATAGTGACCCAGGTGGGTCCTTCAAAAGGATGTTTCTAGGCCACCTGTTTCGCTCAGGTCCGGCTTGCGGGTTTCCTGTGATGGGCATCTGGCTGGCCACAAGATGCTGGATTAGATGGGCCTTTGGCCTGATCCAGCAGCCAGGTTCTCATGCTCTTATGATGGCAAAAGTCCTCTTTGTCTAGGATCCAACAGCGACAGCTTACTATCCCCATGCAGGGAGGATGAGGAGTATCAGCCCAAGCCAATGGGAAATAGTCAGCAACATCTACAGGGCAACAGGTTACTCCTTCCTGTGCTGCATGGAGGTTTCATTTTGGCCGTTGACATACTGCACCTTGATCCAGTTTCTTTTAAAAAGCTACCTTAGATTAGCAGCCATCCCTACTATCTTATGAATATCGCCTGTTAGTTATATGTTGCACCCTATAATTCCAAAACCTAAGAATTCAATAGGCAGATCTCTTCCCGTCACTGCATCTGCATGCTGGGGGGGAAATTGGGACTATTAAATGTCTGCCTCTCAAGATGTTGAATGCATGAGAATTGCTAATTCTGCCCTTGCAATATAGCAACATTACGCAGAGGAAACCCACTGCTAGCAATTGATGGGGATTCTTCTCCTGTGCGCCTGATTTCAAGCAACCCCCTTGCCCGTTTTTCTTGGCTACCTTGGCTAAATCGCTTCTCTTCCTCCTCTCCCTCTTCCTCAATGCATCTATCTTGGCCGACAGATCCGCCAACTGGGCCTCCACTTCAGCAAAGTCCTGCAACAGCTGTTTGTTCCGGATCCGTGCTTGGTTCTCATGCATGCATAGCTCAGTCCATAACCTGCATAGTGCAGCCACTTGCGTCTTTGGGCTAGGGGAGAAAATAAGAATGACTCTGGCACTGCATAAAGTGGAGCAGGGTAGCAAAAATAACTTGGAGGGAGGAAACATTATAAGAGGTTGGTCAGGGTGGGGGAAGGTAAGCATGATAAAGAGTGCCATGTATCTCCAGGGCTTAAGGCTTCATGGGAAGCCCTTAAAAGCACCCTGCTTTGCATTACTGGTGAGCTACATTGAGGAAAGTGTTGTTCTGCATAAGCTGGGCAGTCATTTTTTAAATTAAGATGCAGCTGCAATTGCTCGTGATCTTCCTTATCTCATTGCTGTGCTGCTCAGCACGTAGTGCTGTCTATGAATGAGGGGGGAAAGGAGGTAGAGATGTGGAGATGCAGCAGGAGAGACTGAATAAAAGAACTGAAGAACTGTAAAGTTGCAGGAATCTGGCAACTGGACTTCATGCTTACTGTGAACTTTAAGGAAGCAGGAAACTAAAAAGTGGAAACCCTCTCTGGGCTCAGAGAGAGAAACTGAACAAGAAACTGCCGTGTCTTTGGTGTGTTTTAGTAACATAGAAATTCATCCTGACATTGCTACATCATCCAAAATCGCTTTGAAGTCCACACTGTGATAACGGTTTCATAATATTTGACATGGTGATATATCACAAATCACAATGTATATGCTAGGTAAAAAACCGTGATATGGGAAAAACTGTTCATCACTTATCTCATGATTCCTGGCTGCCCCTGTTGCTCTGTACTATAAAATAACAGTTGTAACAATATGTTAAAAGTAAGTAAAAAATGGATCAATTTTAGATATCTAAGTAGTAGCCGTTACCAGGACATTATCCGTACTTCAGTATTTATCCGTACAACAATATTTAGCTGGTAATATATCACAATGTAGTGATATATTTCCCAATAGTGATGTATGGAAGTGAGAGCTGGAGCATAAAGAAGGCTGATAGCCGAAGAATTGATGCTTTTGAATTATGGTGCTGGAGGAGACTCTTGAGAGTCCCATGGACTGCAAGAAGATCAAACCTCTCCATTCTGAAGGAAATCAGCCCTGAGTGCTCACTGGAAGGACAGATCCTGAAGCTGAGGCTCCAATACTTTGGCCACCTCATGAGAAGAGAAGACTCCCTGGAAAAGACCCTGATGTTGGGAAAGATGGAGGGCACAAGGAGAAGGGGACGACAGAGGACGAGATGGTTGGATAGTGTTCTCGAAGGTACCAGCATGAGTTTGACCAAACTGTGGGAGGCAGTGGAAGACAGAAGTGTCTGGCGTGCTCTGGTCCATGGGGTCACGAAGAGTCAGACACAACTAAACGACTAAACAACAACAACATATCACAATGTTGAAAACCAGGCATCGCTCAGCCCTAATGGATAACTCTCCCTCTACGCCAGTTAAAGAGAATACGATCTAAGTGTGTGCATGTGAAGCAGAATGTTGGGACAGCGATAAGAGATGTACTGTCATGAGCTCCGCAAGTTAGCAGTATCAGAGGATGCCAGGGGAATTTCTCTGGAGCCCTGATGTGGGAGCAGTGGACTCCAGGTGTCTGTTGGAGGTTTCCAGCTGTGCCTCCACATCTTCTCAACCTGGATATTTGTAACATAAAATAAAAATGCAAATATGGCAACATGGCAACCAGACCTGTGTAAGCACTCCATTCCTGGAATGAGTTGCCACTTGGAGAAGTAGGGCAAATCCAACACACCCAAAGGATGGCTGGAGAGGACATCCTGCAGTTACCATCCAGCTACGAAGTCCACTCTGCTCTATGCCAGAACTGAGCCCTTAATGTGGAGGCACCTGTCCTTTGGCAGCCTTCTATTTCAGTGCTTCTTGGAGACATTCCTCTTTCAACAATGAATGTATTTCCTCCAGTTGGCATCTCTACTGGATATATATACACCGTATTTTCCTGTCTATAAGACACCCCCATGTATAAGATGCCCCCTATTTTGGGGGTACTCAGATTTAAGAAAATGGGGGGAGATGGCCCAGAGTATAAGACCCCCCCTAATCTTTGACATTATTTTTTAGGGGAAAAGCCCAGTTTTATACACGGAAAAATACGGTATGTATTCACGCCACACCACTTTCTGAGCAGTATCAGATTCTAGGGGTTCCAGGCGCTTCCCCAGGCTTCGTATTTCCTTTTGGAAATGAGGCGCGGCAGACTGTGGAGTCTTTATGATATATGATTTATTTACATGTATATACAACCTGAGCCTACGATGGAGGGGCTCACAGTACAAACACCCCCAAAGGGTCTTGTTTCTCCCAGAGCTGCAGCCTTGGATTAAAACAGACATCAGACATTGCTCTCCAACTTTCTCTCCAGCTTGCTCCTAGGTCACACATCACGGCAAACTCTCAACTTTCAACTCAGGATTTGCCCTTCTAACTATCTCTCATTTGTTGTCTCGCACAGAGCCCACTTTCCTTTGTTCTCTTAATGGCCCATCTCTCAAGTGATCATCTTAATGCAGGAAACTAGCCTGGCTTATATTTTAACACTTGCTGGATCCAGGGTTTAGAAGGACCTCGGATACAGCCTACCCCCCCCCAAACTTATAACAATACATTTGGAGTAGTGTTTTAAATTTTGTGTGTTTTTAATTGTATAACACACAAATGTTTAAGCTGCTTTCTGCATATGCAATCGTTCTGTGTATGTTTTTATAGTATGGGGAATCCTTTTGGGTTGCTTCAAGGGAAGAGGTTCCTAAAGAAAATAGGTAATAAATGTAGCTTTAACACACAGTCTGGCAAGCAGAGAGAATTCAAAACCGAAAGAACAAAAATAGGAACAAAGGAAGCTGCCTTATGCAGTCAGACAAGAAGTCCTACCTGGAGACCCTGGGGATTGAACCTGCAACCTTCGGCATGCAAAACAGAGGCTCTGCCAACTGAGCTCCCGCCCTGCTGGATCACAGTTGTTTCTTAACACCAATAAAAAAGCTGAAAGATGCTTTAAGTGCTCCATCCCCAACACTGCAAGCTGTAGAAACAAGCTTCTCTAGATTGTAGCAATAAAGGTCACTTCAGCCTAGTCCCTGTTTAGAAGGGCTTTCTGCATCAAATCTCCGATTTTGTAGACTGCTAACTATGCTCTTTGCAAATTAGCCTACAGCTCTTTGCAAACGAAGAAAAGGCACAATGGAAGTGGTATGCAGTTGGGTGCTGGTTAAAAAAAGTTAGCTTGCACTAGTAGCTCATCCTGGGCCAGACAAAGTCATGTGCCATCAGCCATTTATCGGGGATGGGAAGCAAATTGATCATGGCTTGGTTGAAACAGGGCAGAGAGAAGGGGAGGGACTCAACTGACCTCTGTAGGCTATTTGGAGGGCAGATCCCTACCTTTTCCTCTTGCTCTCGGTTTGTGGGGTACAATCCAGTTTGGCATTGAGAGCCTCAGGCCCACAAATTTCTTGTGACCAGTTTCTCATCCTGATGGGGGAATCTTTTGCAGATTGTTAAACTGATAATAATGAGCTCTCCTCCCCTGTGCTTCTTCACCCATCTCACTTCCCCACACAAGGTTTCTAACTCGGCCAATCTGCAAGGATGATCTCTGGAGGATTAGCTAATAAATCTTCTTGTTAAGAAGCTGCAGCCTCTTGCCAGCCAAGTCACCGCTGAGTTTCTCTCCTTCTCTCACTCCTGGCAAGGACCAGCTAAAAGCCAGAAAGAGAGAGACCAGTTTGTGTTCTTGCACAGTCTACGTGGAGATTAAAATATGGAAGCTTCCAGGCTACCTGTCTACAGTGGTACCTCGGGTTAAGTACTTAATTCGTTCCGGAGGTCCGTATTTAACCTGAAACTGTTCTTAAGCTGAAGCACCACTTTAGCTATTGGGGCCTCCTGCTGCCGCCGCACCGCTGGAGCCCGATTTCTGTTCTTATCCTGAAGCACTATTTCTAGGTTAGCGGAGTGTGTAACCTGAAGCGTATGTAACCTGAGGTACCACTGTATTGAACACTCATCCTGATTTGTTTGCAGATATATTGGACAACATTCCCTATTTAATGAGCATTCGTTCTGATGTGCTAGTGGGATGTTGCGTCAAAACAAATCTTCTCCCACACTTTCCAGTCTCTTTCCTTGCTGCAAGAAGTTTGACCTTTCCAGGAAGCAGGTTTGCTGCAGAAGACCTCCCAATCAACTATAATTGTACAGCCTGAATTTACAAGTATGCAATGGGATCCCACCCAAAAAAGAACACCTTATGTCTGATCTTTTTTGAGCATTTATTCTGGTTTGTTTGCAAGGTGGTTATCTTGATTTGCTAGTGAGTTTATATGCCTTCCTGTTAAATCATTTGCTCCTCCCACACTTCTCAGTCCATTTCTTCATTACTTTCCTAGATGCAAAAAGTCCTGTTTTTAAAAAGTGGGTTTATTGTGCCAGAGCAACAGAGTCCCTTAATAACACTTTAATTGCAGAAAATACTGACAGTCTAGGGGGGAAACAGAAGCTACCAAATCATCTTGATGAGATGGCCCCTTAAATGTGATCTCGAGCTATCCCAGGGAAATTGAGGTCACTTCAAGATGACCTGTTTGTTGAGCATTCATTCTCATTTGATTCATGGGGAGGTTATACAACATGGTGCCAAGCAAGTGTTAAGTTAGCCCACTCTTTCCAGAGCATTTCCCCCCATTTCTTTCCTTATTGCAAAGAGCCCCAAATCAACTTTTGACTGCACCACCTGAATGTGCTGCAACGTGACTCAATCTGACCTGACAATACTGATGATTTAGAAGTGCTCATGGTCTCAAGTTGCTGTAGGGAAATGGGAGAGTGGAAGCTGGAAGAACTTTGTGACCAATTCAACAGACACTTTCTTTAAAAAGTACTGCACAGGAACATCCATTCAGGAGAGCAGTTGTTCAACCAACTCCATCTGGACTAGTGAAAACCCCACTTTGCTCTTCCTGCAAGTTGTATGGAGGTTACCTTGTACTTTTTAATCTTGTGAACTGCTCTGAGAACTTCAGATGAAGAGCGGTATATAAATTGAATAATATATAAAATAAACCTCCTTCCGGCAGCTCTCTGCAGAGAAAGGGCCTCCTGCAGATACCATCTCATCAAGAGCTCCATTGCACATGGTGTTGGAGTCAGGCCTTTAAGGTGGTGGCACCTCCCTTCTAGTGCTCCCTCCCATGAATAGACAAGCAGGCACCATCTATACTGACATTCTGGTGCCTGTTAAAGAATTTCCTGTTTCAACAAGCCTTCTAACGTGGATATTGTTTTATCCTAGTCAACATCCATGTTGGCTGTGAAATCATTTCATGCAGAGTTTATTGTGCATGTTTTTACCGCAAAATTGCTCAGAGATGCTTCATAGGAAGTGAGTCATGAATGAGATAAATAAATCTATGGGGATGCCTGCTGACACAGTCGCCAACACCTCCTGCGTGAAATCCACGCAGAGGGAGGTAGAATTGTAGAGGCCTATCAAGTCCAACCCCCTGCAATGCAGGAATCTTTTGCCCAACATGGGGCTTGAACCCACGACCCTGAGATGAAGAGTCCGGTGCTCTACCAACTGAGCTTCCAGCATCCTAAGGAGGCATCAATTTCCATTTGATATATGCTCATCACATGCAGCTTGTTTCCGTTCTACTGTTCACCTCCTGACGAAAACCATGTTATTTGTTGTACTTGCTGTGTGAAAATTAATGAAACACATTTTTAAAAAAACCTTCAGTTATTTACCTTGCTGTCCTCTGTGGCAGAATTTTACATAATTATGTTGTCACGTTATTTCACCCCATTCATTTCAATGCAAAGGAAACACAATGCAGTTTTGAGGCAGGGGGAAGGAATCGGTTACGTATCATTTGTAAACTGAAAGCAACAACAACCAATACCAATCATATTAATTGGATTGATTTCCATTCCAGACTTTGGGACGATGAAGCAGGCATTAGCAATTTCAACTCCTCTTTCTCTGGGAATTCTCTGATATCCCCTAAGTGAGGAACCCACCCACTCTATTAAAAAAAATACAGTATCTCTAAACACACACACTTAATTCTAACAGCAAAAACAGGTTTTGTTTGTTTGTTGTTTTATTGGCCTCCAGCTCCTCCTTCAAGAAAAACACAGCGAGATCTTCTGTATTACAATGTCACAAGGTCTAGGACATTAAAAATAAAATAAAATAAAAAAGCAAGTTTCTGGAGATGAATCCTGGCAAGTCCCATGAAGGGGGTGGGGCGTAGAGAGAGACTGATAAAGGTATAAAATTAATTTTGGGCAGAGGAGGGAGATGATGTCAGGTTGGAGCTCCACGTGGATGGATGTGAAAGTGGGGTGTAGGCATGCACTATGGATTTGGGGGAGCAGAACCAGAAGTGGTCGAATTCAGCACTCGGATGTTCATAGTGGGGAGGACGAAGAAAATGGTTGTCAGAAGAGGGGAGGGAGACCACCCTCACTGCTTTCTAACAGCAAGGGACGGGGCCCGGATGTGCTCAGCTTCCCCCAAGGTCCAGTTGTAGCATTTCCTCTGCAGCAAGGGAGAAACGAGGCCAGAACGGAGCACCCAGTTGGGTTTAAGAAACAAAAATCGGGCTGGTTGCCGAGCGACGGGAATCCACTTGGCTCGCACACATGGCCCCAGGGCGCCTGGAGGAAAGTCCCGCTCACCCAGATCCCAAGGCCCTGAGTTTTAATAGGACTAAGCACAGCCCTAAGTCCCAGAAAAGAGAAACTGAGGGGGAGTCATTGCCAAATCGGACTAGCCATCACCAGCCCCCCTCCACCCTGGCTCTGAAGAAGGCTGAGGCCTAGGCCTAATCTAGTATTGCAAGGGCCCATCACAGGACGCTGAGGTGTTGCCAGGGCGACGGTGAGAAGCTTCTCTCCGGGGCTCTTGCCAACCGGGCCTCCGCCTCCTGGGCCTTTCCAGCTGCCACGGTGGTGGGGAGCTCATGCCGCCTTGGGGACAGGGTGCCGGGGTGGCCTCAGGAGCCCCCGAGGCGGCAGCGGCCGATGGAGGGCCGCCCTCCTCCGGTTCCTCAGGCTCTGCTTCCGCAGCAGGTAGCGGGAGTACTGCACCTCGGGCATGGCCAGCTTGAGGCACTGTTCGTCCAAGGGGGCGCCCGAGCCCGGCAGGTCGTAGCCCACGATGCCCACCTTGGCGCTGGGCTGCCAGGGCCGCAGCTCCTTGTTCTTGATCTGCATGGCCGGGCGCAGCTGGGGCTGGCCCCCGAAGCAGCGGCGTGCCAGGTGTTCGCAGGCCCGGCGGAGGGCGTGCACCTCCTTCTGGACGCAGTCCTGGCCCACGCGCCTCAGCTTCCGCCAAAAGGTGGCATTGAAGTGGTCGTAGAGGCGGGCGTCGAGGGCGTTCCAGGCGTGGACCTGGGCCGCCACGCGGGCCGAGGTGATGTTGAGCTTGGACTCGGGGCTGCGCATGTTCAGCTTGACGTAGAGGATGTCCTCCAGGTCCCAGGCCAGAAGGCGGCGCAGGAGGACCAGGGACTCGTCAAAGTACTCGGCCAGCATCACCAGCGAGAAGATGCCCTCCACTTGGCGGATGAACTCCGGCAAGTAGGTGGGGTCTTCGGGGCTGTGCTCGGGGTCACCCCCCAGGTCGTACACCAGCGTGTTGTGTGCGTACATGGCGTATTTCTCGTGGGGGCGGTAGTAGCGGCGAGGGTCGTCCAGGAAGGCCTCCATGGAGCCGTTGGGCACCCTCTTGTAGGCCGGGCAGTACTGGTTGTAGTAGCTGAAGAGAGACTCAAACATGGCCACCGGTTCGCGCAGGATGGTGACGTAGATGGTGTCATTGGGCATGAGGCGGTGCAGCTCCTCGCGGTTGAAGCGCAGGTGGCTGGCGATGAGCCGCGGCGGCAGCGTGTAAGGGTGCACGAAGCGGGCCGAGAAGTTGCGCGGGTAGCAGAACTGGTGGTCACAGGTGTGGTGAGGCAGTGCCACCGTCAGGTTGTGGCGCTCGGCAAAGCGGAAGAGCAGGTTCTGCACGGTGGTGCTGGCCGTCTTGTGGGTCTTCAGGAAGGCCACGGCAGTGTGCTTGGGGCGGGGGGCTGATGGGGGCGCACAGCTGAAGGGCGCCGACTTTGGGAACCTGGGCGGCAGGGGGCAGAAGCAAGGGGTCCGGTTAGCGGCAGGGGGGCCGAGAGAAACGCCAACAAGCCCAGAGATGCTTCCTAGTCTCACACCCAAGCCCTCATGGACCCTCCACCCTCTTCCCCCACTTATTTTGAGTCCTCCCTTCATTTTAATTCTGCTCCACCACTTTTTAAAAGCCCACTCCCAATCTCTTGGGCCTCTTCCTCCTTGCTGTTGGTGCGAGTGAGAGGTAAGAGAAGAGGAGAAGAAAACTCTCCATACTTTGCCCTCATTCTCTGGGAGGAGGTCTGGATTGGACCCAGAGGGAGAGGTATGCAATTGGGCAGTGGTGGCGGCGGCGGCAGCAGCAGCAAGGATGTGGTGCACTCAGAACCCCAGATGTTGCTGGACTACAACTCCCATCATCCATAGCTAGCAAGAGCAGTGGTCAGGGGTGGTGGGAATTGTAGTCCAAAAACAGCTAGAGTTCCAAGTTTGGGGAGCACAAGCTTAGCCAATGGACAGGGATGATGGGAATTGTAGCCCAGCAATGTCTGAAGAACAGCGGCCTAGGGCATACCCAGGGAGGACAGGGGGAAGAGCGTGTTGCCCAAAGGCTGCCCCCAAACCTAGAACTGGCACCAACCCCCGCCGTTTCAATGTCTCCCACGCCTACCAGCCGAGGTGGGCACTTTGGTGCAGGAGCAAAGTGCCTGTGCTGAACGCTAGGAGGAGGAGGATGGCCTTCTTGCGCGACATCATCTCAAGGTTGGAGTGCAGCAGTGCAAAGGGCACAGGCTATGCTGGGGGCCCTTATCCAGGCACAGTGCAGGGGCAAGTCCACCCCGGCATGGAGGCTCAGGGCAGGTAGCAGGCAGCGGCCTCCGGCCTTGTGCAGAAGGAGATACCTGCGAGGGGAAGCACAGCAGTCAGCAACAAGTCCTCTCTCTCTGTGTGTATAAAGGAGTCGTGGCAGATCCAACTCAAACAGAGGCACTGTGGTTTCACAGGTGAACTGCTATAATATGCAGGTACAAGAGGTTGTAGCCATTGTAGCCAATGCTAATCCCTCTTAGAGCAGATCCACTGATGGGAAGAAGCAGAAGAAGAAGCAGCTGAGATGGCTAGACTAACTGAGAATTAAAGAACAGAATGAATAAAAGTTTCTTGAAGAACGGAAATGTTTTGTGTAATATTTGAATATTTGAAAAAGTACAGTATTACGGTTATGTTAAAGCGTATGCAAGATTGGAAGTATAGCATCAGTTGAGAAATGCAGTTTAATCATTTATAACTAATGTATATAATGGGTAAAATATAAGTAATATAAGGTAAGAATAAGCACCATAGAAGGGTGGATGGGAAGTCAACGGATATGAGAGATTTGTTTTGGTGGTTGTTTAAAAGAATTTGTAAAAATTGAAAAGTTCATTAAAAACTTACAGAGATAATACTAATACTAATAATAACAACAGCAGCAGTAGCAATAACAACAATAAAATATATTATTATTATTACTACTACTATGCTGCACATATGACTGCTGGGAGGCTTCCAGCAAAATTTAAAAACACCAGAAAACATCAAACATTCAAAATTTCCCTATACAGGCCCGCCTTCAGATCTCTTTGAAGTTCAGAAGGATGACTAATGTAGGTTTATTCATTTCAATGGGTCTCCTCTGAGTAGAATTTCATGGGAAACACTGGGAGTCATGTGTCTACAGAGTGTGGGGGCCAGGCTCACCCACTGAGAACAAACATGGTAAATAAAATAAATGCTTCACCCACCTGTAAATATCAGATGCTCCAAGTGTCCCTATTTTCCAGGGACAGTCCTGGATTTACAGATGCTGTCCCAGTTTCTGATTTGATCCTGGAATGTCCCGCTTTTCCTTAGGACGTCCCTATTTTCATCAGAGAAATGTTGGAGGGTATGGAATTATCCGACCCCCAAACCAAGGAGATAAGTAAATATGCAGCCTTTAGAAGACATCTGAAGGCAGCCCTGCATGGGGAATTTTTTTAAATGTTTAATGTTTCATTATGTTTGTATATATGCTGGAAGCTGCTCAGAGTGGCTGGGGCAACCCACTCAGATGGGTGAGGTATAAAATAATTAGCAAACAAACAAATAATGGAATAGGACATCCCTGTTTTCATTGGAGAAATGTTGGAGGGTATGAAATATGTACTCTAGCATCCAATACAACATTTGGTTCCGAACATTATGCGGTAGCTGAATATCTACAAATGAAGTAAACAAATAAAATGCCACGAAACACTCTTCCCGCTCCAAGTCCTGCCTTCTCTTCTCAAAAGCCTAATTTTGCCTCTCGTCCTCATTTCCCCCCCAATCCACATTGTGCTCCCCCTTACAGAGTTATTCCTCTTCTCCAGCCTCCAGAACTATATTCCTCCCCACTTTCACGTGTCCCCTCTGCACTAAAGGGGGGGGGGGATTAAGCTCCTGAACAAACCCTTAAAAACAAACAAAGCAACAATCTCAGAGATGGTTATCTGAAGATGCCCTGAGTGCCCCTTCTCTCTCCCCCCCCCCCAATAATATCACAAATAGAGGGCAAGACTTTCAAGGTCAGAGAACATGGCATACAGGCAGAGTTGAGCCCCCAAACCTCTTTACTGAGAAATAACCTGCTAGCACAATCCTAGGAGGGGAGGGGGCAGAGAGAGGAACTTGCCACCAGCTGATCCTTCGACTTACCTGCGTTCAGCAGCTCCAAAAGAGATGTTCATACAAAGCAAACCCCTTTCCCTTCCCACCCAAAGCAAAGCAGCTGTCCTCTCAATTTCACTTTATTTCCTGCTCCCGGGCCGGTTCCTGGCCCCCTGAGCTATCCCTTACCCCCCCCCCTCTCTCACACACACACACATACTGTCCGCAGCTGAATGAAGGAGCATCCAGCAATCTCACCCCCACCAGCACGGAGGAAACCAGAGAAAGCCACCAAGTTCACCTTTCTTCGCACAACAGGAGATTAAGTGTCCCAGGACTGGGATCGTTCCTCTCCCCTCCCCACCCGCCTCACCGCTCTTTTCTGGACGGACTCCAACAGCTCCTCTCCATGTCCTGTGGAAAGAGGGCAACACAACTGCTCCTGGGACCTGGGCCTGGAATCCCCAAGCACAGCAAACAGAAGCAGCCCCCACGCCACCCTCTGGCTTTCAGACCTTGGCAGAGAAGCCACCTCGCAGCTGAATAAAAGCTAGAGTCCTTCAGGTATTTCAGACCACAATGGCTGATGTAGTCCAAAACAGCTGTAGGGCTCCAGGTTACCAAAGGCTGGCCTGTAGCATGAAGGAATTGTTTATTTACTTATCTATTAGACTTATCTGTGTTCCTGCACTGCAGGGGGTTAGGCTAGATGACTTTTGGAGGTCCCTTCCAACCCTATGAGTCTGATTTGTTAGTTGCTTGTTACCCAAAGGTCTTCGAGCTCCTTACAACACGTTTAAAAACGTAAGCCTTCAGTACATTACGCCATTGAAATAATGCATGCCAGCACCTAGAGAGGCTCAGTATGAAGGCAGATCCTGAGGGCTCCCAGTGCTCCTGATCATGCGCAGAGTGCAGTCCCTCCAGCACAGAATAGCCACAAACAGCCTCCCTCTCCAGCACACATTTGGAAGGAGAGCCACTACAGCAGGTGGCAAGTCGTTCTACAGAGGCTCAAGCCTGATTTTCAAAATGCACACAGCTCTCAGTGTCCCCCCTCACTGGCTCAAAATGGAATTGAATTTTGTAGTCTGTTCTGTTGACATATGCAAAATCTTAAGACTTCTTTTTAGAAGGAAGGAAGGAAGGAAGGAAGGAAGGAAGGAAGGAAGGAAGGAAGGGGACATACTTCTAGCCCTCGTGAAAGTTTGCAATGTTCTCTCTGCCATCATTTAGAAGGCAGAGAATTTAGAAATAAAATACGCATTAGATTTCTACTTATTTCCTACGAGAAATAGGAGGTGTTTTGCCGAGATTCTTCATTAGTAACTTTAAACATGTGCAAACTGCTTTTTGTTGTTGCTGTGTGGTTGCAGAAAAGGGTGCAAGTGGCAAACTTATCTGCAGGGGCTAGAAATAATTTTTTTGCAGCAGGGCTTGCCCAGGAGAAATAATATGGACATTTCCGCAGTAATGCTGGACCTGGTGAAGAACACCTGCCCTGCATGCAGAAGGCCTCAAGGTCATTGGATAGCTCAGCTAGTACAGCATAAGACTCTTAATCTCGGGGTTGTGGGTTCAAGATGATACGGAAGGGGGGGCATGTCTTCTTCACCTTCTTCTTTGCTACAATATATCAATTTATTTCCAATTGTCAATGTCAAAAGGGACTAAAATCTATAAAATTCATAGAAAATCAACGTGCCAATTTGCTCAATTTCTCTAGGACTCCATCACACCTCCCCTGTCTTCCATAATCCCTCAAGCAAGGTGTCAAGACCCTAATCCTGTCAAATCACTCTGCCAAGCCTTTCCTCCGGGCAATGCCAGGTGACAGACTATACATATTTGGACCATTGTCTTCTCATCACCGGTACTCAGGAAGTGTTTATCTGCGCATATCTCCAACTCTGCATATTCCCCCTCCCTCCTCCATATGTTAATCCGTGTAACCCAACCTCTTCTTAATGTATTCATGATGTAACTGGGATGTATTTTGCACTGTATTCTGGGACATGGAGGGAAGTTTCAAAAGTTTATGTCACCCCTTTCTCACTGTTCAATCTTGCCTTGAACCTGTTGCGCAATAAACTTGGATCTTCTGCAGCTTGCTCCTGTCTCCGGCTGAGCTCATTTTGCTCCGCAGGGACCCGCGGACTTATAGTCCGACGAGCTGGGTGGCAGAGCAGCCTCGCACCCAGATTTTACCGTAACAAAGCCCACACTGGGCAAAAGATTCCTGCATTGCAAGAGGGTTGGACTAGATGACCCTTGTGGTCCCTGCCAACTACAATTCTATGATTCTGTTCCAGTGGCATCTCCAGGTGTGGGCTTGGAAAGACCCCTGTCTGAAACATGGAGAGCTTCTGCCAGTCAGTGTAGGCACTGCTGAGCTAGATAGGGGGGAAATAGGTCTGGTTCAGTATAAGGCAGCTTCTGCTGTAAATGCTGTGTGTTTGTGTCCATCATTATTGACTTTCAGGAGGAACTTAAAAGCATTCCTGTTCACTCAGGCATTCGATGGTTGGAAGATACTGTTCCTGGCAACTCTGAAGTCACTGGCTGAGATAATGGGGGTTGTTTGAAACTGTTTTTAGAATGTTTCTTTAATGATGCTCTTTTAATTATGTGTTTGCTGCCCTGGACTCCTTTGGAAGGGAGATTTAAATAGAAATGAGAAAAAGATGACGACAACGACAAGCTGTGTGGCTTGTTTAAAATCACGATGAACTCGCTGACATCCAATGAGGCTGAATGACAATTCAGGACAGACAAAAAGAGGTCCATCTTCACAGAGCACGTAGTTAAACTACAGAATTGGCTCTCATTAGATGGAGAGACAGATGACTTGGAAAGAGAATTAGGCTCATTCATGGAGAACAAGGCTATCTGTGGCTACTAGTCATGCGGGCTATATACAACTCTTCCAGGATCAAGGGCAAGGGAAGCTATTCATTACCAAAGGACATAACGGCTAAAAAAATTACCGGGGTCAAAAGCTACCAAAAAGAACTGCCTTGTGTAATCACTCCAAATGATAATGGCCATCCCATTTTTAGAACTGAGTCTCACGTACTCTAATAATAATAATAATAATAATAATAATAATAATAATAATACCCCTGCCACTCTAGCTAAAGGTGTTGGTTTCATGACACAATGAAAATGAAATCCAGTTCAAAGGAGAAATTACTGCAGGAGGAAGACCTGACCCAAGAGAAGGAACTGCAAGAGCACATGAGATACCCCAAGCTCAAATGGAAATTGTGCAGTGCACGAGGGTGGCAGGAGTGGGGCTAACTCACAGACAGACAGGCTGCTATTAACAAGACAGCTATGGCCAGTCCTGGATTGCTTAACCAGAGTTGTCCATGCATTGGTAACCTCAAGGCTGGACTACTGCAATGTGCTCTGTGTGAGGCGGCCCTTGAGGTTGATCCAGATACTGCAGCTAGCGCAGAATGAGACAGCTGGGTTAATTGTTGGAGAAACTACTGCCAGGATATAGTACCTCATCTGCAGTGGCTGACAATCAGCTGCTGGGCTAAATTCAAAGTTCTGGTACTAACCCAGGCTTCCTCAAACTTGGCCCTCCAAATGTTTTGAGACTACAATTCCCATCATCCCTGACCACTGGTCCTGCTAGCTAGGGATCATGGGAGTTGTAGGCCAAAAACATCTGGAGGGTCGAGGTTGAGGAAGCCTGCACTAACCTGTAAAGCCTTCGACAGCTCAGGACCAGGTCACTGGAGGGACTGCCTTAATCCTTATATGCTTAGTAGGTCACTGCAGTCTGTAGAAGAGTTTCTCATTGAAGCTCTAAAATACCAGCAGCCTGGAGCAGGGCTTTCACCGTGGTTGCCCCTGTTCTGTGGAACAACATTTCTGTCGAGATATGACAGGTGCCTGCCTCCTGTCCAGTCTGGAAGCAACTGAAGACATTTTAGTTTCAACAAGCATTTCCAGCTGGATGGAAGGGTGTTCTCAAACCTATTTTCAGTTTCATTTTTGTACTGTTTTTTAAAACCATTGTAGCTGGTTTTTCTGGTGTGTTTGCAAATCATCTTCATATATTAATGAAATAAGAACGACAAAACCAATAAACTTAAGCAATAACAATTAACGATGAAAAGTTTATAATGGGCCTTGCTGGAAAACTATTTCTGGCAAAGAGAGTGCGAGGAGGAGGATTTAAAAGGTACTGGTGGGCAGAACGCCCAGCATGAGGAAAGGTTTGCCACAACTGTTTAAAAAAGAGATTCCATTTTGTACAAGCAGGCACTGTGGAGAATTAAAGTCTGAAAAAAGTAAATGAGATACTGTAGAGAGGCAGCAAAAGTCAGTGTTTCTGGCATCTGTTGCAAGGGCAGACCAGGGACAAAAAAAGAAGTCAATGTGGATATAAAAATAGGCATAAGAAAATTATTCTGTTGAAGTTAGACGTAGGAGCCGAAGTCAATGGCAAACCAGCACAAATGAACCATAAAATGTTGGCGGGTGTGTGACAGTGTGTTTTCAGTGTTTTATAGTGCCCCTTACACTGTGTTCCTCAGGGCCAGCTCAAGACATTTTGCTGCCTGAGGCGAAGGACAAGATGGCTCCCTCCCCCAGGGCACATACAGGAGCCAACTAGAATGGCAGTGGAATCTTACTCCAAAATCTTTCCCTGCATTTGAGGGCAGCAGGCTGGCAAAGAGGGTACAGGGCAGGCCATGGGGCACTGACAACTCTGGCTACTCCTCATACTCAGTGTCCGATGCCTGAGGCAGCTGTATCATTCAGTGGCGCAGCGTGGGGGGTGCAGGGGGGCCCGGCCGCACCGGGCGCAACATCTGGGGGTTAGGGTTAGGGGGCGCAAATCTACGGGTTAGGGGGTGCAAATCCACGGGTTAGGGGGCGCAAATTACTTGCCTTGCCCCGGGTTAGGGGGCGCAAATTACTTGCCTTGCCCCGGGTGCTGACAACCCACACTACGCCGCTGGTATCATTGTAGGACCAGCCCTGGTGTTCCTGCCAACCCAAATTGGACATTCAGATGACACCATCATCCTTTCACAACCATTGCTCTGTGCCTTGCATTTGTCCATCTTTTCTGCTAAATGTGGAAGGCTCAAAGATCCAGAACAGCAGTGCAAAAAACCCATCTTAGGTGTGGGCATTCCTTTGGGCTTTTACTCCCCAAGTTTAAATGTGTGTGGTTTTGACAACACTGGAGGCTCTCCTCCAACCATACCTCTTCCCTTCTGGTTGCTCCTCACCCGAGGCCATTTCATTCTGGTCTTCCACCATTGTCGCTGGACCTGCTTTTACCCTCAGTTCTTCTCTGCTGCGTTTATTTCTGAAGAAGAGCTCGTTGCTCAGAACCTCCATGTAGGGAAAGTGGGCAAGTTCCCACTTGTCTTCTCCTGCCCCCCAAAACACAGCATCAAAATACAGCAGGGTTCGCACATTCCCCTAAGTCCAACTATGATGGGTTCAATGATTTGGCTTAGCATGTTTCCCTAACCCAGGCTCAAGGGGGGAGGGTGGTTTTATTTTCTGCTTCAGACAAACCATGAGCTGCAACCAAGGTTTGCTCTACGGCTGGAAAAGAGGAGACTGAGAGGAGATACGACAGCCATCTTCCAATATCTCAAGGGCTGACACATGGAAGAGGGAGCAAGCTTGTTTTCTCTTGTTCTGAGGGAAGGCCTTGAACCCATGGCTTCAAGTTACAAGAAGGGAGATTCTGACTAAACATCAGGAAGAACTTTCTGACAGTAAGAACTGTTTGACAGTGGAAATGACCCCCTTGGGAGGTGGTAGACTCTCCGTCCTTGGAGGATGGATTCCTGCATTGCAGGGGTTGGACTGGATGACCCTTGGGGTCCCTTCCAACTCTAGAGTTCTATGATTCTACAATCTTTTCATTTCAAGCAGCTTTCAGTTCATGTGCACTGCATTCTGGATTGCTTTTAAAGTGCTGTTTTTTCAAAGCATTTTCTAGTTTAGAGCTCCAGAAGGACTGTGATTTACTAGGGAAGGGTACCCCCCAAAACAAGGCTGTCTATAATAAATAAAAAGGGATGGTTTCTCCATGGGTCTCAGAGATTGCAACAGGCTACACGTGAAACAGCAGAGAGCTCAGAGGCTGGCAGGGGCAGACCCATGGCTGCAAAGAGAAAATTTAGATCACACCCATCACCTTGAACTCGGAGCCCAGAAAGCAGGATAGCTAACAAGGGGAGACTCCTCTGAGAGGTCTTCCTCCTGCAGGGCAGACGGCCTATTTCAACGCCCACCAATGCCTCCATGAGAGAGGCTGATCGAAAGGTGGGTGAACCAAATTGACTTCCTTTCTCAATCCAAGTTGTCAGCAGAGAGAGAGAGAGAGAGAGGAGGCTCCTCCTGTTGTTTTCCACCCTAACCAACTTCCATTTCCACCGCCTGAAAATCCAGAACTAAGGACTGAATGGAAAACTTGACAATTAAAAATGTGGAACCTGCCCCCATCTCCTCGAACCCACTACCCACTCGCCCTTTCAGAGCCGAGAGTTGCAGCACCTGGCTCCCAGTGCACCAGCCTCTAAACCTCTCTGCCCTTCACTGGAATCTAGGCCACAGACTTCACCCGATCGATGAGCACAAGCCCCAGGGGTGAGGTGGAAACTTGACAGCTCCCTGTCCCTCGATTAATCCATGTGCAGCTAGAGAGAGCGCCGGAGGGCCAGGGAGGGGGAGTTGGGCGATCAGAGCAGGGGCACGCAAAAGCTAGTTTGCAAAATGCACCAACAGCCCTTTCCTCTCTGAGCCAACCTTTCCTCCTCTCCTCGTCCCAATTCTAAGGGCCATCCCAGACTGGTGGGTTTCTTGCAGGCATTTCCCACAATGTGTTGCTGGTGGAATAATAGCAGTGACAAACCTAGACAGCATCTTAAAAAGCAGAGACATCACCTTGCAGACAAAGGTTCATATAGTTAAAGCTATGGTTTTCCCAGTAGTGATGTATGGAAGTGAGAGCTGGACCATAAAGAAGGCTGATGGCTGAAGAATTGATGCTTTTGGATTATGGTGCTGGAGGAGACTCTTGAGAGTCCCATGGACTGCAAAAAGATCAAACCTATCCATTCTGAAGGAAATCAGCCCTGAGTGCTCACTGGAAGGACAGATTGTGAAGCTGAGGCTCCAGTACTTTGGCCACCTCATGAGAAGAGAAGACTCCCTGGGAAAGACCCTGATGTGGGGAAAGATGGAGGGCACAAGGAGAAGGGGACGACAGTGGAGGAGATGGTTGGACAGTGTTCTCGAAGCTACCAGCGTGAGTTTGACCAAACTGCGGGAGGCAGTGGAAGACAGGAGTGCCTGGCGTGCTCTGTTCCACGGCGTCACGAAGAGTCGGACACGACTAAACGACTAAACAACAACAGTGGCGGATTTAGACCAGACCGTCCACACAGTGTTCAGCTTTGAGAGTCGTTCTGCAATGTAAGCCCATTGTCACTATATTATTGCTGTCTGAAGGGCCGCTCTTGCACTACAACAGTGCAAAGCAGAACCAAAAAGTCAACGATGCTCCAGAATATTTGCGGTACGAAAAGCTGCAAGTTTTCAGCAGGAGGTAATGAGATATGCACCAATCGCAAACGAAGCCACCCTGAACCTTTTGCACAGATGCAAACAGTATCGAAAGGGGGGGATTGCTTATAACCATCCCGATACCACCCTAAGCACAAACAGTTGTGAATGCACAATAAAAAAGGGTTGTCTGGAGGGGGCTTAGGGTTCTGCCAATTTGCTATCCTGAATTTCCAGGAGAGAAACCTAGAAATTCAAACACAATCCTCGAGGAAAAAAAGGCAGGGAGGCAGCAGCAAAGATGAAACCTGATTAATTTGCACATCAGAATTAAGAGGCAGGAAAGGCCTTGTGGGGAGGGGGAGAGGAGAGAGACTGGACTGGAGAAAGAAATCTTTCAAATTCCTGAATGCCGGTTGTCACATTTCAGAGCACCCAGGCAGAAGGAGCTTAGAATTTTTGTTTTTCAAATCTTTGGATGCAGTCCCCAGGCACAGCTACTTGGGAGTACATTCTCCGTCTCAGCCAGGCTCGTTTCTTTGAGACCACTTATTATCTACAGTGGGTCCGAAAGACCTGCGAGGCCCAGGTTCAAATCCTGCCTCTGCCAGGGGCTTTGTGCAATTCACCCACCCTCTCTCAGCCTCAACTCCTGGAAAATAGGGACGCGGTGTCCTTGTGAGTCCCAAATAAAGCAAGGGCTTTTAAAAAGCAGCTAGCAAGTTTGAAAAAATCATTATTGCTAGCATTATTAATAGCCACCGCTGCAACCATCCAGCTAGTCTGCCTTTTAGGCGGCAGCTGGACTTGCCCATTCAGGTGGAAACAAGGAGGACTGGCTACCTGCCTAGTCCCAAGAAGTATCCATTACCTGCCGTCCACCGGCTCCTCCGTGCCAGGTTACCTGGGCTCAGATTACTGCCAATGATTACACAGGACAAGGTTCCAGCAAAGGTGACCTGGTTTTAGAATGCGCTGCAAAAGCCCGTTCACAGTCGCCGCCCCGGGCCTCTCAGAGAGGCTGGAGGAAGGTGACAGCAAATCGGGAGGGCCCGATGCCCATAGATCGCCTCTAACCACTGCATACCACTCCCCTTCTACACTGGAACATAAAGGCTACAGCAGGAGTGGGGAACCCTGATTACAGGCTGTGCTGACGGGCTGATGGGAGACGGAGTCCAGCCAAGTTTGTAGAGCTACAGGTTCCCCCGCCCCTGAACTACAGGAATGCTCCTGAACCTCAGTTAATAGCTATTACTCCACTCCTCCCTTCCAGATAGTGGAGTCCGTCACCACCTGCCGGAGGTGGATTGCAAAACGAGACACATATCCCACCCCACTGCTTTAAGAAACTTGTCAGAACTCATTTTTCTCCCACGGCCTCAAAAAGACCCAGGTGTCCTGGCCCCCAGGCCCATATCCTTGCCAAAAACTTACCGGACCCTCATTCTCCTCCCAAGGCCTTGTGGAACCCAGATATCTGACTTAGAAGAGCTACATAAAAGGTCCCACCATCTCCCCCTGTAGGGATCAGACGTTTGCCTACAGGGAAATCTCTATCTGGTTTGCATATATCCTAACAGAAAGGGAATTGTTATGACAACTGCTATGCACATTACTCATTCAAAACCAAAGAATACTACTGAAAATTTAATATTAATAACTCCACATTTTAAGTGACATGACCAAGCAACAAAATACATCCTTAAAAGACATCCTTTTAATTGTGCATTTATGAGCATTTGTGCTCATGATGGTATCAGGGCACTTTCAGTGCGGTTTTGCACATGCCAAAGTTTGGAGTAAACGTACTTGCTTGATTTCCAGTTGGTGCATGCATGTCCAATTGCCTCCTGCTGAAATCCTGTAACATTTTATATTACAGTGGTACCTCGGGTTACAGACGCTTCAGGTTACAGACTCCGCTAACCCAGAAATAGTACCTCGGGTTAAGAACTTTGCTTCAGGATGAGAACAGAAATCATGCTGTGGCGGCACAGTGGCAGTGAGAGCCCCATTAGCTAAAATGGTACCTCAGGTTAAGAACAGTTTCAGGTTAAGAATGGACCTCCAGAACGAATTAAGTTCTTAACCTAAGGTACCACTGTATAGACGTTCCTGTTTATTTCTTTGTCCCTCTTTTTGCACTATAGGGCAGGGGGGGGGGCCTCCAGGAGGCAATGGTGTAATAGCCTTGAGTAATCATCACAGAGGGACGCAGATGGCGCTGTGGTCTAAACCTCTGAGCTTCTTGGACTTGCCAATCAGAAGGTCGGTGGTTTGAATCCCCGCGACGGGGTGAGCTCCCATTGCTTGGTCCTAGCTTCTGCCAACCTAGCAGTTGGAAAGCATGCCAGTGCAAGTAGATAAATAGGTACCACTCCGGTGGGAAGGTAAACAGAGTTTCCGTGTGCTGCTCTGGATTCGCCAGAAGTGGCTCAGTCATGCTGGCCACATGACCCGGAAAAACTGTCTGCGGACAAACATCGACTCCCTTGGCCAGTAAAGCGAGATGAGTGCTGCAACCCCAAAGTCGTTTGCGACTGGACTTAATTGTCAGGGGTCCTTTACTTTTTTTAAGCATCACAGAACCACTAACGCAGTGGAATTGCGTGTGGGTGGTCCAGTTAGAAATCCACCAATGATGCACTATTCCAGGCGTCAGCAGACTTTTTCAGCAGGGGGCCAGTCCACTGTCCCTCAGACCTTGTGGGGTCTGGAGTATATTTTTTGGGGGGGATGAATGAATTCCTATGCCCCACAAATAACCCAGAGATGCATTTTAAAAAGGACACATTCTACCCATGTAAAAACAGGCAGATTCCCGGACCATCTGCGGGCCAGATTTAGAAGGTGATTGGGCCAGATCCGGCCCCCAGGCCTTAGTTTGCCTACCCATGCACTATTACTTCATCAGTGACATGTTGCAGACGACACCCTCCAAAGACGACAAACCCCAATCTGGAGGGTCCCAAAACACAGCATCAAAATACAGCTGGGTTCGATGATTTGGCTAAGCAGGTTTCCCTAACCCAGGCTCATGGGGTGGTGGTTTTGTTTTCTGCTCCAGACAAACCATGAGCTGCAACCAAGGTTTGCTGTATGCCTGGAAGAGAGGAGACCGAGAGGAGATATGATAGCCTTCTTCAAATATCTCAAGGGCTGACACATGGAAGAGGGAGCAAGCTTGTTTCCTCTTGCTCTGGAGCGTGGGGCTTGATCCAATGGCTTCAAGTTACCAGAAAGGAGATTCTGAGTGAGAGCTGTTCAATATTCCATACTTCTTTCACTTGGCGGTGAGTCCTGGAGGACTTGCTCCCTGCCGTGACGGAGCTACAGAAACGGAGGCTGCTGAAGAGGTCAGAGAGCCAGGTCACTGAGTCTGGGCTTCCATAGCCACCAGCTACCATGAACTACCATTGGCAGGACTGGCAACAACAGCAGCAGATATGTTCTATGCTTACGATAATGTTTTATTCTCTTGCTAATTATGCTGTTTTAAATGTGCATGTTATATTTGTTTTCTCTTCAAAGGTTTAAAGGCTCCCCACCCCCACCCCGGTTAACTTTGCTGCGATAAATGTGCATTCTGTAGCTGACCTCCATTACAACGCTTTCTTTTGAAACAAAATAAAAAAATTCCTTCCAGTAGCACCTTAAAGACCAACTAAGTTAGTTCTAGGTATGAGCTTTCGTGTGCATGCACACTTCTTCAGATACACCTTTCGTGTGCATGCACACGAAAGCTCATACCTAGAACTAACTTAGTTGGTCTTTAAGGTGCTACTGGAAGGAATTTTTTTATTTTGTTTTGACTATGGCAGACCAACACGGCTACCTATCTATAACTGGTTCTTTTGAAACCTTTAAGACAATATTTTAGCTTTCTGTTAATTATGTTGCTTTGAATGTTGACTTCATATTTGACTTTCTTCAGTCATGTTTCATTCTGGATTGTTTCACTTGATGTTTCAATGTCGGCTGTAAATTGCTTTGAACTCTCCCTCCCCCTTAAAAATATAAAATGTAGGGCAGGCAGAAATCCCACAGGTACAGCTTTGCCTGTCAGATCTTCTTCCTGCCAACAAAATGCTGCAACCTGTCCAGTTGCTGTTGAAACAATGCTGACCCCTGCCAAGGAAACAGGACCTATCCTACGTGATTTTGAGTCTGTAGCGCTGCAATTTTCCAAAACGAAGACAATTCCCCTCTCCAGCCCCCTGGGAACAGAGAGGATTTGGGATGTCGACAGAGCACTGAGATTTTGCTGTACCCTTTCCTTCTTCTGCATGCTCCCAGCTCTTGGGAACAAGAATGAATTATCTATCTTTAGAACCCGCTTTGCCCCCTTGAACCGCTTCTCACAGGAAATGAATATATATATATATATATGAATGATGCAACATTCTTATTGTTTCCAGCATGGGTGAGACATCATCCCCAACTGCTGGCCACAGGGAGGCATAATTGCCTTCATTGTATAGCGACTGTTTTTTGCTTACTTCATTCAAAGAACATGCATGGATCCCCACAAGCCACAATTAAGAGGGCGGCAATGAAGACCGGACCTTCTCGTAGCGGGGAAAGGAAAGGTTTCAGAGCTCAGGGTGACTTGGGAGCCCTTTCTCCAGCACGAAGGCGGAAAAGCACTCTTGGCATGGTCAGGGGCACTCCTTTAACCAGAACTTAGACTGAAGCACTGGGGTGGTGGGGGGTGGGACAGATTCCAGAGCCACTCTCTGGGGCACATAATAATACTATCTCTTTAGGCTCATCCAGGCTTTGTATGGCTGTTGCGTCTGCTTCAGGGAACACCATAAAAAGTAGAATCATAGAATCATAGAGTTGGAAGAGACCACAAGGGCCATCGAGTCCAACCCCCTGCCAAGCAGGAAACACCATCAGAGCACTCCTGACATATGGTTGTCAAGCCTCTGCTTAAAGACCTCCAAAGAAGGAGACTCCACCACACTCCTTGGCAGCAAATTCCACTGTCGAACAGCTTTCACTGTCAGGAAGTTCCTCCTAATGTTTAGGTGGAATCTTTTTTCTTGTAGTTTGGAACCATTGCTCCGTGTCCGCTTCTCTGGAGCAGCAGAAAACAACCTTTCTCCCTCCTCTATGTGACATCCTTTTATATATTTGAACCTGGCTATCATATCACCCCTTAACCTCCTCTTCTCCAGGCTAAACATGCCCAGCTCCCTTAGCCGTTCCTCATAAGGCATCGTTTCCAGGCCTTTGACCATTTTGGTTGCCCTCCTCTGGACACGCTCCAGTTTGTCAGTGTCCTTCTTGAACTGTGGTGCCCAGAACTGGACACAGTACTCCAGGTGAGGTCTGACCAGAGCGGAATACAATGGCACTATTACTTCCCTTGATCTAGATCTACTATTAGTAGATCTACTATTCTATTAGTAGATCTACTACTATTAGTAAATCTACTATTACTTCCCTTGATCTACTTCCCTTGATCTAGTAGGATCCCAGAAGGCTGCAGTCAGGTACAGCTCTCGCTCTCTCCCTACCCCAAACACATGTGCCATCCTGCACCCCTGCATGTTTGTCCTTCGTTCTCACTCCACCCCTCTCAATCCGTTCTCCCATAGCAAATGTCAGGCCAGCTGGGGCTAAACTCAGCGGAAGATGTGAAATCTTGCTATGTTTTCCATCGGTGGCGAGGAAACCTCTGGCTCAGCTGAGTTGGGCTCCCCTCCATCTCAAATGCCACCTTAGGGCTCATTGAGGTCCATCCTTGTCCTGAGGGGAGGAGAGAACAAGCTTTCAGAAAGCCCCACCCTACCCCCCCATTGCAACTTTGCCATATTATGATAGGGGAAACCTGTGGCCACCCAGATGTTGCCACAGTACAACTCCCATCATCCCTGGTGTTATGTACTGAAGTTCTCACCCTGGGCCAGCAGGGGGGATACTGTAGATAGTTTTCACTCAGGTCCACATATGCAAATAAGGGATTGAAAGTGAGGTTCAGTGATTGGATAGTTACAAAAAATGGTTACTGTTGCGTTCTAATGGAGCTCTCTATAAGCAGGCTGGCTGAACCCTTCAGTTCAGTTCTGTTCTGGCCTGTGAATAAACAAGAGCTGTTTGAAGAATCGCTGTGTCGTCTGATATGTTCACCCACAATTTAACACCTGAGCATTGGCCAGGCTGACGTAGGAAGGACAAGAGGGAGAGAACTGTCCAAAGAAGGCCATGGAGAGAACCTAAGAAGATTAAGCAGAGCGCAGCTGCTGGATCAGGCCAGTGGCCCGTCACAGTCTTCTCACAGTGGCCAACAAGATGCCTCAAGGCAGGTCCCAAATGCAGGAGACCTTTCCTCCCCACTTGCGATGCCCAGCAACCGATATAAAGAAACCAGAGAGCGAAGGAACAGGTCTCCCTGTTCACTTTTGGATCTGGCCCTTCCCACCACCAGCATGCGGCCCCCAAGACATTATGACACTCAAGGCAATGCCAACTTGGTGCCCTCCAGCTGCTTTGGACTAAAAGTCTGGGGGGGGGCAACAGGGTGGCGATGGCCGCTCAACGTAATGGGCCACTCAAACAGAAACAGACCCCTGATCAGTGTTCAAAACTGATCTGATATCTAAGATAGTTGCCAAATGACTCCTTAAACCAAGGTTGCAATCACAAAAACCAACTAGTTTTATCCAACCCATCTTATATAAGTTTCCTGGGCGTCCAGAACAACACAACATCTCCCTATTACTGCAGGACGAGAGCCCAGAAGTCACATATTCAGTCGCCATATTTTGCGCTGCCATGATAGATACTCAACAAAGAATGGTCTATGCTACAATTCAATCCTAAACTGAAGGCCCATATTGTTAGATCCGCACTTCTGAAGCCCACCCCATATAGCTGTGTTAACTGATCTTTTACTTTTCCTTCTAAATTTTTACTCACTCATTATCTATGCTTAATTAAGTATTCTATGTATATGTTTAAATCTACGTTTGGTTCTTGCTCCTATTTATTTAATAATTATTAGATTCATGCTGTTATGCTATTTATTTAGATGTTTTGCTTATGCTGGTCTATGACTGTAATAAACTACTTGAACTTGAACTTGAACACAAAAACTGAATGTCTAGTTGCCATTCTGGGGCAAGGGGGCTCTAAAGCCTTATTTTTCAAATGATGGACTGACTGTGATTGATTCTCATTTAAACAACTGGCTAGTTCTGAGGACAACCTTCAGCTAGGTTAAGAGTTCTGAGAACTTAAAGAAGAAAAGTCCCTTGATCCAAGGACAGTCAACATATATATTGGCCTCTTCCGACCTCTTTTTCTTAACGGCTCCTGCTCCTGCTCTGACTGCACAGAAAAGGCATTTGGGCTCCCGAAATTCATTCTGATTGTGCAGATAAAATATAACTGATAGAATACTACAGGATGGGGTACTAGTGTGTGAAAACGGTCTAGATCCAATAATCCCCAGGTGGCAGAGACGTCAGGTGCCATCCTGGTGCCCAGGCATCATCACTTGGTTGCGAGTGGCCGAAAGCCAGGTGCAAAATGCGCCTGGCTAATTTCGAACACTGCCCCTGATCCATCCCGTTCCACTGCTAATAGTAGGTGACCCAAAGCTAGAATGGTTTGAAGACCTCCGGAGAAGAGGAGCCCACCTGCCCTCCTAGCTTTCTAGGCCATCGGTTCCACTGGCAATGGACATTTCTCCTGGAACACAAGATGCAGACCTACCCTTTAGACCAACATCAAGGAACATGCCTTTGTCATCATTGACGGGGCAGCCCTTTGGGTATCTGAGGAGGGCTATCCTGTCCCCCTCTCTGCCTTCCGTTCAGCATGCTGAACACACCCGGCTCCTTCACACCTCCCTCAAGGGACGGCCTTTCCATGCCCATCTCCACATTCACTGCCCTCCTCTGAACCGGGTCCAATTAGTCTACGTTCTTTGGAAAGTGCAACACCACAACCTGCCACAGTTTGGCCCTTTGTTCCCTTTGTTTTGCTTCCGTTGGTTCCGCTGTGGCTTCCTTTGTTTTGCCCTTCTCCCCAAAAGACAACAATTATTATTTCTAAAAGAAAATAATAATGCTTGATCGCTCCCCTCCCCACCTCCAAGCACAGTCAGAGACGCAAAAGAGAGAAGGGCTAAACAACTGAGGAGGTGCATATCCAGGGAGAGCACTGCCAAAATTCGCAGGCTAGGAAGAGGGGAGGGGGCCGAAGAGGTATTTTGCATGCAAAGGAGTCAGCGGCAGTGCTGTTGGCTCCAGCTCAACCCAAAATCTGAAGATGACTTCCTGACTAGGCCTTTAAATATACCTGTCATTGTGTTTCTGGCATTTTGAAGTGCTAATTAAAGGTGCTGGACTCCTGCAGAACATCCATTAAGCTGAAGGAATCGGTTGTCTTTAAAAAAAAGAAAGAAAGAAAAAAGTTTGATAGCAGGGATGAAAATACAGTGGTACCTCGGCCTACATACGCTTCAGGTTACAGACTCTGCTAACCCAGAAATAGTGTTTCAGGTTAAGAACTTTGCTTCAGGATAAGAACAGAAATCGTGCTTCACCGGCGTGGCGGCAGCAGGAGGCCCCATTAGCTAAAGTGGTGCTTCAGGTTAAGAACAGACCTCTGGAATGAATTAAGTACTTAACCCGAGGTACCACTGTAAACTGCAAAAAATAAAAAGTGCTCAACTCTTAAAAGACACCCCCAGGAAAGTAATCAGGTTGGGGCACAGCACGGGGCCTTCTTGAGGTTGGTGCCTTAATCATTTAACTAACAATGCAATGTACACCCACCTCAAACACACTAATGCCTGACTCCACTGCCAAGGGTGTTATTTATATCTCAGCCATGGAATGGAATGAAAGGAAGGAAGGAAAAATCACGAAGGAAGAGTATACACGAGTAGCCAACCATTGCAGGAAGAAGGTCAGGCGGGCCAAAACTCAGAATAAGCTCCGGCTTGCCAGAGAGGTTAAAAATGATAATAAAGGTTTCTTCGGCTATGTTCGAAGCAAGAAGAACAAGCAAGTCCCTTGCATGGAGAAATGCTATTGGGTGACAGAGAGAATGCGGAACTGCTCAACACCTACTATGCCTCTGTCTTCACCCAAAAGGAAAGCAATCCCCAGCCTGGAGATAATAGAATAAATAATGCAAAGAGGAAACTGCAACACAAGATGGGAAAATAAATGGCAAGGGAACTTTAAATGAATTCAAATCTCCAGGGCCTGATGAGCTGCACCCCAGGGTACTAAAGGAGCTTGAGGATGTAATCTCAGAGCCTCTGTCTCTAATCTTTGAGAATTCTTGGAAAACAGGTGAGGTTCCTGCAGACTGTAGGCAGGCAAATGTTCTTCCCATCTTCAAAAAGGGGGGAGAAGAAGACCTAGGTAACTACCAACTGGTGAGCTTCACATTGATACCAGGAGAGGTCCTAGAACAGATAATTAAACAGTCGATCTGTGAGCGCTTAGAAAAGGATGCTCTGATTACTAAGACCCAGCATGGGTTTCTCAAAAACAAGTCATGCCAGACAAATCTCATTTCGTCTTTTCATAGAGTTACAAGCTTGGTGGATCAGGGGAATGCTGTGGACATAGTGCATCTTGATTTCAGTAAGGCTTTTGACAAAGTCCCCCGTTATATTCTTGCAGAGAAGCTAGTAAAATGTGGGTTGCATGAGGTAACTGTTAGGTGGATTTGTAGCTGGTTGACTGACCAAGCCCAAAAAATGCTCACTAATAGTTCCTCGCTATCCAAAGGATTCTGTCCTGAGCCTGTTTTTGTTCCACATCTTTGTAAATGACCTTTGAGGAAGGTATTGAAGGAACACTAATCAAATTTGCAAAAGACACCAAATGGAGAGGGGTAGCCAATGCCACTGAAGACAGAATTGGGATTCAAGATGACCTTAACAGATTGGAGAACTGGGCCAAAACATTTCAATAGGGACAAATGTAAGGTTTTACACTTAGGCAGGAATAACCAGATGCACAAACATAAGATGGGGACACCTGGCTTGCCACTAGTACATGTGGAAAGGATCTGGGGGTCTTAGTAGGTCACATGATTAACATGAGTCAACAGTGTGATGCAGCAGCAAAAACAGCTAATGCTATCCTAGGCTGCATCAAAAGAAATATAGTGTCCCAGTCAAGGGGGGGTAATAGTCTTGCTCTGTTCTGCCTTGGTCAAACCACAGCTGGAATACTGCGTCCACTTCTAGGCACCACAATTTAAGAAGGATGTTGACAAGCTGGGTGTGTGCAGAGGAGGGCGAGCAAGATGATCAAGGGTCTGGAAACTAAGCCTTATAAGAAACAGTTGGAGGAATTGGATATGTATAGCCTGGCAAAGAGGAGACTGAGAGGAGATATGATAGACTATTGCCATGTTCAGATTCAACCACATACCAGAAAATTCAGGTTGCATAATTATAGCTACCTAGGCGGTCCTGCACAACAAACCCACTTCCCCCCAAAAATCAGGCTTTTTGTGATAAGGAAAGTGACAGAACACACACACCAAAAAGTGTGGGTTAATATTTGCTTTGATGCAATGTCATCTAACCTCTCTGCAAACAAATCAGGACGAATGCTCAACAAATACATCACTTGGGAGTGCCCAGTGTTAAACCTTTTTAGAGCATTTGCACCAATTTCTTTGCAGAGAGGTTAAATGACAATAAACATCCATCCTGAATGAATTCTAAATTGCTTGCGGGATGTTTATATGTCTTCCTATTAAGCTATTGTTCATCCTGCGCTTTTCCTAACTGCAAAAAGTCTGCTCTTGAAGTCTTTTTCTTGAAGTGGATTTGTTGAACTAGGGCAAACCTAAATTTCTACTACACACCTGATCCCCCCTGCAAAATACAGAGTCTGGAGGAGCCCTGAGAGTCTTGCATGAAAAAAAACCCGCAGGTTGTATCCAATGTTAATCCTGCTCAGAGTAGACACATTGAAATCAATGAGCATTATTAAATTAGGTCCATTATTTGCAATAGGGCTGCTCTGAGTACAACTAAGCTGAATTCAGCGCAAGAGCTCCTTCACACTAGAGGACGTGTGCTGTACCATGAAGGCACTAGATTCAATCTGCAACATCTCCAGTTAAGGGGATCAGGTAGCAGATGATGGGAAGGACCTTTCTCTGTCTGAGATCCCAAAGAGCCGCTGGGAGCAGACAACTTCTCTCCTATGTTCCTACGAATCCAAACTTGAGTCTCTCAGCTGAAGCATACCAGTAAACCCACAAGAATGTAGGGTTGCCACCTGTTTCTTCCTGTCAAGACCCCCATGAATTTCACATCTGTGTGACAGGCAGAAACTCACAGGTATAGCTTTCATCTGTTTTATGCCCATGCCAGCAAGATGTGGCAGCACCCATTGAATTATTGCCTGCTCTGCAGTTGTTAAAGGATACAGGGCCACAGCAAAAACAAGAGACACCTGTCCTGTATGGTTTCAAGTCTGTACCACTGCCTGTCCTAAAGAAAAGTATAATCCCTGGTCAGAGAAGACAAAGCTGTGTGCTGGATGCACACAGAGCGTAGAAGATACTTTGTACCTTCCTAGGTTGAAACACAAATCAAAAACTAAGAATGCTGTGAAGGCATGCTTTCAACAGTGAACAGGGTGATCTGAAGGCCAATGTTGCTAATTGGATTACTAGCCAGATAAGCCTTGTTGAAGGCATTAAATTCTGCCTCCATGCCCCGTCCCCCAAAGGACATAAATCCTATCATTCGTCTGGCCATTCCAGAACCTACCACAGGCTGCATCTGGGCTTGACACAACTGGACAGTCTTTGTCAACTGGAAATTTTGGACCACAGCTCCCATCAGCCACAACCATTGCACTGAATGGCCACAACTGACTGCAGTTCACTGATTTCAAAGAGTCTGCTCTCTGAGTAGGGCTTAAGTTGACCACAACCCAATCTCTTTCCAGGATCCCTTCCTCCAGACATCCCCACCTTTGGAAACAGGTGCTGCGTCTAAGGCATGCATCAGATTAAGCCTTGGGCAGGCTGCTCATCTGCAATGTCAATTTATACGCCCCAAGGCAGATGGAGGAGGCGGGAAAGGGTTTTAAAAACCCTAAAATTCCAGTAAAGAACAGGCTAAGTGCAGGTGTGGCCTGCAGGGGATAGTTTGCAGCTCAATGAAAGAGCACTGGCTCTGCATGCAAAAGGTCCCAGATTCAAGACACCCTGCTGCTTGAAACTTTGAAGAGCTGCTGCCAGTCTTGTAGACAAGACTGAGCTAGATGGTTGGTCTGACTCTACAGAAGGCAGCTTCCTATGTCCCAGTATCAGGCAAGTCCAAGCCACATCAGACAAACCTGCCCACAACATAGTAAAGTTAGAACCCAACCATCAGTAGCTACACAAGCCACTTGGGGAAACCTGGAAGAATTCAGGTGGCAGGGGCACCACCTGAGCATCAAAAGACTTGGCATCATCACACACAACGAGGAAGCACTTCCCAATCAGCCTGAAATAATAATCCAGCCACTAGAAATATTAATCTGGCTGCGGGGAATATTAATCTGCCTCTGGCAAAGAGGAGCAACTGACCCAAATGAAGTCCCTTTTGCCTGTGGGATTATGTGGTGCAATTGGGGTGTGCAGGGGGGGGGGGGATAAAGGATAAAGCTTGTGAATGTGAAGGCACAGGAAGTTCCTGCCTTATTCTGATATAATGATAGGGGCATAGGAAGCTGCCCTAGATAGTCAGATGCTCGGTCCATCTAGGTCAGTACTATCTCTACACCAACTGGAAGTAGGTCTCCAGGTTTCCAGGCAGGAGTCTCTCCCAGCCCAACTCAAAGATGCTAGGGATTGAATTTGGGGCCTCCAATGTGCAAATCATGCACGCTCCTTTTCCTAAAAGCAAACTGAAGATTCCAGTCCTCATTGTTCTTCACAAAGGGCTAATTTAACTAGGAACCTAAGAGGCTGCCATATACTGAGTCAGGCCATTGTGTTTTCCCATCACCTTCCTTACTGCAAATGTTCTATGGGAGGTGGACTAACAGCACCAAATCCACTTCAATTGCACAACCTGAACTGGGCAGAATATCCAGAACAGCGACTGTATTAACACACCTTGGTATTCAGTGATATAGTGCCCATGGGCACGTACGTGCCCATGCACACACACACAAACACACACACACAGAGGCAGTTTAGAAAGCATTTCTTAATGTTTCACTTGAATCCAACTTCTCACAGGATTTGAGATGCTTTGTGTTTCCTATGTTTTGTGGTTAGGGGTGATGGGGGCTGGGAGCCCAGCTAAATCTGGATGGCCACTGGTTCCCTTCATAGGTATACATAAATTTTAAAAAACGACCACCAACAATTAACAAAATGGAACAATTGTAGTGTTACTTATAGACAAGTATACGAAAGGAAAGAAGTAAGTCAGAGCTAGCACAGCAAGAGGAAATCTCTCATCCATCAGGAAATGCAGCTGAGACCAGAGAGGCACTTCAAAACTGGGCAGCAGGTGGACAGAGGGCTTTATCCCTTGTATTAACAGGAGTAACACACTGAAACCAAAGGCCTGGGAATCTCTAAGGCTGAATTTCTCCCCTAGATTCCCCCCCCCACACCCACCCATCACTGCTAGGTTGGATTTCTCTTGAGAAGCCCCTGCATACTCATGATTTGACACAGAGGTTTCTCAGATTTCTCCAGTGTGGTACAGCCACCTCCATTCTGGCAGCTACAAGCAATTTATGTCTCAGATCGTTCTATGCCACAGAGTTATTAACTCCAAATCTGAAACGCCCACCCTTTTAAATAAAAAATGCAATGGCATTCAGTGTCCTGACTCCTAGAGCAAATTTAAGAGGATGTATCCGGTGTGAGGCTGTATCGGGTGCACAGACTGAGAATGGGGGTAGTCAGCTAATACTTCCTCCCCAGGAGTCAGCAGTGACTTATCTGGGTTCACAGTTTTGGGTTCTTTTCCACCCACCACGCTAAGGGTAGTGATGTTACCATTTGCACACACAAAAACCACCAATTCACTTGGGCCCATGCACCCGAATCCCGCCCCCCCGACCAGCCTCACTGCAGCTCCCGTCCAGTTCAATGAGGCATGTGCGGGAAGCTCGTTCCTCGGGTGGATCGGGCCCTACAGAGCAGGTCCCCCCCCCACGTCTCCCCCTCCGCCATCCTTCCTGGTCCACCCCAAATCCACCAACTCACCTCTGCCTCTGGGGCGACAGGGAAGCCTCTGCGCAGGTTTGTGCGTTGAGAAACAGAATCCTAAAAATGTGTCCCCTCCCCCGAACCGCCTCTCAATCCCAGGGAATTCGATTCACAAATCTCTCGCTCCTAACTTATTTTGCAACCGTTGTTACCCTTCCAAACAGCTTTACAGCTAGGAAGCAATCAGGCTAAAATAGTTTTGTTTTTTTTAAATGTAAAAACCAAATCAAGCAAATGAAATCCACAGCGCCCATCTCAAGCATGCTTACTCGAGAGCAAGTCACCTTCCTCTCCAAAGGACCAGATGGCATTTGAAGTATTTGGCTATTTTTTTCTAGAGAGGAAGGAGAGGTCCTCCTTTCTGTCCCCTTCTCCCACCCCCACCCCCAACTCCCTGGAGCTTTCCCCTCGGAGGGAAAGATTCTCACACCACCTTGGCTTTCTGCCCGGGTCACCCTGTTCTCACGTTGAGCCACGCCAATGGAAACGCACTGGGATGCGTGCAGAAAGAAAGGAGGAGAACGCCGTGCCCTCGACCCCCCCCCCACCCTAATAGGAACAACGCCAAAAAGGAGGAGGGGTAAGGAGAAGGGAAAGAGGAAAATCCTTGCATCAAGAAAAGACCCTATGCAATGGCTGGCTGGAGGAGAAAAAAGGGTTCCGGGACAGCGGGGGCCGGATATAGTGCCCCCCTCCCCACGGAAAAGCCAGCTTCTCCACCAGCCCCCGACTGGAGGACACCCCCCGTTCCCGACGCACCTGTCCCCCTCCCGGCGCCCGCGTCGCCGCGGCTCCCGCTCCGGCGCTCCGCCTTGGGGAATGCCTCGGGGGGGCTCGTCCCCCAGCGCCGCATCGCCCGGCCCGGAGCAGCGGCCAAGCCAGCAGCAGCGGCAGCAGCAGCCCTTCCTGGGAGCCGGGCAGAGGGCGCCTTGCGCGCAGCCTACGAGCCGGCGGCGTCCCGGCGCAGCGCCATGATGCGTCTTGGGGAGGCGGAGGACGGGCGCTCGCTCCCCCGACGGCGGCGGCGGAGGCGCGGGGAGAGGAGGACGCGGCGGCGGCGGCGGCAGACCAGCCAGAGGGCGCGTGCGGGCGATGCGGCTCTATACAGTATACACACACACACACATACACACACCCTGGCACGTGTCGCCGGGTGGAGTGTGTGGATGGGGGGGGGGTCGGTTTCCCTAGGCGAAGATCCTGCACGTGCGCGCGCTCCGCGAAGGCGCGTGTTGCGCTTGGCACGCGTGGACGTGCCTGCTGCTGCGCCGCGGGTTGTATCCAACCGAGTTGTGCTCTCAGCAGAGCCGTTGGGATGGCTGGACCGAGGTGAGTCGATGGGTGTCTACTCGGGAGTTTGGCTAACGTGGGCTACAACCCAGGGTTACGTCTTACGTGTGAGTGGCGCCCCCTCTTCCCCCCCCGGCAGTCGCTTGGCCTTTGCTGGGCTTTATGCTCAGCGCGCGCACGCTTCTGCGCCTTTTCCTCTTTGTGTGGACACGTGAGGGCGTGCATGATTCCCCGTCTTCAGAGGAAGAGCTCGGCTCACCGGTGCCCAGTTCCGTCTCCTCCTTTCCATTTCGCCCGGCGACTGGTTCCAGGGCCGAAAAATGGGACAAGCCAAGGCAAGAGGGCTTCACTCCGACGCTCTACTTCTGTTGATGCATCCTAAAATAGCATTAGCTTTTTTTGCTGCTGCATCACACTGTTGACTCGTGTCCAGCTTGTGGGCTACAACATCTCTGGCATCCCCACTTAAAAGGATCCGGAAGGCAGGCAATGGGGAAAGGTCTTTCTCTGCCTGGGACATGCTGGGTATAGGGCTGGGGCAGGGGGCTACCAGTCCCACCTTGGTTTGATGAAGCAGGACTTGTCTTACTCCCTTACTGAGAAGCAAAGTTCAGCTTACAAGCCTATGCATACAACCTGAGAGCTAAACAGCATCATTTACCAGAACTCTGGTGCACTTTCCACATGGCATGAGCATCTTCAGGAGAGACACTCTTAGCCAGATGCTCCCAAGGTTCATCTTAAGGTAAAGGTAAAGGGACCCCTGACTATTAGGTCCAGTCGTGGCCGACTCTGGGGTTGCGGCGCTCATCTTGCTTTATTGGCCGAGGGAGCTGGCATACAGCTTCTGGGTCATGTGGCCAGCATGACTAAGCCGCTTCTGGCGAACCAGAGCAGCACACAGAAACACCGTTTACCTTCCCGCCGGAGCGGTACTTATTTATCTACTTGCACTTTGATGTGCTTTTGAACTGCTAGGTTGGCAGGAGCTGGGACCGAGCAACGGGAGCTCACCCCGTGGCGGGGATTCGAACCGCTGACCTTCTGATTGGCAAGTCCTAGGCTCTGTGGTTTAACCCACAGCACCACCCGCGTCCCTAAGGTTAATCTCACAGCTAAACCAGGGCCTTTAGTGTGCTGGTACCTGCCCTTTGGAATGCACCCCCAACACACATCAGGGTGCACCTTCAACCAATGGGGCAAGTGGGGCCTTGCCCCACCAACCTGTCTTTCCTCTGCCAGATTTCCACCCCTCCCCCCACTTGCCTACCTTCTTACTTACAACCAGTTAGGGTGGCTCTGTCCTGCCATTAACTCTGGCCCCATCTACTGTTGGTCTTCCTGAATTTTGCCCCTGCTAGTCCCAGCCAATGAGCACCAGCCGCTCCTGGTCTTGGCATTTAACAGCCTGCGGAAAACTCACCTGATCTCACAGCAGGCTTTCCCAGAAGAATGATCTAGCTGTGTTGATGTATTTGTTACAAGTATGTGTCTGAACGCACAGGTGTGCCCGGCACTCGTGTATTCATACACACACCGCAAAGATATTTTGCTAGAGTGATGGGGTTTGTCCATTAGGAATATGTGTTTACTCTCACACTTAACCTTCTGCCCACAAAAAGTTCTTACACCAGAGGAATAAAGGAAGCTTGGCTTATTACATGTAATGAAGGTAAAAGGGTTATGTTCCAGGTAAGGCTGGGTGATATGTCAACATATTGTCCAAAACCAGTTTGAAGTCCATATTGTGATGTTGGTTTCATAGTTTCTGACCTGGCAATGTATGGCAAATGATGATGTATGCAAAAATCGCAATGTGGGGGGAAACCGTGAAGCCATCCAGTGCCTCTACATAGCTCCATCCTTGTTTCATACATGGTGATATATCCATATATTGCGATGTTTAGCTGGTGATATATCAGATTGAAAAGTAGATCTCAGCCAGGCGCAGTTCCAGGTTATTGCTCACATTGGCAGAGTGTGCATAAGCCTGCGCTGTTGTGCCCCTGTCTCATGTCCTGTTCTGGATCCGTGCATGGTCACACATTCATGAGTTGCTTGTATAAATGCTGCTTCATGCAGCAAAATTACAATTTGAGCAAGCAATGGATCCTTCAATACAGGCACACTTTGATCCCTGATTATTCTCAAAATCCTACAGAGAATGAAAATTTTGCTGCAGAACTCAAGAAATGGAGGTGGGGCGGGGGGAGGAAGTGTATACCTGTCCTGAAGGAGAAGCAGGTATGGATTCCTTGATGCCACCAAGCAGAATTCTCCACGGAGTTTTGAGAGCCATCTAACCTTTGAAAATCTAGGGCTTTTGTACCATTTTTGCCCATGCGTTCAAATAGAGAAGGGAGGGGGCTTTGAGATGACCAATTCCTATAATTCCAATAGCCCTGTGGTTCTGTTGAATTTATCCCAGAGTTTCCTGCCTTATCTCCACTTTCCCCATAATTCACAGTGAATGATGACTAAACTGGCTGCCTTGTCTGCCTCCTGCCTCAAAGTTATCCCACCATTATCTTGACGGCCTCCATTCAAGTGTTAAGTCAATTTTAATGGTAGCTAGGTTAACATGCGCTGATCCTTATACAAACAAGGATGTCTCCTGGATGCCTTGCAGGACCTGTTCTTGACAGTTAAGACATAATGGAGGGTCTCCTGTCATACGAAGTTATGTCAAACTTTTTACTCATGCCGTGATCTACAGTAATAAACCAAAGTTCAAATTGACACACTGCCTGTTCACATATTTGATTTGGATATCTTTTTATGGGTCTTGTACTTCATTTATGAATGTAATTTGACGGCTGGTTTTCTACTGTTTACTGCCATTATTATTATTTTTCTTAATTCTTGGATGAGAAGCAAGCAGTTAAGTTTCCTACAGTGCTGCAGCTCTTGCCACCGCAAGATTGTGCTCCTACACGATAGGGAGGAGGGTGGGCTTTCCTGCCCCCAGCAGTCCAGCTGCCCTTCCTGCCATCTCCTTTCAGCTTAAACCTGACTGCAGCTGCTCCGCTCCTCAAATCTCACATTTCCCTCCAAGCCCCCTTCCCTTTCCCTTCCCAGAGTGGCTAAGTGGAAATGCTTCTTGAAATGGTTGGAATTTGATATTTTTTAGGAATTTGTTACCGAAAGGCCAAGCCGTAAATGCACAGTGAAGAACACAGCTGCCAAAAGGCAAAGTACAATGGTACCTCGGGTTAAGAATTTAATTTGTTCTGGTAGTCTGTTCTTAACCCGAAACTGTTCTTAACCTGAGGTACCACTTTAGCTAATGGGGCCTCCTGCCGCTGCCGTGCCGCTGCCACACAATTTCTGTTCTCATCCTGAAGCAAAGTTATTAACCCAAGGTACTATTTCTGGGTTAGCGGAGTCTGTAACCTGAAGTGTATGTAACCTGAAGCGTCTGTAACCCGAGGTACCACTGTAATACAAACCATCAGGCTCTTCCTATGTCCCAGAGCAGAGACTGGGGGCAGCTTCTATTCTGAGCCACGGCCAGTGGGACAATAGATATAAATTTCACCTAGCTACTGTGGGCTGGTTTCTTCATCCACTCATGGTCCCCTCTCCACCCTCCATCCAGACAAGCAACAGGGATGATCAGAGAAACACCTGAAGTGCAAATCAGGACTGGTGAGGGTCTGGGAAGAGTTCTGAGGGCCAGGTGGAAAGACTTGGAGGGCCACATTCAGCCTCCAGCAGTGGCTTAGCATGGGCTGGGGCACAGGGGCGGTTGTCCCAGGTACAAAATGTAAAGGGGCACAAAAATTTCCTTCACATCCCACCCCTCTCTCTCCTGCCTCTGAAACTTTGCTAACAGTTCCATGCTGGCTCCTCCTACGCAGGTGGCCAATTGATGGCCCTGCCTTTAAGGCTGGAGCACCCAAGCAGACTTGGCTAGGATTGAACTGGCTCACTGGTGGCCAGAGCCAATAAAGACCCAACAGGATGCCCCCTCCCCAAGCTGTGCTGGGCAAGGCCAGGCAGGGGGACACTCCTAGTCCCAGATCCAGTGGGCAGCAGGGCGGGGGGGGGGGGAGGAAGAGGAGAGGAGCTTCTGTGCTCAAAGCTAGAGGGGGCATCTTAGAGTGGCTGGCATGCAGAGATAATAATACCATGCCTGTTCCTGCCTTGCCACTCTGTGCCTTCAAGGGGCTGAAGGTGATTGTGCTCCAGCTGGCTAAAGGCAAGGAGGCAGGAAGGAGAGGAGACCCAGTGGGAGTGGTTGGTAGGTGGGCTACTCTTGCCTGTTCCACTCAGGGGGGTGACCTTCTCAGGAGCTCTCAGCCAAGGGGTCTTGGCAGGTCCCTAGATGGAGGTGCATGGCAAACCCAGGAGCTGCCCTTCAGGGCTGACGGGTGACCGAAGCTGCCACTACCACCACTTTTTAGGGGGTGCAATACTTGACTTGCCCTGGGCGCTTTCAACCCATGCTATGCCACTGGCCTTCAAGCCTAAGGTTTCCCTCCCCTGACCTACTGTAGGTGGTAGACAATTTGGCAGCTGGTTGTTTTCTTTCTCCTCCTCCCCTCAGGTTGAATGCCCCTCTGCTGGCATTTGTGCATTCACATAAAATAGTTATAGCTGGCCACATAAAATGGGTGGGGACCCTATGGCCCCAGGGCAGTTGGATTTTGTCCCCACCTCTTCTGCCCGAAATTTTTAAACATAATTCCTTACAGCAGGTGTTCTGTTTGCAGACAACCCTGTTGTTCCTTCCATCTTCCTCTTTCACCAAATACTGTTTCATTGTTAAAAGGTTATTTCCTGACAGAGAGGAGGTGGAGGGGACACAAAGGGTTATATTGAGCTAAGCCCTGCTCAGAGTGGACCCAATGAAACCAATTGCCACAGATCAACCCTGCCAGTTATGGAGTGAGTCTGTGAGCTTGTTGGGATACTGGGGAGAGTCCTGGAGACTCACTGAGAGCCAGTGTGGTGTAGTGGTTAAGAGCGGTAGTCTCGTAATCTGGGGAACTGGGTTCGTGTCTCCGCTCCTCTACATGCAGCTGCTGGGTGACCTTGGGCTAGTCACACTTCTTTGAAGTCTCTCAGCCCCACTCACCTCACAGAGTGTTTGTTGTGGGGGAGGAAGGGAAAGGAGAATGTTAGCTGCTTTGATACTCCTTCGGGTAGTGATAAAGCGGGATATCAAATCCAAACTCTTCTTTTGGATGAGGTGCAGAAGTGTCAGAAAAAGAAGAGGTTACCAATTATGGCATTGATATATGCGTTTTTATTAGTCGTCAGTACCATGCTTTATCAAAGGGACGCGGGTGGTGCTGTGGGTTGAACCACAGAGCCTAGGACTTGCCAATCAGAAGGTCAGCAGTTTGAATCCCCGCGACGGGGTGAGCTCCCATTGCTCGGTCCCAGCTCCTGCCAACCTAGCAGTTCGAAAGCACGTCAAAAGTGCAAGTAGATAAATAAGTACTGTTCCGGCGGGAAGGTAAACAGCATTTCCGTGTGTTGCTCTGGTTCGCCAGAAGCGGCTTTGTCATGCTGGCCACATGACCCGGAAGCTGTACGCCAATAAAGCGAGATGAGCGCCGCAACCCCAGAGTCAGTCACGACTGGACCCAATGGTCAGGAGTCCCTTTACCTTTACCTTTTTACCATGCTTTATCACACTTTTTTGTATTAAATGGTATAGATCCAGGTAGGTAGCCGTGTTGGTCTGACGCAGTCAAAATAAATTAAAAAATTAAAAAATTCATGCACACAAAAGACTATACCCAGAACAAACGTAGTTGGTCTCTAAGGTGCTACTGGACAATTTTTTAATTTAAGCGATATAGAAATGGTCCTTTAAGAATAAACCTACATCCCTTAATTTCAATGGGTCTACTTTGAGTTGGACTTAGCTGGCTGCATCCCCAAGTGGATAGGGTTGCCCTCATCCAGATGTACAGCCTGCAATTTCTCTCCCTCCCGCCTGGGAATCAGACACCCCTTCTCTCAATAAGGCCCTTCTCCCCCCGCCCCCCCCGCCCAAGATGGGGAAAGTCTTGGAGAATTGGAGCAGAAAATGCCACTTCCCCTCCCCTCCCCATCTCCGCCAGCCCCTCTTTTGTCCCAGCAGCCGGACACCCATTGTGCGCCGGGGTGAGGGGCAGGGGGCTGACCTGTCTACGAGGGGACAATAGCATGCATGCTGGAACTTGAGAGGTCCCCTTTGTTCCTCCCCGCCTCCCACCCCCACGCCCCAGCCCTTCCTCCCATCTCCCCCTCCCCTCCCGGGGCGAAGGGCAGAAGCTTGAGCCACAAAGCAGTGATTGTGGCTGCGTCCCATGAGAGCGAGAGCAGAGGAGACAGGCGGATGCTGGCCTTAAAAGCAGCCTGGGACAAGTCTGCCGCTGGCGGAAAACACCCACACAGCTGGCACGCAGTGTCATAAAATCAGACAGGAGAAAGAGGTGCAACCACAGCTGGGGCGCTGGCACTGTCTCAGCCCAGCCAGCACACACATTTCTTTGCTTCCAGCTTAGTGTGTCAATTTTGTTTTCGAAAATCAGGTTCCAGCCAGCATGCCCAATGGTCAGGGATGACGGGCATTGCAGGGGGCTGGACTAGATGACTCTCGGGGTCTCTTCTACGATTATGATTCTAGTCACCCCCTTACTATACGTTATTTCTCTTCTACACAGCTGCTGCAAGTATGGCAGCTGTCCTCTTTCTTTACCTGTTTTGAGAGCGTTCAAAAGCATTGGTACCTTTCCATAAGCCTTACAACAATCTCAGAAGGTAGACCAGTCCCCTTCCATGCCGGTGGCTGAGAGAATAAAAGCATTTGGACCCAAGACTGCTCAATGCAGGGCTGCTGAGCCTTATTTTTCCCCAGCCAGAGGGCTGGCCAGAAGTTGGATGACCATCTGTCATGGATGCTTTAGTTAAGATTCCTGCATTGCAGGGGGTTGGTCTAGATGAATCTCTGGGTCCCTTCCAACTCTACAATTCTATAAGCCAGGAAATGGGGTGCAGGTATTGAGGGCCACAGCAGTAGCAGAGCACTTGGCTTTGCAGCCAAAGCTGCCAGTTTCCAGACACGGCCTGGAGAGTCTTGTCTGAAACCCAGGAGAGATTTTACAATTCGGTGCAGCCAATGCTGGATCAATACGGACCAGTTGTCTTGAGTTGGCATAAACCGGTTTCCTATGTATTTGCAAACCACCCCCGGGCACCCACTTATAGACCTCTTCAGCTCCATTAAAGGGTGAAGCTGCCTGACCCAGCTTCGCCCTCCCTACCAGATTTCCTGTAGCAAAAGCTTCTGGTGGGTTTTCCCCTGAGCGATGTGAATTTGCTGGCCCCTGGTGGTCACAGTCCAAACTCCCTTCACTGAGAGATCCAGGACTTCTGACAACCGCAGGTACCAGCATCTGCTAGCTACTCAATTCATGATTTCTATCACACATTTCAAAACGCTTTAGCAGCATGTTTGCATTCACAACAAACCTGAAGGTGTTTGTCATGAGGAGTGGCAGCTACCTGGGGATATGGCAAAGGTGGAACTTGGGGCAGAGACCAGAGCGCCTATTTGCTGCACAACACAGAGAGCATTGCAAAATTTGGGCAACAGACCAGTAGAGAAAGGGCAATATCGTTGTCACGACCTACCTCCCAGGGCTGTTGCGAGGATAAAATGGAGCAAGGAAGAATCACGCAGGCCACCTTGAACTTCTTGGAGGAAAGGTGGGGTATAAATATACGATTAATAACAGAAAATTCTTCTTTCTTGTTTTCAAACAGCTCTAAGTTAAGCTCACCTTCCCCCTCGTACAATCACAAAAAGAAAGGAGCGTTCCTGGCACTGAACATTATCTCAAATCCCCTTATATGCACCCGAACACTTAAAGAGACTCACCTTATGTAGGATGTGAATGTGTCTGAGATGGGAAAAGGAGGAAATGACAGCAACGGCAGACATGCAAAGGGTCCTGATAAAAGGTATTAAACCAGGGTTCCCCCACGTGGTGCCTGTGAGCACCCCAAAAACTAACACCCCCAGCCCTTGTCACATGCCAAGGCCCCCACCCCCTTTATTTTATTTCATAAAATACACAGCTTGCTATTTTTTAAAAAAACCCAAAAGTGGTTTACCAAAAAAAGCCGTTTAAAATTCTTTTCTCATTTCTACTTTGAGGGGCTACGGGGTTACCTGGTTTTTTGTGGCGGTGGGGAGGCTGCCAGATTTTTCAGTCCGTTTTCTTTGTTGTTGTTTTTTTGGGGGGGCACATTTGCCTGCTCTTGGGGAGGTCTCCAAGTATCAGCAGTGAGGTGGGTATTTTGTGTCCAAGGCAGTTTTAAGATTACCAAATGAGATCCCCTGAAATCAAGCAGAAGCTCACAAGCAGCCAGGCAGAGAATTGGGCTGTGTGTAGACACACACAGACACACACCCCAGAGCAAGAGAAGGGACTACTGTGAGCAGGAATGTACAAATCCAGTTATGGAAGCAGGTCGACACAGCATTAGAATAAGAGAAGCAGTACAAGAGCTCACCCATTTTACCTTTCATGCTTTAACTGAGTGGAGGGGCAGGGGGAGGTTGGTGGCAGCCCTGGAAAGAGACAGCTTAAAGCTGGCAGGGTAACTGAGTGCAAGGAATAAAGTGGCGGAGAGATAATGACTCAGTGTGGCTCACCTGAATGCTGAGTCCGGAACAGGGGACTGGGGGCAAGGGATTGTCTTTCCGGAGGTATGAATTTGCAAATAAACAACTGACCTCCTGTTTCAAAGCACTGAGGGGCTGGGGGCCACAGACACGGAGCATAGACATACACACCCTGCAAATTTCATGCTGAAGTTTACTTCCCTACCCACGGGACCTGCAAAGGAAGACGCCCAAATCGCCATGGAGAGTAGAAATCATTCCACCCTCCTCCACCTAAGTAAACAAAGACCTCCAGAGAGCAACTCTGACTTTATTTACAAAATATTCCACATCTTTATCCAGACGGAAGACACGAGAACAACACGAGAGCCAGTGGGTGCAAAGGAGAAATGGAAGCGGGAGGGAGGGAGGGGATTAAAAATGAACGACAAACAGGAACCGCCAAGACATTTCGGAGCTGGGCTAGAACTTGAATTCTTTGTACTTCTTGGCTCCTGCCCTGGTGTCCTGGGGCTGTGCTTTCCGCTTCTTTTGCTGGAGGAGCAGAGAGGGCAGTCACAACATGCTGATAATGCCGGAGAATTTGATTCCACCCCACCCCCCACAAAAAACCCAATGTGGAAAGGCATATATGCATGCCTGCACACACCCCTCCCCACCCGCTATGCAACTGCATCACCTCCCAAACTGCTGTGTGAACTCCACCCGCCCGCCCTTTCTTCCCTTAGGGCCCTGTACTCTCTTTCCCCCTCCTCTGCCTTTCCTCGGCTTCTTGCTTCAAGTTTCTGACGGGGCCTGATGCTTTCGCTATCCCTCTTCCATCCCAAGCACCTGACAGGCTCTCTTGGCCCCACCTCCCTGCCAGCAACCCAGCCTTTGTCCCATCCCTGAACCCCGCTTGAATTCCTCTCCCCAAAGCCACCCACAGCCCTTTCACCTCCCTCACAGCAGCTGCATTTTGTCATTCTAGGGCAGGGTTTCCCAAACTTGGGTTTTCTGCTGTTTCAGGAATACAACTCCCATCATCCCTAGTGGTCATGGATGATGGGAACTGTAGTCTAAAAACAGCTTGTCCAGGCTGGCAAGTCCCCTCCATTCCACAGGTCCCCTCACCTTCTGCTTGGCAGCATGCTCAGCCACCATGTCGCTGAAGTCCTCCTTTTCCACCTGGGCTTGCTGCTCCCGCACGTGCTCCTCGTACTTCTGCGTCATGGCCATGGGGTCCAGCTCCAGCTCCTCGGGGGCCAAGGCCACCTCCACGCCCTGGATCTCTGGCCCGGGACCTTTGCGGCTCATCACCTGCAAGCAAATGCAGGGGAGGGAGGGAAGGAAGAGGCAGCCAACAGCGGATACTGGTGTAAGGTGTTTGCAGGTGGGTGGGTCACTATCTCTCACCTCCCAAACCACATGCAAACACAGAGGGGTGTTGCAGGCAGCCCACCTCTCAGCTGTGGAAGCAGAGTTGCCTGCAAAAGCCTTGCTTTGGAATAAGTCCATCCACAGAGCTGCACCTGCAGGAAGGTGGGCAAGCTAACACGGGGGACTCCCCAACTGAGGGTATCACTCAGGAGCAACTGCCCGACTCCTGTTCACACATGCTTTATGGACAAGCACTCGTTTATCTCACTTCGCACACACACCATGTTGTGTGTGTGCATCCATACATCTCTCTCACTGAAGTCCCACTTTTCCACCTGCGACTCTGGTATCCAAGTAATTTCTGCTTCACAAGAGACCCGCTGAAATTAATGGACCTAAGTTGCCATCCATGTCTACTCTGAAAGTGTGTGCATCTTATGTGCAGAGAACCAGACTCCACCAATGCAAAGTTGTCCCTACGAACAATGCTCGAGGTGGTCTGATCTCCCTCTTCCTTTGATTTAACTCTCTTTTCAAGCAACAGAGAACAGGAATTAAAATATTTGAAGCAAGGGTTCTTTAAGCTTAAAGTGACACATGTTTGTAAGGACTTACAATGCAGTAATTTTAATTTACGTCCCCAGTCTAGTATATCTGAAGCAGAAGCCAGGTGGCTGCCCCTCCAAGCCTGCTCTGCTCACCTATGCCTAAAACTGAATTTGCTTGCTTTAAGAACACATACACTGCACACCTTGTTCCAAAAATGTGTTTCAGGGCAGTGTACATACAAAATGAAAACCCACAAGGCAGCATTTGAAAGCATAAATCAGTGGAACCAAAAATAAAAAATTAAGAGGGGGGGAATGCTGCAGCCCAAGATGCCTATGCATATTTTAAAAACGTTTTTAACCACGAAGTCTACAGTGCTGGCTCCAGGTGTCCCTCAACTAAGAGAGCATTGCAGGGTTGAGGGGCCACCACAGAGTAGGCACTCTCTTTTGAACATTCAGAGGGCTCCTCTCCTACAGGGAGAATGCAGAGAAGGGTCTTGATGATCAACCTCTGATGTTTGAGGTAGTGTCCCTCCAGACACTGGGAATCACAATGGAGGGAGACTGTTGCTGCATTCAGGTCCTGTGTTTAGACTTGCAGGAGGCATCTTGCTGGCTACTGCAAGAACAGGACGGAGGACTAGATGAGCCTTTGGCCAGATCCTGCTGCCAGGCCCTTCCTACATCCTTAAAACACATGAGGTTGATATGGGAGGTGCTCCTTCAGCTATTTGGGCCCCAAGCATCCTTCAGCAGAAGGCAGAACTAAAGCCAGCCTCTTCTTACCGTCGCCATGTCATAGATGTGAGTGGAGCCCATCATGGCCCCACCGACTGTCGCAGTCCTCTTCTCTGGCAGAACGGTGAAGAGCTGGGGCGTCTCGCTGCTATCGAGGAGAACATGAGGGAGAGAAGAAACGCTCAGCATCATGGGAAAGGGCAGTGAGAGGGTGGATGGGCGCATATTAGCCAGGAAGAATCTTGCCACACGTGGTGGAGACAAAGCTCTGGGCCAGTGCTAACAGGTTCTGCCACAAGGGAGGGGAACCTTTGGCCTGCGGGCCAATCCTGGCCTTCCAGGCTCTCCTGTTTGACCCATGATTTGAGCAAGCCATGCCCACCTGCTCCCAGAGCACCCAACAACCCCCGGGAGGCAGCTGAGGAAAGAAGAAGCCAAGACTTACCCATCCATGGCCTCCTCAATCTTCTTCTTACGCAGTTCAATGAGTTCAGGCGTCTCCATGCCAGCAGGGACCGAGGAGAAGCCCCCAGGCGTGATCAGACCACTGGAGAAAGATCAGAAGGGGTGGTCAAAGGCCAAGCCAAATTCGACCAGCCGTCCCCCTCACATGAATGAATAAGTAACAGTCTCAAAACAACTCTAGTCCCAGAGATCCACTCTGTCTCTGCAGGGGTGTCTGCGTGTCCTGGGCAAGAGGGGCCCAGCTCCTCCTCCACTAATGCCCATTTGCTTGCCCTTGGCCTCTGCCCGAGTCAGCCTTCCATAAATAACCCTGGTGGCCTCCATAAGCTTTGGACTACAGCTTCCAATAACCCCAACCAGCGTGGCTTAGAGAAAAATGCAAGGTAAGTGGGGGGATGTTGTGCCACTTCCTCATCACCAGCGACAGAACCAGGGGGCGCAGGGCTGGTTGGGGGAGCAGTGGACCTTCTTGGCAGGGATGTGGGTGCCAGGCAGGTGCCCAGCAATGGCAGACACTGATACTTGCTCAGCGAAAGCATGGCAAGAGGGAGCGTCAGGCACTTAAAATCAGAGATCTGTAGAGCCGGGCTACTTGCCTGTCTGCTGGAGTGATGAAACCCGTCTCGTCCGGTTTCTCTTCATCACTCTCCTCGTCTTCTTCCTCCTCAGAGGATTCTTCATCGGAGGGCTCCAGTTCTCCCCACGGTGTCCGGTCGATCTCTTCCTCCTCTGTCTTGGTCTAATGGCGGGGGAGAGAAAACATGATTCCATCACCTCCCAGGCCAGCAGATCCAAACGCAACACAGAGCAAGGGCTCTGGACAAGCGGTCAAACCCAGAGGTGGCGACCCTAGCCGCCAAGCAAGTGAGGCTCCCGATGCCTACCTGGAATTCAGCCGCGTTGGTCCCAAAGACATCTCCGTAGAGGGGCTTCCCAGTCTCATCCACTGGGGGCTTGCCCCAGCCCCCAGCGTGGTACCCGAATGAGCATCCCTGGAGAAAAAGGGGGCGAAGGGGAGTCAAGTCATTCAGCAGTGGACAGGAGGAGCTGCGAAGTGTTGTCTGGGCTACCCCCCCCATCCCAAAGCTCCTGAGAGTGCAGTGTTACTTTGTGGTGTGAGGGACTTCCAAGCCCCAGCTTGGATAGCTCAGTTGGTTAGAGCGTGGCGCTGATAACGCCAAGGTTGCAGGTTTGATCCCCGTAAGGGAGAGCTGCATATTGCTGCACTGGAGGGGGTTGGACTAGGCCAGGGTTTCTAGCTGTTTTTGGACTACAACTCCCATCATCCTCAGCTAGCAGGACCAGTGGTCAGGGATGATGGGAGTTGCAGTCCCAAAACATCTGGAGGGCCGAGGTTGCCTATGCCTGGTCTAGTGACATACCAGCAGCTCTCTGTGATTTCAAATGGGGTTTCTCCCAGCCCTGCCTGGAAATCCCAATAGGGATTGAGCTTGGGGCTTCCAGCACACATGAGACACAGCTCCCCCTGCTACAGGTCCTGCCCACCAATCCCTGATGGGTAGTCCCCACTGGGACTGGTGGGGTGGAAGACAGAGGAGCCAACCCCCCATTCTCCTCTTCCCCGCTGAGTTCTACAAAGGCAACACCGAGACTGAGCTGCCACCCCTTGGATGGTTGTAAGAAGGCAGGGGCTGGCTGAGGGCAGGCGGAGGTTGGTGGGGCAGTGCCCCGTTTAGAGCCACTAATAATAATACAGGTCGCCAACTGGCCATCTGTTTTCTAGCAAGTGAGAAAAAGCCAAGGTGGCAACGAAGGGAATGACTCTGCTCACCTCTGGGATCGGGGAATTCAAGCCCGGAATCTTCAGGTTGGGATAGGAGGGGGGTGGACCGTAGCGCTGCATGGCAATCAGCCAGGGAGGAGGGACTTTGTGTGCGTTCTTGTTGGCGGCGGGGAAGAAAAAAGACATTCATCAGTCACAGAAGCCTCTCTGCTTGCATTGCCCCAATCCCCCAGCTCCCCTTCCCCGCTATCTCATGCTGTACACACCACACTCTGCTTTCTCACAGCCCTCCCCCTCCTCCCGCGGGGTTGCATTCAATGCTAGTCCTACTCAGAGAAGACCCCGGCTTCATCAATTTCAATCGGCCTATTCTGGGAAGGAAACAATCCACAATCTCCTACCCAAATACACTGCCCCAACCAGCTTAATTTACACTTCCTGAAAATAGCTTCACTCCTGAATTTTCTAAAATTGGGATCTGGAGGATGTAGGTGCCTCGGAAACCTGTTGAGCCGGCAGCCCGCATTCTGCCCACCTTTCCTCCAATTCTGCCTTCCACGAGAGCCCACCCTCCTGTCAGCCCCCACTGGGCTTAGCCTTCTGCCACTCACCGGCCCAACGGGCATGCCCAGCGCAATGCGCAACTCGTCAGACAGGTCCCCAGGCTTCTTCTCCTTCAGCCGCGTCTCAAACTCCTTACCCTGGCAGGGAAGAGGAGATGGAATCAGAAAGGGGTTGGGTCCTCCAAATGGCTCCCTTCCCTCCCTCCCTCCTACCCACCCAACCCTTTCCAGAGGGAAGACTTGTCCAGACAACATGGCGCACCAGGGGGACTGGTGTTTGTCGGGGCTGGAGAGGTGGAAAACAAGGAAACCGGGAAGGGGTGGTGTCAGAGCCAATGACAGATAGAGCAAACCAACTCAAGCCTTGTCCTTATCCTCCATCCCTGCAGAGTTCTACCAGGGCAGCGCTGCGATGCAGGAGCAGGGCAAGGCTGACAGCTGGTACCATCCCCTGAGCTGGCTCTAACTAAGGAGGCAGGCAGGTGGGGGCTGGCAGAGGTCGGAGGGGCAGTGTCTCATTCGCCCTCATGGGCCAGCCTCCACCGAGGGCTCCTCTGCTACCTCGTAATACAGGTCGCCGTGGATGGTCAGCTTGGGTTTGGTCTGCCACTTGAAGAAGGCGTCGTGCAGCTTCTGGTAATCAATATCGATTTTGCCCATCTTGGGACGAACTTTCTCCCTCATCTTGGACTTCATGGTCTTCTGCTCCTCCTAGGAGGCGGTAGAACAGGAAAGAAGTAGGTTACAAAACGGAGGCCTACATGTACCCTGTCTTTGCCAGGATGTATGAAATTTGGCCAAGGGTCACAGGTCGCCCAAAGACTACAGGGTAATGCCAGGTTTAACCATCTCCCTGAAACTGCTGGGAAATCTGGTTAGCACCAAGTTCAAAGTGTGCAGGCCACAATTCCAGGGAGGTGTAGGCTTCAGCTTCCTGAGGATCTCATGGTGGTACTCAATGTTTGTCGTATTCAAAACAGACTCACTGAAAGCAACCAACACGACCAACGGAGGTTGATTAATCTCAGTGGCTATAAGTAAAATTTCATTGGATAGAACCCTCAGCTGCTGCCCGATGGCAGGGGCATCTAAAAGGAGCAGACAAGGATCCAGTTCACTGGCTAGATCTAGTTCCCCACTGCTAGAGTACAGTGGCACCTTGGTTTACAAACTTAGTCCGTTCTTAAAACAAGGCGTGCTGCTTTCCCATAACAGCATTTACAAATGGAACACAACTCAACAGGAAGCGAAACATTATTCCAAGGCAAAGTTCACAAACCAAAACACCTACTTCCAGGTTTGCAGAGTTCTTAATCCAAGCTGTTCATAAACTAAGCTGTTCTTAAACCAAGGTACCACCGTACTGGGGTCATGGGTCCCCCTGCCCAATGTCAAAGAAAGGCCCCTGCCCAGCTCCTTGTGCAAAAGCAGACCAGGCGGGCAACAGGACGGCTTCCTCTCTGCCCCCAATGGAAGCTGGCTAGGTCAGGAGAGCGGCTCATGTGTGGCCCAGAGCTCTGTTCTGCAACTCCTTGCCTGAGGCAGCTACCCGCTCTGCCTAACAGTTGGGCTGGTCTTGTGTGCACGCAGATGGTGCAAAAGCGAAGGGGAGTCTAAGCAACTCCTGCCCCCCCGCCCACAGCAAGCACTTGACACTCCTGTGAATTTCAGGGCCCTGCCTGTGTTTTTGGAGGGGAGGGGGACAGAGACTGACCTTTTCCTGCAGAGCCTCTCTCATCTCCTGGATGCCCGTGCGCTTGATGAACTCGGGGAGCTCAAAAGGCGGCTTCTCGATGCCCCTCTTGCCTTGCAGATATTTGCGTTTGAAGCACCAGTGCCGGGGGACAGGGACAGAGTTGCGTGTGGCCTTCAGGTGGACGAGCAGTTTGGGGTCCTGAGCTGTCACGTCATGCATCTCCACCACGTCAGGACGGGCCACGAGCTGCGGGGAGGACAGGGGTGAAATGGGGCCAACTCTTCCTGCCCTTTGGGTCAAAGCGAACCCTTCCTATCTCACTCCCAACTCCACATGAGCACATGGTATTAATCCCACAGCAGAGGCAAGGCTGCACCTTAAGGCACAGCAGCCTCTCTAGATCCACAAATCACAGCCAGTTAGGAGTAGTGACGTTAAATTCTCAAGAATAATCTTTTGCAGAATATTCTTGATTAATGAGAATATTAGAGAATTTTAATTTAAAATAGGAGAATATTCATTTTAATGCATTGAAAATGATATAATAAGTCAATATACATGTTTATTCATGGGTAAACTTGTTCAGATGGCAACCAAAAACTGTACAGATACTTTTATTCAATGGGGCAATGCAGTGAGTTCATTCTTTGATTTTTTGCACCAAACTTGAAACTGAAAATTTAACATGACTCACGTTAATCACTAAGCCTGCAACTAACTGTATATTTACCATCAACTTGGAATTCTAATTATGTTGTGTATGTATGAAATGTAGCTTTTAAAGTAAAAGGAATATTTTTTAAAATCTCAGGTCCGCTACATGAGTGCATTCTTTAAATGTGGGTTGTAAAACTGGTTCTTACATTAGAATTTACAGTTTGTGGAGAATATTCTCCGGATAATTTTCTAGCAGAGAATCTTCTTGAGAATATACTCCGGAGAATGTTCTCACCTCACATCATCAGTTAGGAAACCCTTCACGTGTCACACATCATAGCTCCTGGAAGAGTAACATCTCTGTTTTGGGCCAGCTCTCAAATGCATCAGCAGTAGGCAGAAATTGGGAGGGGCGGGCAGGAGGAAGGTGGAAGAACCAATGAGGGGACAGCCTCCTGGGATGGAAAGGCAGACTTCCAAATCCTTTTAAAGCGGGAATCAATTGTACCAGTGTCCCTCTCCCTGTTACCCTCCAAACAGACATGCACGTGCACACCACACACCAACAACCATACCTGTTTGAGCTCAGCCACCGTAAAGCGATTCATCCGCCGAAGCTTCTTCTTGGACAGTTTGGGAGCCTCTGGCTTCTTCTCCTGCACACAGTAGAGAGGGGCAGGTCGTCATTTCCTCTTATTGTTAACTTGCACTTTATTTCAAGTACTGTGACTTCCACAGCACTCCCCCCAACCCCCACCACCCGCCTTGCAGACTCCCAAAAGCTCAAAAGGAAGGAGGAGTTTCGGGAAGGAAGGATTCCACCCCGGTAACCTGACAGTCGGAGGTAGACTGCCTCTGAACTTGGAGGTTTCACACTTCCAGAGTTAGGAGATACCTGTCCATTTTCATCATGGGGTCTGGCAAGCAGTTCTTAGGAACCGAGGGTCCCGGGCAGGTGGAGTGAGAGCATTTCTGCCCACCCCTGAGATGCACTTACCTGCTCATCATCCGAGCTGTCATCACTGTCTTTCCTCTCCTCCTCAAAGCCCTTCTTCTTGGGTAGAGCTGAACTGGCCACCTTGTCTGCTTTCTCTGGTTCCTTCTCCTTGTCCTTTTTAACATCATCGGTCAGCTGTGGCAAGTGAAGAGAGAAAGGTGAGGCAGGGACTCCCAGTTCCTCCTTCCTCCTTCTTAGAACTAAGCACACACACAGGGAAGCAGTGGAGTCTCTCGCTTTTTATAATGTAAACTAGGTCCCAACACTTTCCATAGAAAGGTAAGAACTTGCCATGTTTATCAAGCCCTTTAGAGGGGCAATAATGCTCACTCCTGACTCCCATCAGTCCCACCAAAATAATGCTCACTCCTGACCCCCATCAGCAAAAGTTCAGATGCACTTGTTTGACAGGCATTTCTAACAATCTGAGGCTCTTCCCCAGAAAAAAGTACTGTAATTTCGATTTGTTACATTCATATCCCATATACAGTGGTACCTCCGGTTGTGGACAGGATCCATTCCAGAGGTCTGGCCAGATTCCAAGGCTTTCGCAACTGGAGAGACCGCTTCTGCGCGCACACACACACACACACACGGCGGTAGAGCGCTTCTGCATATGCAGCAAAACCCCCCACAATACTTCCGGGTTTGCCGCTTATGGATTCCCAAGTTTTCGTAACCAGAGGGATACATAAGCGGAGGTACCACTGTAAATGCAGGGGATGAGATCAGTAAATCCCAGGCCCTCCTCATACCTTGAATGCCTCAAAGATCCTCTTGAAGAAAATGAAGTTGGGGTCATAGATCTCTGGCTCCTCTGTGACATACTCAATTTCCACTGGGCCATCGCCCCCAGACTCCTCCCCACGCCCCTTGGCATCCTGGGAAGGTGGGCTCTCTTTCGGGGACGTGCCCTGCTGCTGCTGCTGCTGCTGTTTCTTCTTCTTCTTCCGGTTTCGCCGCTTGCGGTTTTTCTGTCAAGCAGACCAAATGCACTCACTTAGATTTAACAAGATAAAAGGGACGCGGGTGGCGCTGTGGGTAAAACCTCAGTGCCTAGGGCTTGCCGATCGCATGGTCGGTGGTTCAAATCCCCGCGGCGGGGTGAGCTCCCGTCTTTCGGTCCCAGCTCCTGCCCACCTAGCAGTTCGAAAGCACCCCTAAGTGCAAGTAGATAAATAGGTACCGCTTTATAGCGGGAAGGTAAACGGCGTTTCTGTGTGCTGCGCTGGTGCCGGCTCTCCAGAGCAGCTTTGTCACACAGGCCACGTGACCTGGAAGTGTCTCCAGACAGCGCTGGCCCCCAGCCTCTTAAGTGAGAAGGGCGCACAACCCTAGAGTCGGACACGACTGGCCCGTACAGGCAGGGGTACCTTTACCTTTACATACTACTAAGCTGCTTAAAATAGGATACTAGTAAGAAAACACAAATAAAATAATTAGACTTAAAACAGCCCAAATATACATAATAAAATTGTACGTCTGGCTAGGCTTGTCTAAACAAAAATGATTTTAGCAGGCATCAATAATGGTACAACACTAATATCAATAAGCAGGGAGTTCCAGAGAGTACGTGCTGCCACACTATATTGGCATACTGCAGCAACTTTAATGTTTTGTTTTTTAACTTTCAGGATGAATTAGCCTCCTGAGGCCATTTAGAAGAAGTCAAACAAAAGTAAGATCACAAATTATTAGTAATCAAGAAAGCATTAAAGCAGCAGCAGATAAAACAGGGATGAACACACAGCACCATAGTGGAATTAAAAAGGTCTTGTGAGGCTCTCCTAAAGGCCAACAAGGAGGATGTCAAATGCATTTCCCCTGGGGAGGACTTCCCAAAGATGCAGGGCCAACACAGGACGAATTTCCTCTGATAGGGCAACATCACTGCCTCCAAGGCAGCCCAGTTCTTAGGAACCAGCTTTTTCTACCACCTGGGGGGAAACATCCTCTGCTCATGCTCTAAAGTCTCACTTGACTGAGCCCCTTTCCCCTCCCCCTTTTTATACAGCTGCCTGAACACACCGCCCATCGGTAAGCTTCTGCTCGCCTTAAAAGGCCAGGACAGGACAGCTTTGCAGAGGGGCCGACAGCTTACAGAAAATGGAGGCTCCCACTGGCTGCATTCAGGGGTGGCCAACTTGCCCTGACCACTGATCGTGTTAGCCAGAGCTGGTGGGAGTAGTTCAGAGTTGGAGAATCTGTGGCTCTCTATATCAGTGGTTCTTTAGCCTTTTGGGGGGTCACAGACTCCTTTGAGAATCTGATGAAAGCTATGGATCTCCCCCCCAAAAAAATGCACATGAACACAAACACACAAAAGTTTGCATATGCATATTGCATTTGGGAGGGGGGATTGTGCATGTGTGTGCCCCATTCATAGGCTCCAGAGTTTTAAGACCCCTGCTCTAGAGGCTGTTGGACTACACTGTTGTCCTAAACCACTGGACTGGGAGTCACAATGTCATCTGGAGGGCCAACAGTCCCCCCCACCCCTTCCGTAGTTCCTGCCTCCTCACCTCTTTCTTTGACAGAGCCAAAGCATCCTCTTCAGCATCTGAAGCAGAGATACCAGCCAACACCCTCAGGTCAGTCTCCATGTCATCATCTATGGGAAAAGCACAAGTGTGAGGGAATGAGTAGCAGAGAAGATACAGGAAGCCTGGCCTAATCATCTCTGCAGAAAGCTTGCATGCTGGCAAGTCCACCCGTCAGTCAGCCATGATCTGCCACAATCTGCTCTTCGGCTGCCTTTACTGCCATTCTGCAACGTGCAGAAAGAAGGCACAGAATGTGATGTGGGTCTCAGAACCCAGCTTGAGAGGGCCCAGAGCTTGTGAGTCACAAGTTCAGTGGCCGGCTCCTCCAGAGCGCTTGGCCTACTCCAGTTGATGTGACATCACACACGCATGACGCACTTCGGGACACCTCAATCTTGGGGCAACCTGACACCTCTGGTTAGAACTAAAATTTCAACTCCTATATTGGTCATGTGACTGCACAGAACACACACAAGTTCACCTAGAGCAGGGCTAGAGAACCTCAGACCCAGGGGTTAAATGCAGCCCTCCAGGTCTCTCTGCCAGGCCCTTGGGGCTCTCCACGGGCCACACCCACAACTGGCCTTGCTCCACAGCCTCCTTGAGTGTTTCTGCCTGGCTGGAATGTGTCCTTGAACACTGATAATGCTTCACGCTTGCCTAAATGGAGGATCATAGAGGGGGATTTGTGAGTGCTCGCAGAAACCAGTCTACTGCAGGAAGCTAAAATTCACATTAGTTGTTCCGCCCCTTTTTGCCTCTGGCCCTGCCCACCACTGGCACGTTCCCCCCCCCCCCCCCGAAGGTTACCCAGGAGAGAATGCAACCCTTGGGCTGAAAAAGGTTCCACAGCCCTGACTGCATGTCTCAATTTCGACTTTAACCTTTGCCTCAGGCGACCCAGTACCTGTGGCACTCGGCACAGCCGTAAGCTCCTCCTGGCGAATCTCCTTCAGCTGGAGGATCTTCTCCAGGGCTTGAGGGATTTTGGGACCCACGCCGGACTCATCGACCTGGAAGGCGAAAGAAAGTTTCTTAGACAAAAGTGGCCTCATTCTGCTTCCAAATGCAGGTATTTCAGCTTTTGTCTAATCCTGACTTTGTTTTCATTCAAGCTGTGTCTCTGAAGAACACAGGCTGCACCAGACAGCACACTCCCAGCACCACCCATATCTGACTGCTTGAACCTCCCTCCCATCTGAAGCCAACCTAGGGCAAGAATGCCTATTCCCTAACTCACAACCTCCCACAAGATAGCCACCAACTTTGTTGTTTAGTAGTGTCCGACTCTTCATGACCCCATGGACCAGAGCACACCAGGCACTCCTGTCTTCCACTGCCTCCCGCAGTTTGGTCAAACTCATTTTAGTAGCTTCGAGAACACTGTCCAACCATCTCGTCCTCTGTCGTCTCCTTCTCCTTGTCCCCTCAATCTGTCCCAACATCAGGGTCTTTTCCAGGGAGTCTTCTCTTCTCATGAGGTGGCCAAAGTATTGGAGCCTCAGCTTCAGGATCTGTCCTTCCAGTGAGCACTCAGGGCTTATTTCCTTCAGAATGGAGAGGTTTGATCTTCTTGCAGTCCATGGGACTCTCAAGAGTCTCCTCCAGCACCATAATTCAAAAGCATCCATTCTTCGGCAATCAGCTTTCTTTATGGTCCAGCTCTCACTTCCATACATCAGTACTGGGAAAACCATAGCTTTAACTATATGAACCTTTGTCTGCAAGGTGATGTCTCTGCTTTTTAAGATGCTGTCTAGGTTTGTCATTGCTTTTCTCCCAAGAAGCAGGCTTCTTTTAATTTCGTGACTGCTGTCGCCATCTGCAGTGATCATGGAGCCCAAGAAAGTAAAATCTCTCACTGCCTCCATTTCTTCCCCTTCTATTTGCTAGGAGGTGATGGGACCAGTGGCCATGATCTTCGTTTTTTTGATGTTGAGCTTCAGACTGTATTTTGCGCTCTTCTCTTTCACCCTCATTAAAAGGTTCTTTAATTCCTTCTCACTTCCTGCCATCAAAGTTGTGTCATCTGGATGGCTTTAAAAGAGGATTAGGCAAATTCAGGGAGGAGAGGGCTATCAAAGGCTACTGGTCACAAAAGCTACGCTCTGTCCTCCATTATTTGGCGGCAGCAATGCTTCTGAATACCAGCTGCTGGAAACCACAGGAGAGGAGAGGGTTCTTGTGCTTGGATCCTGCTTGCTGGTTTCCCACGGGCATCTGGCTGGCTGCTGGGAGGTCAGGATGCTGGACTAGATGGACCACTGCCCTGATCAAGCAGGCTCATCTTAACTCGCTCAATTTCCCCCGTTCCCCAAAGCAGTTTCCCTGCCACCCTGCCAAGCCTACCACCCCCCACATCTGCAACAACTAGTCTTACCTCACGGCTGTCCTCTCCAGGAGGAGGTGGGGGGCCACGGGGTCTCGGACCAGGTGGTCCAATGGGCGAGCCCACAGGGGGGTTCCCTAGGAAAAGATTGGCAAATGAACTCCCAACGGGAAAGCAACGCAGCAACAGCCACCGTCAATGTGCCACCTCCCTACTTGTCAGAAGAACCTGCACACTTTGACATCCCTTGAAAAGCTTTCACACCCATTCCAAGACAGGGGGTGGGGGATCTGTAGCCCCGCAGATGCTGTTGGACTCCAACTCCCATCAGCCCCTGTCAGCATTACCAACGTCATGGATGGTAAGAGCTGTGGTCCAACAATATCTGGAAGGCCACAGATTCCCTGTGGGGATAAAATCTCTGATTTAAGCAAGTTTCTAGCCCCTTTGGTTCTCAAGAGCTTCAAAGAGGGAGAGCAAGACTGAGTAGTGTCTGAGCAACCTCTTTAGCTCTTAACTCCACTCTATAAGTGCCAGTTTGCATTTCTAGGCTTATTATAAGTTATTGTAAGTTTAAGTTAAGTCTGCTGCAACTGGATTTCTTATGGACAGGGCCAAGCCTAAATGTACTGGATTTGTGACCATTATGCTCATTTGCCTTCAGTAGCGGTAAAGCTCTGCTGGATGAAATATTAATTGCCTCTGGCCTATTTTTGGGGAATCCTGCAAGTTTTTTAAGTTTTTACTTTGCTAACTATACGTTGAAATTTACTCTGGATCAATACTGAGTAGAATTCCATGACAATAAGGACCAAAATATGCAGATATATTTGCTCAATTTTAACACAAGCCACTAAACTCAGCTTTCCTAAGTGCAATTTTAGTTCTGAACATACAACCAAGCCAACAGTCCCACCTTCCATAAATTTATCCAGCTCTTCACTAAAACTAGGATGGGGGTGTAACATCCCTTGGCACAGAACCCCAGAGTTAACGTTTTGAGCGGTTGTGGGGAGGGTTTCATTTTGATTCTCTCAAGATTCCCTGCCTGGCATTTTTAGCAAACGACTTCAAAGATTTGCCATTCCTGCAGTTCAACAAGTTACTGCACAATGCAATTTGGGGCCTGCTTTTCACTGAGAGGGGTACAGACTCAGAGGGATAACCCCTGCCAATACACCTCTTTTTAAGGTGGGCATAAATACTTATCTTTCTTAAAAATAAATAGATAGATGATAGATAGATAGATAGATAGATAGATAGATAGATAGATAGATGATAGATAGGTAGGTAGGTAGGATTTTGGGCTCCCCTCCCATGACACCATGTAATATACTGTTCCTTGAAATACGAATAAGTGAGAATGGATTCCTAGCCAAAGAGTATGTGAATGACACAGAGTGAGTGAGGTCTGACACTCTTCCTCCCTGAATGATTCTGGCAAGACTGCCTGACGCTGCTTGCCCTCTTTGCATAAACGGGCCAGAGTTCCCTCTCTGATGCAAAGGGACTTACCTCTTGGGAGTCCCTGAGGTCTTGGCCCCAAGTCTGGAGCAGCCCGAGGTACAGAGGGGGCCAGCTTAGACATCTCTTGCTGGCGCTCCTGTTCCATAAGTACAGCAGCCTGAGACGGGAAGAGAAACCACACAGATTCTAACATAGAAAGCTTTTTATAACAAATCACACAATTGATTCATCATGCTCAGGAATGTCTACGTCGACTGATGTCTCCAGGATTTCAAACAGAATATAGTTATAAATTAGCCTCTTACTTATGTACCGTAAAAACAAAACAAATTCCTTCCAGTAGCACCTTAAAGACCAACTAAGTCAGTTCTTGGTATGAGCTTTCGTGTGCATGCACACTTCTTCAGATCTGAAGAAGTGTGCATGCACACGAAAGCTCATACCAAGAACTGACTTAGTTGGTCTTTAAGGTGCTACTGGAAGGAATTTGTTTTGTTTTGACTATGGCAGACCAACACGGCTACCTATCTGTAACTGGAATTATGTACCGTAAGTATGTATACAAACTCAACAAGAGGTGTGAGTTTGCTTTTGCCATGTTACCTCATTTATATGAGGTCTAATTTGAGACAAGCAAACTCTCATCTCCTCACCAACACAAAAAAGCCTTTCTCTTTTCTGATCTTTCATAATCTGTTGGAGTTGAAAAATCCCTGTTCACAACAGTATGTCATGGAGAACTATGAAAGAATAGCTAATGCTTTTGCTCTCCTTTTGAAAATATATCTATCCATATTCTGCAAATAACTAAAAATATTTTGATATTATACTATACTACACTTAAAAGTTTCTTTGATTGTCCTTGAATCTTCCCACTGCACTTGCCATCCTCTCCTGCTAGACCCTTTGAGAACCAATGATCTAAAGGGAGAGGTGAGTAGGAACATTCAGTTCACAGTATAAAACAGGGATGGGACCCTCCAGCTGTTGTAGGACTACAGATCCCAACATCCATGACCACTGACCACAAGAGCTGGTGCTGATGGAAGCTGGAGTCCGACATCTGGAGGACCACAGGCTCCCCATCTCTGGTCTCACTCTTGCGCTCCCTCTCTCTCACACACAAACGCACAGGCTGCAAACATGTTCTGCAGCACAGCAGAGTTCATGTTGCTGGGAGCTGTTGAATTACGAGACACAAACACAGAGGAACAGAGCAAGCCATTACCTGCTTGACTCGCTCCTCCTGCTGGATCAACATGGCTGCTTGCTGCTGAGCCAGCTTCAGCCGTTCTTCCTCAGGTAACACAGATGGATCCACCGCCTGCATACGGAGAGGTGGGCCCAGGCCAGGGGGTGGAGGAGGCGGCCCCACCGCCATGGGGAAGTTGAGGCCCATGCCAGGGGGCGGCGGAGGCGGCGGTGGCTGCATTGGCGGCATCCCCATGGGAGGGGGCGGCAGAGGCATCCCGGGATGCTGCAAGAGAGAAGAAGGCAGCTGTGGGAGACGTCGGAAGCACAGTTGGCTCAGGTTTTTAAGGATTCCTGTGTGACACAACCACCCATGAAGAGAATGACAAGAGGAGTTAAAGATCCAGACATATGGGATGGGTGAGACCTTGTGTGGAAGCAGTACGTATGAAAAGTTCTAAAAGTCTTTGTGGCTCTCAAGCTGGACGTGAGCCAGGAAGGTGATGCATCTGCTGAAAAAGCAAATACATTTTACGGCTACATGAACTCAAGCATAGCATTGTGGCAGGTTCCACGCTATTCTGCATTGGTCAGGCTGCATCAAGAGCAGGTGGGGGGAACTCTCTGGCCCTCCAGATGTTCCTAAACTACAACTCTTATCATCCCTGACCATTGGTGGGGCTAATGGGAGTTGTAGTTCAGCAACATCTGGCAGAAAAAAGGGCTCCACATGTATGATCTAGACTAGAGAGTCCTATAGATGTCCATAATTTTGGATGCAACATTTTAAGAGGTAATCGTAACAAACTGGAGTGCAATCAGAAGAGGGTGATCTGAAGGGGGGCATCTGGGATATAATAATGTGTTTGTGGGAGGAGGATTATTGCTTTGGTTTTGTTTTATTATGCACTTTGTGTTCTCATTTTGCATTTTTATGTTGTGAATCACCCTGTGATCTTCAGATGAAGAGTAGTATACAAATTTAATAATAATAATAATAATAATAATTTGTATAAATTAAGTTTTAATTTTGATGTATAATTTCTGCTCATACATTTCTGTTTGCTACAACCAGTATTCGGTTGCCTTATTAAACTTGGGTCTTTCACAGCCCTGCTACCTGACATTTTTTAAACAAACATACCGGAGATGAACCTGAGAGTGAACCCAAGACCTTTTTCATTCAAAGCACATGGGCTGCCGCTGAGCTTATGGCCTCTCTTGAAGCCACTGAAGTCTCATAACAGTGGCCAAAGAGGTTTCCTGGATATATCACTCACCTGTCCTGGCATGGGGGGCAAACCCGGCTTATCTCCATCATCTCCTCGCAGAACTGGCCTGTTGAGCACTATCCCAGTCTGTAAAGAAGGAGATGGAACAGTAGTAGAGGCAACCATCAACATCATCGTAAAATGTATTGCCTGCCCCTCGCCACAAGGTCCCAGGGCATGTTACAAAGGACACCCATGTGCACTGTGAGAGAAAGAAGATGGCATGGGAAGCAGGCATAGACAACAACAGGGCCTTATTCAGTCTGACTGCCCTCCCCATCCCCTGGCCAACTTTAAATGTTTGGGGGATGTTGGAGAGAGGGTACAAGCCAATCCTTCAGGCAGCTTAATGCATTCTTATCCTCAAGTGTTCTGGATGGTCACATTTGTAGCCACAAGAAATACGGTCTCACCTGAAGTGTGTAAGTCTGCAAGCGTTCTACCAGCTCCTCGCGGCCACCTGGAATGACAGAGAGACGTTGAGGGCATTCTGGGGTTACTTTATGACACATGGGGTAAGAAGACAGGATTGGAGTTTAGGGCCAACAGTCCTGCACCAACTCTCCTCAAGCTCATCTCTGACCACCCCCCCAACCATTCCCAACATCCTGACCATATTGTACCAACAAAACAACTCCATCATCATCTCCCATTCACCTTCAATAGAGAAAATCCCCAGACTCTCGCACATACCCTTCTTTCTGCAGGTCAAGAGCACAGCCTTGACATTATTAATTACAGCATCCAGGCATCCATTTCAATAGACTACACTGGGCTACATGGACAATAAACCATTACACAGGAAGCTTCTGCAGCCAGCTGGAAGCCACGGAAGACCCATTGGATGTTCAACTTCCAAAAATAGTTCGCAAACTAGAACATTCACTTCCGAGCTTGCGGCATTCAGGAGCCAAAATGTTCGAGAACTAAGCTGTTCAAAAAGCAAGGTACAACTGCACACAGAGATGAAGCCTGAATACAACCTCTCTGCTGTATTATGCCCCAAAATCTGGCAAATACACTGTTCTCTTCACCTGCAGCCCCTGGAAAGCTGGATTTGGGTGTGGAGGGCCCAAGTCAACACTATTTCACATATGCCACAAATGTAAAAACTACAACCTGAACCTCCCACCTCTAACTAGCAGGGTTGAGGAACTCAGACCTTTGGGGCCAAATGTGACCCTCTAGGCCTCTCTATCTGGCACTTGTGATTCCCCCTAGGTCACTACCACTCTCCTTGGCCCTGCTCTAACCCTTCCTCCAGTTATTCTGCCTGGTTAAAGTATGTTATTGAATGTCTCAATTGCCTGGAGTGAAGTACATATAGTGTAGTGGTTCAAGTGTAGGACTAGGGTCTGGGAAACCAAGCTTCAAATCACCATTCACCCTCCTAAGACACCCAACTTCCTGCTGTTCTCTGGCCCCACGGATTCACTGCCAGCTTCATAACCCCTCCCAATTTCCCCAACCTCATCCACTAAAATCCCTTATTCTTCTCCCTCTCTTCCTGTTCCGATACATTTCTGCTCCCCTGCAATAATAACTCACTGATCTTGGAAGCCAAACTAACCAGCTCTAAAGTCTCTAATCCCACTATGGATACATTAAAGGAATTTTCAGAACAGGTAAACATCATCACGCCAAATGAAATTTGGAAATAACAACTCAGGCCTCACCTACATTACTGAGCCCATAAAAAGTGTTTCCCCCCTTTAAAAGTGCAATCCATGAACTCTTATTCAGAGGCTCATACAAAGATGAACCACAACTCCATGGCAGAGACCATGCTTTAAATGCAAAAATCTGACACTCAGCTGCATTCCACCACTGTCACCAAAGCTCCTAAGAGCCCTTTCACATCCCCCTCCCATGACTCCCCTCTTCCTAAAAAGAGTGCAGCTCAGCACTTCGCATGCAGAAGACTCCAGGTTCAAATCCCCGGTTGCAGATGGTCAGAGCAGTTCAATACTGCGCCAATTGCGTGAACCAGCCACAGCCTCTCAGCCTAACCTGCCGCACAGGGATGTTATCAGGATGAAATTGGGGGGGGGGGAGAACCATGTTCGCCGCCTTGAGCTCCTTGGGGGGGGAGGAAAGATGGGGTGTAAATAACTGTGATAAAGCTGAAATAAATATAAGGCAACTGCCCCGTTCGCCCGCCCACTGCACCTTCCCCTCTCCCTCCTGCTGCTTCCACACTACGAGGGTCCTTCCAGATCACGGGAAAGGCCTGCAGGATCCTGTTCCGCCCCACCGGCAGGCTGTAAGCGCCCCTGCCCCGCCACAAGCAGGGCCTCCTCACCCTGCGTGGGCGCCCCGATCTCGGCCAGCTTGGCCTGCAGCTCGTTGGGGGACCAGGCCGCGTATCCTGGCAACGGCATCTCCCCTGCCTTGGGGGGCTCCGAATGCACCTCGGACGCCATCTTGCCTTTTCCCCGCCGCGCTCACGCGAACTCCCGCAGAGCTCCCAGCTGAGACCGCGCGGCCACCGTACGCGCTACGGCGGCGGCGCCTCCCGCCCAATCAGCAGCAGCGACGACAGAACGGCGCGTGCCCAATGAGGAAGCTTTGCGAGGGCGCAAGCCGCGGCGAGTATAGAGAAGCGGCCAATCAGAGGACGGGGATGCCGCGTTCTATTCAGGAGCGGGAGGGTTAAGTCGCGTTGGGTTCTGGGCTAGGTAGTTTAGCTGAGCTTCGATGTCTCTAGTTGCGGCCTTTTTTATAGTTACAGATAGGTAGCCGTGTTGGTCTGCCATAGTCAAAACAAAATAAAAAAAATCCTTCCAGTAGCACCTTAAAGACCAACTAAGTTAGTTCTAGGTATGAGCTTTCGTGTGCATTGGTATCTGAAGAAGTGTGCATGCACACGAAAGCTCATACCTAGAACTTAGTTGGTCTTTAAGGTGCTACTGGAAGGAATTTTTTTATTTTGTTTTGGCCTTTTTTATGTGTGTATGTTTCTGGCGCACTCAAAGCACAGCCTTTGATAATTTGAACAGTATCCTCTGTTTGCTCACTGGCCATATTTATTAAGTATCACACACAGTGGCGTAGCGTGGGTTGTCAGCACCCGGGGCAAGGCAAGTAATTTGCGCCCCCTAACCCGTGGATTTGCGCCCCCTAACCCGTGGATTTGCGCCCCCTAACCTGTGGATTTGCCCTAACCCCAGATGTTGCGCCCGGTGCGGCCGGCCCCCCCTGCACCCCCCACGCTACGCCACTGATCACACAGAGATGACTGCGTTTTGTCCAAGGGTCTCAAGGCTGTAGTACACAACCCACTGTTTTGAACACATGACAGTATCCAAATGAAAGTGAGTTTGCACACTCTGCACACATTTCTCCAGCACTGTGGGAAGCACAAGTTGAATACAAGCTTCATCTTCACAGGAAACAATCAACATGTAAAAATAATAACAGGAGGCAATGTCTTTTTGGAACACCAAGAGATCACAATGAAAGTTAGCTGCAGGGGTGCAGTCACTGATGAACATTTGTCGGTTGGTCTGTTTGTCGGTTTGTTGTTAAATTTGTGTCCCACCTTTTCCGTCAAATGGTGCTCAAGGAAGCTGACAGTGAAATCAAGTAAAATACAAAATAACAAAAACAAGCAGGTTAAGCAAATCAATAAGCACAAAGTGGTGGCCAAATTGCAGCATGCACAATGGACATAACAGCCAGCTTGTGAAGCTAAAGACCTGTCCGAATAAAAATGTTTTCGTCCATTGGTGAAAATTCATCATTTCACACCCACACCATACATTTAGAACCTCCCCAGCCCTCCAATAATCCTGTGAACTGTAATATGTTAAGGGTGCTGAGAACTACCGTATAATTCTGTGAGGAGTAAACTTCACTTCCCATTACCCTCCCTTTTATGGGGAAAAGGCACGACTGTTAAAGTGGTACAAAATATGATTTAAATATATGGTGTGAGTCTAACCTTAAAATATGCCTCCCTTGCTAAGGAGTTCCAGAGCTTGAGCAGCTTCCTACAGTCCTCTGAGGGGCAAAGTCAAGCATTCAAAACAGATTCTGCAAATATATTTATGTCAAACCCAGCAAATATAGTTGTGCTCAACAGAGATATGAAAAGTCATTTAATAAACATAACACAATGTATAAAACAAGTGAGAAATCAATAAAACGTCAAGCTATCTTGACCCTTTAACTGAAGCCTCCAGGAGCAGGTGAAGTCTAGTTTGGGAACACCATGAAAACATCTTCATTTGGAAAGGTAATCATGTTCAGCTGTCTGTAAATGGAGGTTAAAAAAAAGAAGTCAGATCCAAGATTATTTATAACACTTTATCCCACTCATTCCAGCATGGTATAATGGTTAGGGTGTTGGACTAAGGTTTGAGAAACCAGGATTAAAATCCTCACTCAAGGCACTTGCTCAAAATTCATAATATGCCCACTGGTGCAAAAAAGTTTGGCAACCTTTGGTCTATGCTCTCAGTGCAAAGGTGGGAAGTTGTTGTCCTTCGGATGTTGTTAGACTAACTCCCATCATTCCCAGGTCATTGGCCATGCTGGCTGGGGCTGATGGGAGCTGGAGTCCAGTAACATCTGGAGGGCCCACACATATCTCCTGTCCCTGCCTTAGGAAATGGATATATTTCATTCTCTCCAGCCCCACTGAACAATGAAGAGTACAAAGAGGTTAAGCTTGATCTCATTGAGCTCCTTTGAAGAAAGAAAGAGCATCTCTTCATTGGAGTCAAGCCTGAGAAAAAGAGATTAATTTCAGTGGACTCTCCTACCCAGTGCTTTTTGTCCTGGCGGCATGTGCTGTCACCTTCTTCTTTTTTCAAATCAGAGTGTCGCACCTCCTTCCGGAAGCCTGGAAAGCTTCTGCCCAGCTTAGGGAGGGAGGGACGATACTCTGGCAGTACCCAAGAGCCCTCTATTTCATGCTGAATACTGGCACCCTTTTTTCGGGGGGGGGGGGGGGCAAACACTGTTCCTACCTCAAAGAAAGTGTCTAATATCTTGTCAGTGGTGGATGCCTGAGACTGGAACTGCTGTTGGTTTGTCTCAATTGCTGTCATTAGTCGAAAGTAGAAGTAGAGATATTCCCACTCCCTAGACAAAGAAGGAAATATCATTGGGGGTACCAAACAGCTTGGGACAGAAGTACTGATAAGAGCATCTCCCCCAGTACAGTATTAACTATTTCAGGCCCTATAATCAGTGGAGGAGGCCCTGTTGGAGCAAGTGCTGCCTGGCTGGTGCTCACTTGCGGCAGCGTCTTCTCAGAGGTGATTCCCTACTTGTGGAATACTCTTCCTGGTGAGATGCATCTGTCCACCTCATAATTAACATTTTCATAACTGAAAGATACCATTCCTGGCAACATTGTAATTATTAGCTGGAACTGTTTTTAAATGTTGTTTAGATATTCTTAACATTTTTATTCTAATGTTTATTCTACTGCTAAATTATTTTGCTCTGCCACTTTTGGTTGTCTGAGGGGAAGGTCTTCCTTATTACCACAGTGGTACCTCTAGTTACAAACTAAATTCGTTCTGGAGGCCCGTTCTTAACCTGAAACTGTTCTTAACTAGAGGCGTGCTTTCGCTAATGGGGCCTCTCGCTGCCGCTGTGCCGCCGGCACACAATTTCCGTTCTCATCCTGGGGCAAAGCTCTCAACTCAAGGTAACTCTTCCAGGTTAGCGGAGTTTGTAACCTGAAGCGTTTGTAACCTGAGGGGTTTGTAACTGAAGGTACCACTGTACTGATATTTGTAAGCCTCTGTGGAACTCCGTTTTCTTCTCTTCCGCTGAAGAGCAAGCTAAAAAAAATGTTGCAAGTAGATACGTTTTCATCTATTGGCTGCTGCGCTTCCTCACCTGTCCATCAACTCAAGGCTGCCATATTTTCCCATGACTGTCCGTCTGAATAATTCCTCCTCCTTTTCCTCTTTTGCTTGGGGCTTATCTGCTGTAGGGCAAAAGAAGACTTGCCAGCATGCATAGCTTGGCTTCATTGTTAAGAATCATCTCCCTCCCTCTGAACTTGAGGTTGTAATCAGTGTTCGTCCTATTCAGAGTATATCCATTGAATTGAACGGACATAACTAACTTAGGCTCATTCATTTCAGGTTCAGTTGATGAGTGGGGCACACAAAGGAGCCTGCATTTTGCAAGCTGCTTGAAGGAGAAGTCCCTTTTGCAGATGATGCCTTCAAAAAACAAAACAAAAAAACAAAAAACCAGCTGCTTGCTTTGGTTATGCATGCCTGCTCACTCAGCCAAACTGGGCCAAACCCCGCCCCGGTTCACCAGCACAGCAAGGGCAGCTAATGTGATGTTAGCTGATTGGCAAATATGCATGGTTTGTGGGTGGGGAATGGCCTTGTGGGTCAAACTGGACCACACTCAAGGAGCAGGTGTGGCCTGCAGGGAAAGTCCGAGGGGCTGATAGAAATATTTGGAGGGCAACATTCGGGCCTGAGGTTCCTCACCCCTGCATTAAAGGTTCTAAGCCTGAGCCCAGTCTCAAAGCCTGCTGCCCATCTCCCCAAACACTCTTGTCACCTGCTGCTTTGCCAAAAACATCATCTGCGATACTGCTCTCCTTCAGTTCGACCCACTTCTGTCAATTGGAGAAAGAAATACAACTCAGTGACTGGAACGCTCAGCCTGGCAGCCCCAGCCCCAGCTATTCCCTGTCAACCCCCAGTCTGCATGGGCATAGCCAGGGGGGAGGGGCGGCAGCTGCCCCCTCCCAAATCAAGTAAATAAATATTTTACTAAAAGTATATATTGTAGAAGGGACTCGGGTGACGCTGTGGGTTAAACCACGGAGCCTAGGACTTGACGATCAGAAGGTCGGCAGTTCGAATCCCCATAACAGGGTGAGCTCCTGTTGCTTGGTCCCTGCTCCTGCCAACCTAGCAGTTCGAAAGCACGTCATGTGCAAGTAGATAAATAGGGACTGCTCCGGCGGGAAGGTAAACGGCGTTTCCATGTGCTGCTCTGGTTCGCCAGAAGCAGCTTAGTCATGCTGGCCACATGATCCGGAAGCTGTCTGCAACAAACGCCGGCTCCCTCGGCCTATAGAGCGAGATGAGCACGCAACCCCAGAGTCGGTCACGACTGGACCTAATGGTCAGGGTTCCCTTTACGTTTACCTTTTATATATTGTAGGAAGATTTTGACAAATTTTTCTGAGCACTTGAGACCAAAAGAAAGTTTAAAACAACTGTTGAGACATTTCATTCCGAATCTACTAGACAGAACCAGGCAGAGGATGATGACAGGTGGGTGTCCAGCCCCACCCATCATGAATCCTGGGTACACCAATGGGAGCTGTGCTGACCTTTTGCCTCTTGAGCTCTTGACGCTTCACCAAAGCCATCTGGAAGTTGTCGACCAGGACCGCAATCACCAGGCTGCAAGAGAGAGGGAAGAGAGGGAAGCAACGGGGCTGTGACTGTTCTATATTCCACAATTTACCAATTGCTTCCTCAAAGAGAAATGGAAATGTACATAAAACCACCGCTTTCATAAAAGTTAAAACAATCCCATATACAAAATCAATTAAAAATACATTGCATATATAGGAACGATTTCAAATCCAATACAGAGCCCAACTGCATCTCAAGGCTTTAACAGCAATCGTTGCTATTCAGAGCTGGCCCACCCACGAGACAGGGTGAGGCAGTTGCCTCAGACGGCAGTTGGGACATGGAGCAGATCCAGTGCACCACTTGCCTCCTCCACTTCTGCAGTCCTCGTGCTGCCACCACCACTGCCTCCTCTCCTCTTCCTCTTCCTCTACTGCCACCTGCTCCTCTCTGGCCTCCTTTTACTCCTCCACTGCCTTCAGGGCACCAGGACTCCCTGGGCAGGCTGCTTCCAGTCGCCTCAGGCGGTAGAGGAGGCAGTGGCAGGGGAGCAACAATTTCTGCTGTGCCTCAAGCAGCAAAAATGTCCTGGGCTGGCCCTGTTGTTATTCAGTCTTTTCTTGGGTGTCTCTGGGTTTAAAGAGCGCTTATCGCTGCGTTTAGTTTATCTAAAACTTTTTACCTTTGGTTTAAGCGTTTACCTTGCTGTGCTTTTTGGAATCTACCCCACACCTGTTCTGGTGTGATCAGCCAGAGCTCAATGTATTTAGTAAACAGTTAATCCCGTTAAGAGTGTCTGGCTAAGACCAAAGAATCCCAAGTTCAAATGTGCTCAGTTGTGAAGCTCACCAGGAGTATGGCAGATTTCCCCGCCCAGTTTGGTAAACTTATCAACCCAATGGTCTCAAAGCAAGTGTCAGGAGGACAGCTCAGGCACCCAAATCCCATCCCCCCAAAACCAGACACAAGGTCGTATCCAAGCATCTTCCTCCACTGTCTCAGGCAGGACTAAATATACCACAGCAGGGGCACCAGGTCCTGAGGGGCGTGTCCTTTGGGGGCTCCAATATTGGGGGGGGCAGGCCTCCCCCAGTGTCCAATAATTGAAGAGGTGAAGCACAGAGCAGAGTGTGGTTAGGCTACAGTGACTCACACACACAGAATTGCCCCCTCGCAAGCTGACATCTCTGTGCCAGAAAGAACCTCAGGCCCGTCCTTCCATACATACATATACATACATATATATACATACACACACATATATTTACACACACACACACATATATATACATATATACCTAACAGGGATATTGTGAGGATAAAATTCCAGGGTGGTGGTGGTGTGGGCGGGCAGTGAACAATGTATGCTACCTTGAGCACCTTGGAGGAAAAGCATGATATAATAAATGTAATAAATCAACAAACCATCCCTTGACCTCCCATCCAAGGTCCTCTCCAGTAAGTCAAAAGCCTGAGGAGCCTATACTTACTTGAGAAGCAAGAAGTACTCCAGAAGGATGTAGACGATCAGGAAGATGATGATGTACCAGGCACCTGGAAAGAAATACACATGGGGCCTGTGAGTGATAATGCTGCCTAGGGGTGGGCTTTTCAGGAAATCTCCACGTTTAACATATTAGCATGGATCCCCCCCCCATTATTGTCTTGCTCTTCAATCTTGACACGAGGTTGGGTGGGTTGGGGTTTTTTTAACCGATTGTGCTAAAAACTGTGCGAAGTTCTATGTACCCCCCTGACAAGGATCCTCTTCCCCTCACCCGCTTCTTGACAGGTAAGGTAGATGAGGGACCAGTCATCCAAAGTGAAGAGCTGGAAAAGTGTGAAGATGCTGTTGAAGAGGTCTCCGAAGTGTTTTTCGTCAGCTTCATGGAACATGTCACGCAGCACCACGGAAGACATAACTGACAGGTGGAAGGCAGGGCTAAGGAACGAAACAAGGAGCCTTGGAAAGGCAGGATTGCGGGAGAGAGAACGCCATCCCTTTGCCTCTTCCAAGGATTTGTAATTAACCTGTGAAATTCACTCGTCATAGGATGACATGACAGAAATCAGTAACAGTAAAATTTTGGGGAGCGGAAGAAGGCAGGTCTCAGTGTTGCCCTTGTTAGGGCTCAGCAGGGAGGAGGAGGAGGAGGATGGGGACAAAACTAGAATTAATGGCCTCTGTCTCTCATTGACTCTGGCGCCACCTACTGCTGGCCTCCCTGCCTTCTGCCCTACCAGTCCCAATGGGCACCAGGTTCACCTGGATTCTTCCCTCTCCATTCTGCTCTTTCCTGGGAGGATACAGAGGAAACAGAACATGAGGAGAATAATGGCTCCAATGGACTCGCAGGAAAGCAAAAAAGTGCTTGTGACTTCCTTGAGGTTCTGCATCACTCTACGTGGAAAAGCAAATAAAGAAACAGAGAGTTAGGTAGGGTTGTAAGGTCAGTCGCTGTCAATTCTTCTGTCCCGCACCCCACCTAAAACCTGGGAAGTTGCTATGGATTCCTCCAGATGACCCATTTATTGAGCAATTTACAGTTCCAAATATTCTTTGTGCACAGTGAGAGAAGAATGCTTTCAAGGTACAGGACGGAAGGGTCCTGGAAGCCCTCTTGCGAAATATTGCTGGAAGCCCTCTTGCGAAATATTGCTGGAAGCCCTCTTGCGAAATATTGACTATCTGGAGGCGCTAAGGAGCTCTTCCATTCCCCTTCCCTCCCCCAGCTAGAAATTTTGGCGCTAACCGGAGGGTGAGCAGGAAGCGGATGGCGCGGATAGCACGGACAGCCTTGCAGATTTTGAGGACCCGGAAGAGCGTGAGTTTGTTGCCGCGGTTGCCTTGTCTGGAGGAGATGAGCAAGGGGAGCAGAAAATCCAGCACCGTCATGCACATAATGAAGAAATCTGGCAAAGGAAACATAGAAATTAAGGCAGACCCACATGAAAGGGTGCTTCAGACTGTCAGCTGAGCAACATTAAGCTTATACAACTAGTGTAACATTATGGGCATTCCAGAGAAAACAACAACACTTAGTTTAGTACAGTACTTTGCTTAGTACAGTGGTACCTCGGGTTACATACGCTTCAGGTTACAGACTCCGCTAACCCAGAAATAGTACCTTGGGTTAAGAACTTTGCTTTAGGATGAGAACAGAAATTGTGCTCCGGTGGCGTGGCAGCAGCGGGAGGCCCCATTAGCTTAAGTGGTACTTCAGGTTAAGAACTGTTTCAGGTTAAGAACGGACCTCCGGAACGAATTAAGTACTTAACCTGAGGTATCACTGTACCAACCTTCTCATCATTTGAGAAGGGTCCGCTGTTAGTTCTGCACATGTTGCTATTCTCAGGCAGTCTGCTAATTAAATAGTTTGCCCTGGAATCCCGTGGTATCAGCCAGGGCTTTTTCTCTCAGCTTGAACTTGCCAAAACTCAGTTCTGGGACCTCTCTGGTGGGCGCCATTGCCATGATAAGAGAACAAGGCAGGCATCCATGGTGGGTTCTGGCACCTCTTTTTCTAGAAACATAGAACTGGCGTCAACACCTGTTCATACCCGCACTGCAAAAAGACCCACCAATGTCATTCCACGGGTCGCGGAAATAGTCGCAGCCCAACGCAATGAGCTTGAGGACGGCCTCTAACACGTAGACAGAAAGGAAGGCAGGATCCATGGCAGAAAAGAACCATTCTGTTGCAAGGGAGGAGAGAAAGAGAGAACCATTGATTGTGAGAAAGCCACTCTCCTCCATGAAGAAAGCTGTTGTGATCTGTGGAGATGCCCACCACTGAAGAAGGTGAATTGCCTGAGTGGGGAGTGGGGGCAGTAGTCCCTGGTTGAATCTACACAGGAGATAAAGGTGTGGGTACAGGACGACAGATAATGCCCCTAAAGCAGTGGTTCTCAACCTGTGGGTCTCCAGATGTTGTTGGACTACAACTCCCATCACCCCTGAGCTCTGGCCTTGCTAGCTAGGGGTGATGGGAGTTGTAGTTCAACAACATCTAGGGACCCACAAGTTGAGAAAGGCTGCCCTAAAGGCAAGGCCAAACTCTGAAGTGGTCTCAGCAAGGTTCTGAAGCAACTGGCTGGTTTCTATTGGGGATAGGTAGTCACTGACTAGTGTTGCTTCCTGAAAGGGTCAGTGCCTTATTCTGCAGATATAAGGCCCTTGGGTCAATATGGCTTCCAGCTGTGGGGATCTCTCCTGAGGGCCAGCCATCAATCTGGGAGCAGAAGTTCTCCTTGGGGCAGGACTGAAGCCCCTGGCCTTATTGAAACCAGAGCATGCTCTGGTTACTACCCAGCATTCAGAAGAAGTCTATGGAGCAGGATTATTTATGAGGAAAGAAACGCCTCTCCTGCGGGCTGACCTCCCCGAATTTCGACCACCGCAAACGTTTGAGCCACCAGCAATAAGGTGTTGATGGCAACCACCGTGCAGATTATGAAGTCAAAGATGAAAGACTGAGTCAAGTGGTAGATGATCTCCCTCAGCAAGACGAGGTGCGGGTGGATCTTCTGCCAGGCATGCACCACCATCTCTGTCAGCGTCATTCGTCTGTGCTTCCTCTTGCGACGCTGGCGGGCCGGCTTTGCTAGAGTTAGAGAGGGAGGAAGAATCGTTTGAGGGTGAGGGCAGAGGAGGCAGCCATTCCCCTCACCCAGTTTCTCAGACCACATGAGGTTGTCCCCTGCAACAAGGGCCTGGATAGCTCAGTTGGATAGAGTGTGGTGCTGACAATGCCAAGGTTGCAGGTTCAATCCTTGTATGCAACAGCGGGACATTCCTGCATTGCAGAGGGTTGGACTAGATGATCCTCAGGGTCCCTTCCAGCTCTATTATCCAGTCAGTATTATTGGTAATGGACCAATGTAATGATAATGAGAGTGATTTTGTAATTAATTGATGTAAATGTTCACCATAGCAAGCAGCAATGCGGCTAATTCAGTTTTTGTCAGGAGCCAAACTGCAGTGTAACAGAATCATAGAATTGTAGTTGGAAGGGACCACGAGGGTCATCTAGTCCAGCCCCCCTGCAATGCAGGAATCTCTCTGCCCAACACTGGGGTTGAACCCACAACCCTGAGATCAAGAGCAGGGGTAGGCAACTTAAGGCCCATGGGCCACAAGCAGCCCATGAGGGTCGTTTAACCAGCCCATGAGCTGCTCCCGTACCGAGTTGCCTGCTAAACCTGCGCAGCACAGGAACTCGCTTCTGCAGCGCCGGAAATCACGTCTGCGCAGACGCCAGAAATCACGCACACACACAATCTGGCCTACGGAGGGATCTCCACTAGAGTGAACCGGCCCAGGTGAGGTAAACCTTGCCAACCCCTGATCAAGAGTTTCATGCTGTTCCAGCACGACGGCCTTGGTCCAGTATACCTCAAGGAGCGTCTCCACTCCCATCGTTCTGCCCGGACACTGAGGTCCAGCACCGAGGGCCTTCTGGCAGTTCCCTCCCTGCGAGAAGCCAAGTTACAGGGAACCAGGCAGAGGGCCTTTGAAATATACTCAGAGTCGCAAAGTGATTTCATGCTCTTTATTCAGCTCATAGTGGTGAGGAGGAATGAATGAAAGTCCCCTCAAAGTATCTGCTTTATATACATTATTTACACAATGGGCTGCACATGATTGGCTAATTCTGGAATTCTACTGTAAGCCAATCAGGTTGTGGATTCACTTATATCTGGAGCATGATTGGGTGGTTCCTGCCAACCAATCATACTGCTGCATTGTTCTAGGACCAATCAGACTGCTGCATTCTGAATCCTATTGTTCTAAGACCAATCAGACTGCTGCAATTTGGATCCTATTGTTCTAGGACCAATCAGACTGCTGCAGTTTGGATCCTATTCAACTCAGTACATAACAGCCTTCTTGGTAGTGGCGCCTGCCCTGTGGAACACCCTCCCACCAGATGTCGAAGAGAAAAACAACTACCAGACTTTTAGAAGACATCTGAAGGCAGCCCTGTTTAGGGAAGCTTTTAATATCTGAAGGACTATTGTATTTTAATATTTTGTTGGAAGCCGCCCAGAGTGGCTGGGGAAACCCAGCCAGATGGGCGGGGTATAAATAATAAATTATTATTATTATTATTATTATTATTATACCAACTGAGCTTTCCCGCTGAATGTAACAAATTGTGGGTGGGAAAGAAATAAATCCCTTCTTACATACCTCCCTACAGCACCCATGTTGGGGACTAAGTCCCACAGTTCCAAGTACAGTACAGTAATCATTCCTGGAATTAGGCTGAGCTCCTCCTCCTCCAGAGGAAACCATGTTAAGTACAGTGATTTAATTTACTGAAATTGGGAGTGCTTAAATGTATGAATGTGTGTTTAATTCTGGAATGTTTCCCAGTAACTCTCATGTGATTGGTTAATTCTGTTCACATGGGAGACATCTTATTACATTCTCCATTTTGTTTTGTGTGTGTGACTGACTTGACTGTAATGGCTGCATCTCCATGAACACTGAAGAAAAGAGAGAACTCTCTAAATGCAACACACCCTCCAACATTTCTCTGATGAAAATCGGGACATCCTATTATTATTATACCCCACCTGTCTGCCTGGGTTGCCCCTACCACTCTAGGCGGCTTCCAACATATATAAAAACATAATAAAACATTGAACATTTAAAAACTTCCCTATGGAGGGCTGCCTTCAGAAGTCTTCTAAAGGTTGCGTAGTTATTTACCTCCTTGGCTTGGGAGGTTGCATAACTCCATACCCTCCAACATTTCTCCAGTGAAAATAGGGACGTCCGAAGGAAATGAGGACATTCCAGGATCAAATTTGAAACCGGGATGGCTTCTGTAAATCCAGGGCTGTCCCTGGAAAATAGGGACACTTGGAGGGTCTGATATGCAATAGAGAAGAGTGCTAATGTTTCTCTCTGAATGTATGTGTCAAAAAGAAGTACAGAATCTGATCTCCCAAAGAAGCAGTAAGGAGAAGTCTGCTAGAAGGGAAAAGTGGAAACCTCTTGGAAGGAGCTGCATGGGTTAGCTGGGTAATGTACAGAAGGCTGAGTGCAAGGACTGGAAAGACAGAAAGACAGAGTTAGTTTGAATGTTTATGGAAGAATCTTCAACTACCGTATTTACTCGAATCTAATGTTCACTTTTTTGGCCAAATTATGTTGCGAATACTAAGGTGCGCATTAGAGTCAATGGCACATTTACATTCACCAATAGACAGACAGACAGACAGACAGACAGACAGATGGACAGATGGACAGACAGACAGATATATCCATCTGTCCATCCACATTTGGTTTCAAGGTTCTGAAAACTGAGGTGCACATTAGATTCGATGGTGCATTAGACTTGAATAAATACGGTAAGAGGACAAAACAAGTCCCATGCTTGGATAAGCATGTGAACATAAATATATTCTTCTTTAGCTACGTGTTCTGCAAGTGAAAGCTTTGAATATTTTAAACCTTGTTTTAATTTCAATCAAAGAGTCAGTCTTGCACATGATTTGGCTTCCTAGCGGCAATTTAGCTACTCTGCCAACAGACCAATCTCCATGTAAACTTCCCCTCCAACCGTCCTGCCAGGGTTTTTGGGAGCTAAGGATCTGGAGCTCTGACTAGAAAAGGCTCCTCGCTCCTGGCAGAGACAGCCCTGAGCTCGATGGCCAGGGGTCCGGTTCGGTATAAAGCACATGGCCATCTAAAAATGGTCCGGGAGGTGGGAAGGTCTGCTGCACCTATGTAAAGTCAAACTGCACCCCTGGAATCGCCCCCTCACTTTTGACTCTTATCCCTCCAGCTGCATTCTTGGAACTTCTCCTCGACCTGCTGCTCTGATTGCTGAATCTTCTCTGGTGTCTTCTAGACCCTCTCAAGGAGGGCGAGATGGAGGTGACGGCCAGGACCATGGAAGGCTCTGGGTGGGCTGAGGGTGAATACCCAGGCCCAAGGCTGGAAATCCCAAGCATTCCTGTGCCTGCAGCCTGGGCTTGGCCTTGCTCCTGGGTTGGGACCTGCAGCATTTTCTCCATCTGAGGCACAGAGGACATGGCGGGCACGGTGAGGTAGCGGTGATCCATGGTGGCGAACTGAAGGAGCCCTCGTGGCTCAGACGCGCCTGCCTAGAAATGTCCTCCCCGTCGGCTTCTCCAGTCTGGGCTGTGGCGAACCTGGAACACGGAAGGCCCCAGGCTTCCGAATGGGGAGCCTTGGCAGCTCTTTGTGATGCCATCGTGAGGCAAGGCAAAGGATGCCAAGGCAGTCAGAGGCGGTGGTGTTAGCAGTCAGTCTATGGAGCCTAAGGCCCAGGCCGCAGATCTTCTACCCCTCTCCACATTATATTTTTACCTTTTTTCCCAACTGACCATTTCTACGTCCGGACAGATACCATGTAAGAAACCAGAACCAATAACAGAAAAGCAAAGCAATCCCTCTGCAAAAAGTGTTTGATTTGCTTCTAGAAACTGGTTGGCAACACAGTACTGTACTCATAATCTTCCAACATGCTGGAGACCCAGATTGGGACGCTCCTTTTTTGGGGGGGTCCTGAATTCTCATACGTGCGTGTGAACAGAAGGCCAAGAGACGCTCGTTTTTTTGTTTTGTGAAAATGGGGGCTTCAAAGCAGAGGCGCCGGCAACTCCTAGGGGCGCAGGTCCCTTTGTGCCCCCACCCACCTAATAAAAGCCACGTTTGGACTTCATTTTGCAAGGAATTTGTAACAGGGTTGCTGGAGGGCAAGAGAGCTGGGATTGGGCACAAACCTTCAACGTTGTTTCTTACAGCCCTTGAGACTGGAGTAAGTCCTAGAGCTCTGCTAGGACAAGAGAGGAAGCGGCTCCTGGCTACTTACCATATTTTAGAATTAAACCAGGAGTGCTTAATTCAGATGACTTGGAGGGTAAAGCTCCCCACCTATGATTATTGTTCTTGTTGTTGTCAGTGTTTTTTTGATATTTTTTTTTAGGGAAGGAAAGGTGTCGGTACACACAATGAAGTTGCTACAGTAAGTGCCACACTTTAAACATTTTTTTGGGGGGGGGGGAAGGTGCCAATACTGCATACCTTTGAGTACCCACAGAAAAAAAGGAATGGTGGTGGTGGTTGTTAATCCACCCTTTACCCCAAGGTACCAGGGCAGGTAAATTGCAATATTGAAAAGCAATTTACTGCCGTGAGACCTCTGGGTATAGGGCGGTATAATAATAATAATAATAATAATAATAATAATAATAATAATAATAATATAAATAAATAAATAAATAAATAACAACAACAACAACAACAACAATAATAATGTCACAGAAATAAGGCAGGTCCTAAAAATATGTTCAAGCAGGCAAATGCATAATTTTGAAGTCAGCTGCTGTTGCTTTGGTGTGATGCCTACAAACTTGGGCTTGGGGAGAGTTGGCTCCAAGTCCCTTTTTAGCTTTAAGAATTCAGAGTAGCCCTGGACCAGTCGCAGTTTCTGAAACCAGTCAACCTCACAGAGCTGTTTTGGGGGATAAAAAGTGGGGTGAGGGGTGGGGGAATAACCCTTCATCAGCACTAGGTACCCCTATGGCTAAGATTGGGCGCAGGGTTTATCTGCCCCCAAATATGTTATTCAAGTTGGCACCACTGCTTCAAAGCATGGCATTGCCTGACATCATAGGGATGCCAGGTGACTGACAGGTGGCTCCTCCAGCTGGCCTGCCAGGGTTTGGGGAGCTAAGTATTTGGGGCCCTGACTAGAAAAGGCTCCCCACTCCTGATGCAGACAGCCCTGGGCTCCCTGTCCAGTGGTCCAATTCAGTATAAAGCATATCCTAGAAAAAGCAGCAATGCTGGCTCCCCCCATTTTGAAGGAAGTTAAGTAATAATACACTTGGCTGTCAAAAAATGGGTCAGGTGGGGAGGCCCGCCACACTAACATTAAGTCTAAATGCACCCCTGGAATTGCCCCCTCACTTTTGACTCTCGTTCCTGTGTGTACGGTTTTGGATCCTTGCATTGACCTCCTGCTGCTCCTGCTGCTCCTGCTGAATCTCCTGGACCCTTTCATGAAGGGCGACATGGAGGTGACGGCCAGGACCGTGGAAGGCTCTGGGTGGGGTGAGAGTGAATACCCAGGCCCAAGGCTGGAAGTCCCAGGCATTCCGGCGCCTGCAGCCTGGGCTTGGCCTTGCTCCTGGGCTGGGACTTGCAGCATTTTCTCCATCTGAGGCACAGAGGACATGGCAGGCACGGTGAGGTAATTCATGGTGGCGAATTGAAGGAGCCCTCGTGGCTCAGACGCGCCGGCCTAGAAATGTCCTCCCCGTCGGCTTCTCCAGTCTGGGCTGTAGCGAACCTGGAACACGGAAGGCCCCAGGCTTCCGAATGGGGAGCCTTGGCAGCTCTTTGTGATGCCATTGTGAGGCAAGGCAAAGGATGCCAAGGCAGTCAGAGGCGGTGGTGTTAGCAGTCAGTCTATGGAGCCTAAGGCCCAGGCCGCAGATCCCCTGCCCCTCTCCACATTTTATTTTTACCTTTTTTCCCCCAAACTGACCATGTAGGGAATCATAACCAATAACAGAAAAGCAAACCAATGCCAGTGTGGTGTAGTGGTTAAGAGCGGTGGACTCGTAATCTGGTGAACCGGGTTCGTGTCTCTGCTCCTCCACAGGCAGCTGCTGGGTGATCTTGGGCCAGTCACACTTCTCTGAAGTCTCTCAGCCCCACTCACCTCACAGAGTGTTTGTTGTGGGGGAGGAAGGGAAAGGAGAATGTTAGCCGCTTTGAGACTCCTTCGGGTAGTGATAAAGCGGGATATCAAATCCAAACTCTACAAGAGGGCGGGGAAAGTTTCAGAAACTGGTTGGCAACACAGTACTGTACTCACACCCTCCAACATCATGGGGATCCAAATTGGGATGCTGCATTTTTGGTCCCAAGCTGTTGCACCTGCGTGTGAGGACGAAACTAAATGACGCTGGTTTTGTGATCTCGCGAGACAAAACACAAGCGGCTTTCATTCTGGCATGAGTGCTCCATCCACTTTTGCCCCTGGCCCTACTTACCACAGGCATGTGGCCCCTGGAATGTTACCTAGAAGGGAAAGTGATCCTCGAGCTGAAAACCAAGGATTCTGAGTTCAGTCATTTTGGAAATTGTTGCTAAACCACCTGAATTACATCTAGCCTATCTACTCCAGGACATTGACTCTTATAGAACATTACAGGTTGCCGGATTCCTGATTTCAGTTCTTTCATAAAAAAGACTTCATGGAATGCTGCATGACTATTAAAATCTAGTAAACTCTATGCACCATCTTTATCTTCAAGGCCATAATACGGTACAACTAGAGATTGTAAGTAATGTGAAGGAGATTATGCGTTGAAATATTTTAGTTGATATTTTAGAATGTAAAATGCTATTTTGTTTATTGATTTGTTTTACCTTGTGGGCTTATGGCCGAATAAAGTATTATCTATCTATCTATCTCGAGCTGAAAAGGATTCCCCACCTTTCATCACCACCAAGCGCCATTTTCAACTGCCAGGTCAACCCCCTCATAGAGCAGGCTGAGTCTTTCTCGTCTCCAAAGCTAGTTTTATTTCTAGGTGCCTCGTGACTACAGGTCCAGAAGTTGCACATCTGGCTGCAAGATTCCCTCTCTCTCTCTCTCTCTCTCTCTCTCTCTCTCTCTCTTCTCTGCCTGCCAGGCTTTGCTTTCAGGTCGATTCTGGGAGATCTTCCAGAGATTCTGTCCTCCTACGCCTGAAACACACCACAGGTCTGAGAAGGTCCTGGGCAAGGCATCAGGTGTGCATTGCCAAAAAAAACCAAGATGAGAGAGGGTGCTGATGCACATAAAATTTGCATCTGCTAATTTTGTAGGTAACAACTCGCATGCAGAAATAATTTCTGTAGTGTGAACAGAAGCACAATACACCTCGCCATAGTGGGGAATAGGACAGCGGGCAGGTGAACTGTGTGCCTGCTCATGAGAATAAAAAGGGCCAGCTGCTGGATCAGGCCAATGGCCCATCTAACCCAACACTGTGCTCACAATGGCCAACCAGATGCTGACTACAGTGGACCCTCTGGATACGAATTTAATTCGTTCCGGGGGTCCGTGCACACCCCTAAAAACCCATATCCAGAGGCACTGCTTCTGCGCACGTGCACAGCGCGATAGAGCACTTCTGCGCATGTGCGAGTGGCGAAACCCGGAAAAATATTTCTGGGTTTGCTGCTTTCACAACCCAAAGTTTATGTTACTCAAGAGTAATGTAACCCGAGGGTTTACTGTATATACAAAGGCCAGAACTGCTGTCCAGGTACTAATGTTTGATGGGCAACCTTTCAAGGCCCCAGCTTTTTAAACCAACCTTGGCTTAAAGCATGGACTGTTTTTAATCGAGACATCGACCGTGCAGCCTTTCCAACAGAGAGAAGAGAGGGCTGTCCTCTGCAAAGCAGGACACATGGCCTCCTGAAAGAAGGGCTTTCCAGGGAGCTCCATGCATGCACACACACAAATCCACTCCCCATGCCTGCACACCCCTTGTGTCCCACCCAGGCAGTGGCGTAGTGTGGGGTGGGGGTGGCGACACAGTGGCAGTTGCCCTGGGCGCAAAATTGTTATGGGCGCCAAATGTCAACACCCGGTGCTGCCTCAGTATAGCTGCACACTTCTGACACCCGGCACCACTGAAAACGGCTACTCCATGTGAACCAGGATATAATCTCTCCAGACAAGGAGCGACTCTTCTTATCTCTGCAGCTGTGATCTCCTGGGTGATGCAGATGCCGTTAGGCAGTTGAATGTGCATGTGTAGTACTCTGTCTGTTTCCCTCCCTCCCGACTCCACTCTGTACAGCCCCCCGGCGCTGGCAACCCTCGCTACGCCACTGTACCCAGGCCACCCAAATAAGCTTTTCAGGTGGCAGCAGGCAAGGAACCCTCTGCCTTACCCCTTGTTTCCTTTACATGGCATGTGTGCTGCAAAGCAAAAGCTGGGGCAGCAGCCACCCCACTGTCTTCTCTCCATAATCCTCTGGGCCTTTACAGGACACAGGCCCATGTAAAATATATACGTATATTTTGCTCAGTAAGACGCACCCGACTATAAGAGGCACCTAGTTTTTAGAGGAGGAAAACAAGAAAAGCCAGCAAGAGCTACAGACACGCTCGCTTGGCGCGGCTCTTTAAAGATAGAGCGGCTCTTGCTGGATTTTCCGGGAGGTGGGAGAAGGGACTGATGGGCTGCCCTCCGTCCCTTCTCCCAACTCCCTGAAAAGTCAGAGCAAGCTGCGCAGCTACCTCTAAAGCCAGCACAGCAAGAGGGAGAGCTGTACAGCGCCTCTTGTTGTGCTGCCTTCCCAGCGAAGCAGGATGAGGGACAGAAGTTAGCCCTTATGGAGCCCCTTCCGTCCCTCATCCTGCTTCGCTGGGAAGCCAGCAGACCAAGAGGCGCTGCGCAGCTCTCCCTTTTGCTGTGCTGGCTTCAGCGATAGCTGCGCAGCCTGCATTCGCTCCATAAGATGCACACACATTTCCCCTTACTTTTTAGGAGGGAAAAAGTGTGTCTTGTGGAGCAAAAAATACAGTAAACCAATAGCTTGCAACTGACATCAGCCCCAGTGGGCACACCAGCATTTCATAGAATCATAGAACTGTAGAGTTGGATGGGACCCCAAGGGTCTTGTAGTCCAGCCCCCTGCAATCCCTGACAATCGAGTCTCCGTTTAAAAACCTCCGATGGAGGAGAGCCCACCACCTTCCAGGGGAGTCCATTCCGCTGTCAAACAGCTCTCCCTATAAGAAAGTTCTTCTAGAGGTTTAGTTGGAATCTCCTTCCTTGTAACTTGAAGCCATTGCTTTGCGTTCTGCTCTGTCTTGGTGCCCAATAAACAACCTGGAGATTAAATGGAGCTCCCGATTCTTTCTTTGCAAGCGGGGTGCACTGACGGTGAGCCTGCCTGGGATCGGCTGCGCTAGGGAGTCCCAGCAAGCCATCCTGGGTGCATAAGCTCCTCTTCTTTAGGGAACGGCTGCACTGCAGGGGGTTGCCCTAGATGACCCTCGCGATCCCTACCAATTCTACAATTCTATGATCCTAACACAGGGCTAGAGGCCTTGCTTGGCATGCAGAAAAGACCCCGTGTCCATAATGATTTCCAAATGAACAAGGGGGAATATCTGTTTTCACTCAAGGGACGAAGGAGAAGGCCTTCAGCCAGCCACCCTCTTCCTCTCAACCTTCCTTACATGGCTTTGCCCGAGGACTTGCGAGCAGATTGCCGCACTGCATGCTTCCACAGCATTTCTTCGTCGATCCCCAGCGCGGCCAGGACCTGGGAGAAACGGCGCTCCACAGCCTGGCGGGCGTTGGCCTGGCAGGGAGAGAGGCTTGAGTGGAGATGCAGGCAGGCCAAAGGCAGCGTAGTTTTAAAAAAAACCCCATACAAATGGCCCTATTGCCACACGCTGTGCTTTCTCGCTATCTCTGCTGCCATTTTGCTGGCTCTGCCAGAAGAAAGGCAGCAAGTCTTTTCCTTTACAGGTAAAGGCCAGGAGGCAACTTGGATCGCCTTGCAAGGAAGTGATATTTCAGTGTGGCCAGCACCTACCCTCTGGAAGTCCCTGCCCATTGACATTTGTTCTGTTTATAGCCAGCTCTTCCTCCCAAAGGTGCCCATGGCAGCAAAAACAGCGAAGCAGATGACGCCTTGTTGGCGCTGATCTGCGGCAGGGCCTTTTTGGTGGCAGCTCCTGTTTGTGAAATGCCCTCCGTAGCGAGGTGTTCCAGTCTAAGAACATTCCTGCTTACGTAGGGCTGAAAGATACTGTTCCCGGGAACCCTGAGATCAGTGCTTGAAATAATATTTTTAGAATTATTATTTTGCTTTGAGGTTTTCCACATTGATAAATCAAGGCCGAGTGGACAACTCAAACTTGTGTCTCCTTGCACTGAACCGGATATTCAAGCTGCTATGCTATATAACCCATTGCTTCCCCTTCCCTTCCCCCCAGCCCCCTGGCCCCCGTTTCACCTGCATGACTCTCTCAAACAAGAAAGGTCTGCTCTCCACGCGGTCTTGCATCTCCTGCAGCTGCAATGTGTACTCTTCCATGCGCTGCTTCTCCTGCCTCCTGCACACCAAAGGGAGAGCTTGGTAGGCCTTTGCTGCATTGTTCCTCTTCTGATCCCTCTACCCCAACCTGTAAATAACCAGGCCAGCTTCCCCTGTAGGTAAGTAGAACACCTGCTTTGTGTGAATCATAGAGTTGGAATGGACCATGAGAGTCATCTAGGCCAGCCCCCTGCAATGCATTAATCTTTTGGGCTTGAACCCATGACCCTCAGATTATAAATCTCATGCTCTACCAACTGAGCTGTCTGGGCAACCCAGGTTCGATCCTCCCCAATGGCATCTCTAGATTTTAAAAGTCAGGTAGCTGCAGAAAGGAGGAGGAAGCTGTTGCCAGGAAGAATATTCCAGGAATGCGGCCCTCCAGGCTTTTCTGCCTGGCCCTTGGGATCCTCCCGAGGCCACACCCCTCACCCAAGCCACACCCCTCAGCAGCTCTCCTCTATTGCCCTCCTTAAGTAACTTCCTCTGGCAGGAACGTGCCCTTGAACAACCCATAATCTTCCCAGAAACCTCTGTCATGCTCAAGAGCAGAATTGCTCCTTCCAGCCTTACGAAGATCGCTGGGTAATAATTTTGGCAGTCCTCGATACAACCCTAGTTGGCAGCCGAGCGCAAGCCAGAAAACGGGCTGTGTACACCTTTAAAGCACATCCGCCCGCCTCAATAATCCTGGGCACTGTAGCTCTGTGAGGGGTAAGCTACAGTTCCCAGGGTTCTTTGGGGACAGTGAATGTGTTCTGAATGTGCTTTCTGTGGGATGTAATCCACTGGAGCAGTCAAATACAACATTCCTTGTTTCCCTAGAGTGGACACAGGCAAGGGGATGTTACGCCAGCCAATATAACTTCCTGTTCCACAGGTCTGAAGCGTCCTCCCCCTGCATGTGACCAGACAGATGGGCATAACCCTGGCTGACTCCATAAAATAGTCGAGTCACGCAGCCATCTTTCTCTTGATGCCATTTTCTTCTCTTAATGTATTTTGCTGTCTGCTGGCTCTCAGCCAGCAGCACATGGGTTCAGTCTCCATATGGGATGAGCTCACACTTTGTTCTGTAATTACAAGATATAGCCTGCCTTCAGGGATTATACTGTGAACTGAATGTGAGTAAACGTCTTGTTACTTTTAAGACTCTTGTGTCTTGATTCTTTTAAGAGAGATCGAAGGGGACTTGCCAGGAATAATCCAATCTGGGCAAGCGAGACTAGATTGCTTAACTAAAGAAAGTCAAACGAATCTGCAAACTAGCTTACTGCTGTATTGGGGGAATCTGCTCTGCTACATGACTCACTAGCGTGGAAGGATCATATTTAATCAATATACCCTTTCCTACTATCCTTAACAGTCCCGCACTTTCAAGGTATGGTGCATATGCAGCCCCTGTTCTTCCCCACAGCCCAGAGGGACTTTGCAGAAACCTCAAGCACGTTACCTGAGCATCTCCCGTTTTCTCTGCAATGACACGGAGGGGTGGTCCATGGTCTGGTACGTCGCCAGGCACTTGGCCACTTCCCGCTGCACTTGCTGTTCCTTCGCCCTGCGCAGCTCGGCTCGCCGCTTCTCCTTCCGTTCCTGCCTCTCCCACTCCAGCAGGAGCATCCTAACAAAAAGAGGCCAACCTCAGGCATGGGGAAACCTCTGGAGGTGAGGGAGAAGGGGTCCTCCAGGCAGGCTGGCGTTGTGTTCAAGTGCAGGAGGCCAGGAATGTAGGTTGGCTAAAGGGGATTGAAGGGCTCTGTCACCCGAGTGCAGCAAAGCCACTTTTAGAAAAGAGGCCGACTTTTTAGCGGTGGGAGGAAAGCGATGGGGAAATGGATTGCAAAGGGTGAGGGCAACGAATAATGAAGATGTGTAATGCTCTGTAAGCAAACTGGGATGAGTGCCGTGCTGGATGCATGCTGACTGTGGTATAATCATATCAGTAAAGACTGGATGAACGAACACTCGGTAAACACGGTGTTTCAAGGATGAGCAGTCCATTGCAGTCTCTCATTTTTCCTACCTGAAGTTCCGTTCTCCACTTTTCCACATCAGTTTGTGATTTTTGTTTTTAAAAAGGTGAAGATTCACCAGCATTTTAGCATGATTTCCCCCCTTAATATAGACATACAGTCGTACCTCGGAAGTTGAACGGAAGACGTTCCAGAAGTCTATTCTAAATGTTTAGAAACCAAGGCACAGCCAATCGGAACCTGCGTTGGACGTTCGGGTTCCAAAAAACGTTCACAATCCAGAATACTCACTTCTGGGTTTGCCAAGCCGGGTTTGGGAGCCAAAACATTTGACTCGCAAGGCGTTTGACTTCTGAGGTACAATTGTACCTACTTGCAGTTTTGCTTAATATATGCATTTTTGCAAAGCAATTCTCCCCAATAAATCACATTTTTGTCTTATTTTCACTAAGATGGACATTTTTATGTACACTGTATGTTAGTGTGTGCATTTCTCTACACATTACTTAGCTGCAGAAGTGAACTGCAAAATTTAGGGAAGTGAGTATTTCAAAGGTGGGGGGGGTCGGGGAGTGTTGTTTCCTGTTTCAGAAATGGCGAATTAGGTTCCTCTTTAAACACAAAATGAATTTAATTCCTCCTCCATCCCTAGCTTTCACTTAGCAACTGTCAGCTTTTGGGGTTCTTTGTTTTAATGTTTAGCTGAAAAATTTGCAACCTACCCCCAAGAAACCCCCTGGCCTTTCTCATTGGACTGCGGGAAATCATAGCACAAAGACTTTGGAACCGCCACCCCCCTCCCCAGGTGCCCTGCTTACCTGTTGGCCTCTTGCCGCTTGTCAGAGGTCTTGGTGTGCATGACTGGAGCAACCATGGGGGGACCAAAGTCCGGGCAAGAATGGGCCCTCCAGTGAACCCCATACAACCGCCGGACCTCGTAATATGGGTCTTCTGGGTCCTGCTTGTCCTCTTCTCCAGAGAATTGCTGGGTGCTGCCCATGGAGTGAAGTCGGAAAGGCTTACAGATGGTCAGCTTTGCTGGGCGGAGGAGAGCAAAGAGGCATTAACATGACCCGTCCCAACCCACCTGCCCACATATCATCACTTCGCAGCATATTAATTGATTAATTTAAAATATTTTTTATTGAAACTACGACAACAGCAATAGAAACAAACATCCAAACAGGAACTGGACCGTTTACAAGGATACACCGGATTACGAGTAAACTTTAAATGACAATGATTGCTCTTATAATCTAGTCTGTAGAAAAAAGGAGAAAAGGCAAAGAAAGGAAAACCGAGAGTGGGGAAGAGAGAAAAGAAAGAGAGGCCAGCACACATTAGGGGGAAAGGCAGGTTATAAATGTAATAATAGTAATAATAATGTTATAAGAATTTTAAGGTCTCAGATACAGAATAAATGTTCATAAATGCACACATATCTAATTACATGAACCATGTGTCTGAAACGGTATAGGAGAACAATCTTGAAGCCATTTTGAATCTCTCGATGACCTTAAATATTCCTCTGCAGTAAAGGAGGCAAATGGGGAAAGCCTTCCCACTGTCTTTTTGCTTGCAAATCCTGTTTTAAGGGCGCATTTGTGTATGAATAGGGGGAGCCTGTGACCTGGATTTAGGAACTAAAGTATTAACTATCACAAAAGAATGGCCAGGCTGCCCAGGTAATGCAATCAGTGACCATTATCAGGTATCCTGGCAAACAGGATTTCTGCTGTAGACCGCCTCCTCTGCTGTAGACCACCTCCTTCTGTGATGCATGTATGATGTTTGGGGTGGTGGTTTTGGGCTACAGGGTGGGCAATTTCAAAAGTCTATATATGGGCTTGCGCACCATTGTTCAGAGTTCTCCTCCCTCCCTGCGTGTGGTAAGTGGGGACCCTGTTGCAACAGTTCCCTGAATAAAGATCAGGCTTGCTAGCCGCTTTGCTTTTCAATTTACTCTAGTTGACTGTTATTTCTCCTACTAATAGGGAACCCACTTAAGGACTCTATATGGGCTCTGGAATACCTCATAAGGGAAAAGGAGAAGGTTTCCCCCCCTTATAACAACAACAATAGCAACAACAACTCACTTGACCAACTGAGTCGGACTTAGTTGGATACCATCCTTAATGTTGACCTTATGCCCCCCTCCCTTGCCCGTTATCAATGAATGACTGCTCCCCACCTTGATCCTTCCTCTGCTCCAGTTGCTCTTGGAAGCGCCTCTGGAGACTCTTGAAATTGGGGATCCTGCGGTTGATGGTGGGCTGGAAGGTCAGCTGCTCTTCCCTGTTGGTCTGGGCCCAGCCTTTGGCTTTCCTGGCCTCCCTCCGGGGAACAGGCTCCTCGGGCTCTGTGGCCAGGCAGAGGAGCTCCGCTCGGAGTTTCTCTTCCAGCCGCTTGAGCGAGAAGCGCTTGTTGCTCCTGGGGCCCTGATCCTCCAGGCTCAGGAGCTCCTGGGTGAGCTGCAGCCAGCGGTGGCGCTCCTGGCGTATCTGCCGTTTCCGAGCCTCCTGCCGGGAGTCCATCTTCCAGTAGAGAGGCAAGAGGGAGCTCCCGGGGGCCAGGCCCACCTGGCGGTGGCACTTCTGGCACGTGGGCCAGGGATCCTCAGGGACGCCATTCGAGGGCTTGGGGTCTTTCGAGCAATGGCCGCCTTTAGGGCTGCTGGCTCTCGGGTTCCCCGGCTCTGGTGTGCATGGAGGCTCACGGAAGGTGGTGACAGAAGTCTGAGGGGACCTCTTCTTCTTGGGTTTCTCCAGGAGCCGGTCTTGGTACATGGCCTGGCCGTTGACAGAGATGCTCTCCCACATCCAGTGGAAGGGAAAGGAACCCGGTCGAGATTGCTTGGCAGATGCCGGAACTGGTGTAGGGCTTGGTGAGGCATTGCTGACATCTGGAGTGGGAGGTACTGGGTGCTGCCTGGGGGGGGGGGGCAGGAAGCAGCAAAACTCAGATTGGACACAAACCTGGTCTCCCCAACTCCCAGTTTTGGAACCCTCCTTCCCAACTTTGATTTGGATTATCAAAACACTTCCAGACCAGCAGCGTTTAGTGCATGGGTAGGCAAACTAAGGCCCAGGGGCCGGATCTGGCCCAATCACCTTCTAAATCCAGCCCACGGACGGTCCGGGAATCAGTGTGTTTTTACATGAGTAGAATGTATCCTTTTATTTTAAATGCATTGCTGGGTTATTTGTGGGGGCTGCCTGGTGTTTTTACATGGGTAAAATGTGTGCTTTTATTTAAAATGCATCTCCAGATTATTTTTGGGGCATAGGAATTCATTCATTCCCCCCCCAAAAAAAATATAGTCCGGCCCCCCACAAGGTCTGAGAGACAGTGGACCGGCCCCCTGCTGAAAAAGTTTGCTGACCCGTTTTAGTGCTATCCATTTATTGCTCCTCCACTGTAAAACAGCACACAGAATCGCAACTGGTTTTTTACTGGCATTCTCTTGGGGGGGGGGGGCAAATCCTGCTACTTTCCAATCACACCAGTGGGTGTGTGACACAACTATGGAGGCAGGTGCTATTGAAGGGCTTTGGCTCAGTGGCAAAGAGAATTTTAAAGAACTGCAGTACAATTACAGCATCCGATGCACATTTCACTCGTGAACCTGGATAGCTCAGTTGGTTGAAGCATGGTGCTGATAATGCTAAGGATGCTAGTTCGATCCCCGTATTGGACAGAAGCATATTCCTGCGTTGCAGGGGGTTGGACTAGATGATCCTCAGGGTCCCTTCCAACTCTACAATTCTGCTATTCTATGTCATGGACTGGTTGGGTGCAGAGGAATGGTGGAAAGAACCAGCAGGGGAACCACTCAGAGAAGAAGTCTCACAGCCTGTGGGGCGATGATGGGACGATGTTGAGTGGTTGGAGGGAGAGGACTGGGAAGAAGAGTTTCCTGGAAGCTGGAGAGGTAACAGGGCTTAGTGAGCAGGGAGAGTCTGTGGCAGAGAGAAATTCAGCGTCAGAGGAAGAAGCTGAAGCAGGAGAGGAGGGAGGTGAAGGGACAGAGATGAGTCCTGCTGAAGAAGTATCACAGCTGTCTCCCCTTCCTGATGCGACAATCTCCCTTCCCCACTTGTTTCCCAGAACCCAGAGAGGCATGAAAAGGGCGGAGGAGAGGTAGGCTGGCTGCCTGCAGCCGCAGTCTCACATTGCTTGGAAAAAGCCCTGCAGTGGAAGGGAAGGCTGTGAGGAGGCATAGTCTCGGCAACTGGTTTTCACGGAGGAAGACCACTGGGAATGTGCTGCTCTATTAGGCCTGACATGCAACCCCAAGTCTTGGGGGATCATGTTTTTGCTAATAAAGAGTTAACTCCATCTTTGAATTGTGTAAATTGTAAAAATGCTCTTTTCAAAACTTGACCACTCTGTAAGACCTCAGACTGGGCAGGTTGTTTATTTTAAAATGATAAACAGATCCTGCTCTGAATCAGGTGCATTTCCCTTGAATGCACCTGATTCCTTACATAGGATTCCTTACTTAGGAATCCTTAGGATTCCTTACTTAGGAATCCTTAGGATTCCTTAGGATTCCTCCAAACAATCCTGGGAACTGTAGCTTATTAAAGGCGCTGAGAGTCGTTAGAAGACCCCTCACATCACCCTTCACAAACTACAGTTGCGAGGTTCTTTGGGGGAAGCCACAATTGTTATAGTAGTATAAAAACATAAAGGGACCCCTGACCGTTAAGTCCAGTCGCAGATGACTCTGGGGTTGTGGTGCTCAAGTCGCTTTACAGGCTGAGGGAGCCGGCATTTGTCCACAGACAGTTTTTCCAGGTCATGTGGCCAGCATGACTAAGCCGCTTCAGGCGCAACAGAACACCCACGCCAGAGCAGCGCACGGAAACAGCGTTTACCTTCCTGCCGGAGTGGTACCTATTTATCTGCTTGCACTTTGACGTGCTTTTGAACTGCTAGGTTGGCAGGAGCTAGGAACGAGCAATGGGAGCTCACCCTGTCGCGGGGATTCGAACCGCCGACCTTCTGATCGGCAAGCCCAAGAGGCTCAGTGGTTTAGATCAGTGTTCCCCAATGTTGGGCCTCCAGCTGTTTTTGGACTACAACTCCCATCATCCCTCAGTAGCAAGACCAGTGGTCAAGGATGATGGGAATTGTAGTCCAAAAACAGCTGGAGGCCCAAGGTTGGGGAACACTGGTTAAGATCATCCCTTACAGCAGTATAGGAATACTTTAAATGTGTGCTGTGGATGGGACCCCCCTAAAGCCCACGGCAACAACTTGCCTGCTCAGTTCTTGCTCTGGGTCTATGTCTGAGATGCTGTTGGCATTTGGGACTGTTTCCTCAGGCTCCCAGCAGGGCTTCCTTGCGGGGTGAGGGCCTCTCTTCTTTGCCCGCTTCATGCAGATCAGCATCCCATCACCAGCATCCAGGTAGTCCTCCTGAGTCACACAGAGATATTTTATAGCACCAAGGCTGGCTCCAGAGACATGCATTTGGGCACCAGGACCCTGAGCCCAGCAGAGGGCCCACCGTCTAAACCAAACCACACTTTCCACTTTGCACAGAGAAGATCGGTTGGGACATAAGAGAACCCCCAGTTTGCTCTTCCAGGTTGGGGTGGGGAGCCAAGAATGTCATGCCTGAGGGCCCACCCAAAATCCTAGGAGCCAGGAAACACTGGTAAAACACAGTGTTTTTCCAGTGGTGGACACTGGGATGACTGCAGTGATTCTAGTGGTACCATCCGGGCAGGACTTTGGGGCAGAAGCCCAGGACCCCACTCAGCAGAATGAGGCCTCCTAAATACAGCAGTAGGATGTATCCTTTTACAAAGTGAAGCTTAGTTTTTGTTAACTTCTTCAGTGAGGAGCCTTAAAAATACCTTTTTGGGTGTGACGAATTCAAATCTGCTACTGTATTATTTTTGTGACTGGACAACACAAAAGAAGGTAAAATTCATTGGTCTCCCTAAAGCAATTTATTCTTAGCTTCTTCATAAAATGTAGACTTACCAAGAAGCTAAGAATAAATTGCTTTAGGAAAACCAATGAATTTTAATTTTACCTTCTGAAAATGTCAGTCATGCTAAATGATAATAATAATAAATAAAAACAATATTAATATATAATATACAACTTCAAGTACTTGGCAATCATTTGTCATGATTTCTATGCAATTTTGCACACATTTTACGTACCAATCCAAACTAAATTAAATCAATATAACCAAGCAATATATTTTGAATTCCCAAGTCATGTTACAACTTTTTAGCGCCTCTCCTTTTCGGAACTGGTAAGCTGACAAATTCAGCAAGCCCTAATTGCAGCAGGGACTGCCTTACCACATTTCAAAGTAAATTAAGCAATGTGCATCGTGCTTTTGCTTTGAACTGTGCAATTTACAGACTGGCACACTGTGAAACAGAGGCTTAAAAATAGAGATATTTAGGCATGCGTGTTCACTTGCATTCTGCACCCTTTCCCTCCCCGTCATACAACTTCTGGTACAAGTTACGAGATCAAGTCCAAGGGGAACAATGATTTCCGTGCAGACCGACTGAGAATTTCCCATCATTCACCTGGGCCCCATCACTCTCTGGCTAGGAGCAGGCAATCCTCTGACTTCCAAGGGCCAGGTGGGTGGGTGGGTGGGTGGGTGTCTGGAGGCTGCATGCCAGTGGCATGGCCGCACCTGGCAATTGGCATGGCCTTGGTGAACACATTCACAATACTTCTCTCTGGTTTTCAAAGGCTTACACGTTCCTGTGAGGCAGACCACCCACCCCCAGTAGCAAGGGAAACACGCTTGGAAAGTATATGAGGGGCACAGAAGCATTTTGGCCATGCTGATATTGCTGAACTAAAACATCTATAATCCCAGGCCATTGGCCATGCTTGCTAGGGCTGATGGACGTTGTAGTTTAACCACGGAAGGCCAAATTTCCCTCACACCAAATATCACTGGATGGAGAAACCGTGACTTCACCTCTTTGTCTGTACAGTGCCTAAGGAAGGAGCATATTAAAACAGTGCTAATCCTGTTGTGTGTGTGAACTATGGCCTCCGCTTATGGGAGCAAGAAACCCCCATTGCCCTCTCCAAGCTACCTGCTGTGGAGGGGAGCTCTCTGAGATCAGGCCCAAAAGCCGCACCTGCCCCTTTGGCTCATAGATGGTGCCGGCGATCCGGTTAATGGGGTCCACTGAGGGCTTGACACAGGCATTGGTCAGTACTGAGTGGCGATGAGGGTTCAACATGGTGCCCACGACAACATGGAAGAGGACGCATCAGCTTTTCAGTTACCACAGCAACCGGCCTACTTCCAGAACAGCCTGAGTGGCAAGCTTCTGGAACAATGCATGGCTCTCCCCAGCCAGGGGTTTTCATTCTTATTTATTTCATAAAATTTATACACCTCTTGATTGTAAAAAAACACAAAACAAAAACCACTTCAGAGCGGTTTACAAAAGATAAAACAGGAAAATGCACAACCCTACTCCAGACCCTCATATTGTCCCTATTTTCCAGGGACAGTTCCAGATTTACAGAAGCCGTCCCAGTTTCTGATTTGATCCCAGAATGTCCCTATTTTCATCAGAGAAATGTTGAAAGGATATGGTAGGACATCCCTATTTTCATCAGAGGGTATGGAGTTATGTGACCTCTGAGCCAAGGAGAGACATCCTTTAGAAGACACCTGAAGGCAGCCCTTTATAAGGTAGTTTTTTAATATTTAATGTTGGAGCAACCCAGTCTGATGGTCAGGGTAATAATAATAATAGTGGAATAGGGTGTCCCTATTTTCATCGGAGAAATGTTGGGAGGGTATGCTACTCTATACCATACAGAAATTAAAATACTAAAACAGATAACTTTCTAAGCATCTGGGTAGGTTTGTCTAAACAGGAATGATTTTAGCAGAAAGAGTAAAGTGAAGGTGCCTGCTTGATCTCAATCAGCAGGGAGTTCCAATGGGTGCTGTGACACTAAATGATCCGAGTTCTACAAATGCAGAACAGGTATTATGTCGCACTTGTAGTAGGCCAATTCCACCAATCAAAGCGGTCAACTGGGCATATGTGAGGTAAGGCGATCTTGCAGGTAAACTGGTCCCAAGTTGTTAAGGGCTTTATATAGTGATAATAACACATTGAATTTGGCTTAGTAGCAATTCGGCAAGTAGCGCAGATCTCTTGGAGCACAGGCATTCTAGGCTGACAAGGCCTCACTCCTGGCTGCAGCCGTGCTGCAGCATTCTGCACGACCTGCAGCTTCCAGATCGAGCGCAAGGGAAGCTCTCACATGGAGCACATTGCAGTAATCCAGTCTTGAAGTAACCAACACATGAATTACTCTGGCAAGGCTTTCCCGGTCCATGGCAACCCATGTTGAGCTTTCATTTAAAGCTTGCCTTTCCACCCCAGAGCCTGTTTGCAATAGCCTTCGAGCGACTTGATGTGGCAGAAGTAATATATTCTTGGCTTCCACACCGTCTGAGAAGCACTCTTCTCAATCACTGTAATGTAGCTGGCTACTTCTGGAAACAGTGTGTGGAGTTAGATCGGGGGTGGAGAACCTGAACTGCCCCCCCCCCCGCATCATTCCTGACATTAGCCATGCTGGCTGGGGCTGATGGGAGTTATAGAATCCAACGTCTGAAAGGCAACAGGTTCCCATCTCTGAGCTAGATGAACCTTTCAATCAAGGCAATGCCATTTGAGAGTGTGTGTGTTTATGTATTTATATATATATAAATAACTGTAGTCACAAGGTAATTGTGTTGTCATTTTAAATAGCATTTTAATGTAAAAAGGTGCATTTACATCTAAAGGTAGGCCCAACGTCAGATGAAAAGCTGAAACAGAAGAGAATAGCAGCTTTCCCCAAACTAAGCCAAGGAACTCACAGCTAAAACAGGATTAAAACCCACATCTCCATTACTCGTGGCCACAAGGAAAGGTGGGCATCTCAAGAGCCCTCCTCTCTGGGGGGCTGTTTGCACTGGTGGCTGATTTACTATTGAAAGTACCTAGAAATTAAAACCACCTACAAGCAGTGTGGACTGACAACTTTTCTGGAATGCAGCTCGAATTTCCATCATTGCCTTTCCGCTGTCCTCTCAAAACTGTTGCGATTCAGGGAAGCAGAATAGATCCATAAGAAGGAACAGTACTGTTTCTGTCTAATGCTGCCAAGCTATAATGCCTGCTCAGCACCAAATGAGATGCCTTAAACCTCCAAACCACCATCTCCTGCAAAGGATGCCCTGACACCCCACCTCTCAGGGCACTGGGAGTGACCCCATCAATCAGGAGGTCAATGGTAGAGCCCTGTTTTGCATGCATAAGGTCCCAGGTTCAATTCTCAGCATCTGCAGCTGAAGCATCCATGTAGCTGGTCTGGAAAGTGCCACTATCCGTCAGAGCCGTCAATACTAGGCTAGGTGAACCAACTCTCCGACTCCAAATAAGGCCATTTAATACACCTTACATTACTGGAAACATTATTGGAAAACAGGCAAGGAATCCTGTCTCTTTGATCCTCCCGCCCCATCTTGTGGGCTTGCAGCAGTGCAGACCTCCAGGCAGGCAACATTTTGTAAGGATTCAGTGGGTAATACGGCCAAAGCACAAAAGCAGAGCTTAGATGTGGAAGGATCCTAAGCATTGCAAGGCGGCTGGCAGAATTGTAAAGGAAAGGGATAAATATCGCCAGAATTCCTTCACTCATCTCTTGCTCGCTTTTGGCAGAAGCAAGTTCCCTATGATACCAACCTCACAAATGCCAAGAAGAGAGTGACAGGTAAAGCCTTCGCACCTACTACAAACTTTTGTGTTGTGTTTCCACCACAATTCGTGCCTAGTTTTTCTTAGCTTCTCCCTGTGCCTTCCAGCCTGAGAGAGTAAGGAAAGGGGCGTGGCATTTCACAGCTGTGGAGTGAAATAAGCTGGTGGAAAAGCACCATGCAGATCTGAAAGGCAGTGAATAAATTTGGTCCCAGCAACCTCAGCCGCCAGATGAAACTTAGCCCAGCAGGATGGCTAAGCTCCCATGGAGACTTCCTTCCAGACCACTGAAGTAAACCATTTGGGGCCCCTCAAAAGCATCCCCAGTGTGCCAAAAGCCACCAAATCAGATGGAAGTATATGTCACCAGAACCCCAAAAGGAAAAAAGCTATTGATGACAGGGGAGCAAAACATGTGAGAATTCATCTCTCAGTTCATTTGCTTTTGAGAGCAGAGCAGAGGTGTAGCTAATCGCTCTCCCCTCACAGGGACTTGACTCCCCTTGCAAAACACAGAATGGAAACCTGGAAGGAGAGAAAGAGAGATTGTCAGGGTCTGCTATCAGGCTGCAGTAGAAAGAAAGAGAAACAGAGCTACCATCAGTTCTGTTGGGAAATGCAATAATCCCTGGCTCTTCCCCTCCTTGGACTCTTTCCATTCCAGATGGTCATTTTGAGAACCTTGTAAGTGAAATAACTAACAAGATGAAATAGTGTCCGGATTTTCTTTTTTCTCCCCCCCCCCCCCCGCTTTTTCTTTTATGTCAAGACTGCCTTAAGCTTGAAGACAAGGGCTATCTTATTATTAATCTTTTCAATCCACTCTGGGAGCCTTTCTCAGCTGAAGAGCAGGTTAAAATGCTTCAGATTAACAAAAAGTAACCAGAATGGATGAGTAGTGCGTGGGTCATTATTAGCATTCCTTCAAAGTAATCATAAGTGACCATTTTTCTGCAGATAATATTTTACTGTATCTCTGCTGCTCCTGTAAATTGCACAAGAAGAGCTCTTCTTGGAGTCAAGGTGGGGGAGAGAGCAAGTGTGTGGCTACATCAAATACTGGAGAAAGAAGATTTGAGAAAAGTAGCCTTGTGTGTTCTGAGCTTCCAAGACTCACAGGCCTTGCAGTGATTGTGCCTTGGGACTGCTGCCATTTCCTAACATTTTAACACACCCCACCATTTGCAAATAAACCAGGGTCCACTGGCTTACAAAGTTCCCCCCAAAGCTGCCTTACAGGGTTATTGTAAGGATTACAACCAAGTAAGTTATATGCAGTGGTTTGAACATGTGAAAGCGCTGGACAAACCTCTGGTCCATGGGCTCATGAAGAGTCGGACACAACTAAACAACAACATCAAGCATTGTTAAAATAAATTATTTTGCCCACTGATTGCTTTTTTCTGGTCATCCTTGCATATGAAGTGCATGTTATACATAGCCCCAACCTGCACCCTGGAACCCACCTTTAGAGGTCACGGGATTTGGGGAGTGGCTCAGATCGGGGGCACTTAGTTTGGAAGGTGATCCCGTCCCCCGGCAAAGGGGAAGCAATGAAAGGCATGAACCACACCAGGTGCCCCTGATTCCCCAGCACTTCCCGAAGGTTGTCTTTCCAGCCCAAGTCGTACTGACGATCTCCTTCGAACCATTCGTTGGTCGTCTGCCCACGCAGGGCCAGCAGGCTGTGAAAGAGCAGGAAGCCCGTGCAGAAGAGGAAGCCAACAATGCAGACGTCAGTCACAAAAGCAAAGATGAAGATTGTGATGTTCACCTGCCCTACAAGAGAGATCCAAGTGCTACGTTAGTTACCAAAAGGAGAGAGAGGAAGATGGGACCCCAGGACCCCTCCATCTGCTTTGCTGGAAAACCAGCAACTTTTGGCTCTGCATCTCAAAATCTTTCCATTCCAGCTTCTCTAAATGCCTCTGTTTGCTCCCCACTTCCCAATGCCCTTTCCTTTCGTGCCATGGCTTGTATATCGTAAGCCTGGCAGCAGGGATGCCTTATCTTTAGAGGAAGGGATCTTGTTGAGTGGTAAAGTATCTGTTTTGAATGCAGAAGGTCCCAGGACAGGTAGAATCATAGAATTGTGGAGTTGGAAGGGACCACAAGAGCCATCTAGTCCAACCCTCTGCAATGCAGGAATCTTTTGCCCAATGTGGGGCTCAAACCCATGACGCTGATATTAAGTATCTCATCCTCTATCAACTGAGGTAAACCTGGGCTTGAATTAAACCCTGTCCACAGATACAGGCATCTCCCCACTTGTGCACCTACAACCACGTATAGTGGCACCGGGAAATAATTAAGTAATTTAATTCATACCAGGAAATGGAAGAAGAGAGCTGGAGAGTCCTCATGGCTCGTGAGGAGACCCTCCCCAGAGCTTGAAGAGGACAGGTAAAGGCAGCGGAAGCCCCAAAGAGACCAGAGGCACAGTGAGGCACAGTTTAGGCTGCTCAGCCTCTCTGCCTAACAGCTGATGCATGCGTTAGCACAGCAGCAACCTTTCCGTGCATCCTCCAGCCTTCTGCAAGCCCCAGAGCTTCAATTCCAGTTGCAGATATTTTTGGTACAGTATTGTTTATCTGGATTGGAGAGAGAGAGGCACCAAGGGCGTTTCAATGGTGTTTAGGGGGCACTCCACAGTCACACGATTTTCCTGTATGCGTGCAGGATGCTGGAATGTCACCCCCGCGTAAGAGGGGAGTCGCCTGTACTCTCAAAAGCAGGGCTGGTACTATTAAGAGTGGTGTAGAGGCTTATTTCGTCAGTTTCCAGCATGCAACTGTAGGTCTGTGATGGAGTCTGTACGGTGCCAATGAATCTTACCCATCAGTAACATAAGCCAGGGGAGTAGTAGCAGCAGCATCGCCTGGACAGAGGTGCCCTCCTGGAGCAGTGATAGGACCACATCAGCATTGATCACGCAGCCATACAGCAAGGCGACAGAGCCATGTAGAAGCAGGCAAAGGAAGTAGCGGTAGTTTTGGTATCCCAAGCATTGGCCAAGCAAAGTGCAATGGTGGTCACGCCGCAGGATGCAAACGTTGCAGGAGAAACAGTGGCTGCAGCGGGGAGGCACGTGAGATTGGCAGGAGTAGCAGTAACTGAAAGAGAGAGAGTGAGGAGCGACGGTGAGGGTTCTACTGGGCGCATCTTACTCCATTCACTCAGCCCAGCGGCAGAGGACATGATTTGCATGCAAATGGTCCCGTGTTCAATCTCTGGCATCTGGAAGTGGGGGGGGGGGCAGCTCACTTAAATCCCAGATGAACCATTGCCCAACAGTTTGCTTAAAACTGGGTTAATCTAGTGGTTTGACTTGGCATAAGGCAGCTTCCAACGTTGCTTTTTTAATCTTAGAAACTCTGGTTAAGTGCCTTTTGGCAGTTTGGACCCTCGGGGAAAAGATCACACAGCACTTGAGAGATGAACCCGGCTCCGACCATTGGCCACAGAAGGAGCAATTGTGGGGACAGTGCTTCTCTCCTCCATTGCAGGAAAGGTTTCCCTGGGACTGTGAGCAGCCAGAGGATTAAAGGCTGCTAGGTTGTGTGCAGATATGTGAGGGAGTATTCTTTCAACCAGTTATAAGTCACCCTGAGCAACTGATTGAAAGGTGGAGCATAAAACTGATAAAACAAATAAATAAATACATTGAACAATAAATACATTTTTTTTAAAAAAAGGCAATATGCCTTCCCCTCTAACCATAAATTAAGTTCTACTAAATTCAATGGGGATTACAGTACTCTCATTTATTTCTACCTGATATGCTTTTATTTGTTTATATGTTAATTTCTACATTGCCCTATTAAGAACAAAACCTTCTCAAGGCAGCATACTTAATAAAATCAACCTAAGAGATGAAATTCAAAGATAAACAAAGAGGCAAATATCAGAAGAACATAAAAATAGGACACATGACAGGGTAAACTCTTGTAAATAATATGCTTTAACCTGGCATCTAAAATCAGGCACAGCAACCTCCCTAGCATACAAATGCAATGAACTGCACAATGTAAGTGCTGCTGTAGTAAATACCCAATTCCTTGTGGCCACTGAGAAATTCATTTACACTACAGTGGTACCTCAGGTTAAGTACTTAATTTGTTCCAGAGGTCCGTACTTAACCTGAAACTGTTCTTAACCTGAAGCACCACTTTAGCTAATGGGGCCTCCTGCTGCTGCCGCGCTGCCGGAGCCCTATTTCTGTTCTCATCCTGAAGCAAAGTTCTTAACTCGAAGCACTATTTCTGGGTTAACGGAGTCTGTAACCTGAAGTGTATGTAACCTGAGGTACCACTGTATTCCTCTTTTGTTTGTACAGCATACTCATTCATTTTTTAATCTTACATATTAAATCCATTTCTCTAAATAGCCCTTGGTATTTCTCTCTCTCGAACACTTGCCTCCATCATCTTAATGAAGCAGGATCTTGCTTACAAAAAACAAAAAAACAAAAAACCTGTGCTGCAAGCCTACAATACATTTAGAAATGCTAGTACCTGCCAGGTAAGACATCTGGTTCAATACTGTTTGCTCTGGCAGAGCATCTAACACAGAGTTGTCTACCCTGAAATTCTCAGGGGCCTTTCCCATTATCTGCTACCTGGTTCTCTTTTTAAGTAATGGCCCCAGAGGTGGGACCTCCTGCCTGACAGCTGCAATTTCTCAATTCCTTTCCCTTTAAGGCACATCAAACTTTTAGCTAGGCCTCACTGGCGCTGTTGCTCTCCTCAGGGCTTTTCCTCCTCTGAAAAAAAAGAGCTTTGGAAAAATAAAAACCAACGAGAAGAGTGCCTCTGAGCATGTGCTGAGAGTCAGGCCAAGGCGCTTTCCCTAGCCCAGGCTTCCTCAACCTCGGCCCTCCAGATGTTTTTGGCCTACAACTCCCATGATCCCTAGCTAGCAGGACCAGTAGTCAGGGATGCTGGGAATTGTAGTCTCAAAACATCTGGAGGGCCGAGGTTGGGGAAACCTGCCCTAGCCTATCAAAAAACGCCTTCCCAGTCCTTTTCCCGCCACTTCCCCAAGCCCCGCCTCCACACTCCCACGCTCTTCTCTGATTGGCTATCGTCAACCGGAGCCCCCCCCAACTCACTCCCATCCTTGCCCCGCCCCCGCCAGCATAACGCCGCGCGTGCTGGGCGAGGCGGTGACGAAACGGCGCGCGTTCTCGAGCACGTTCCCCAGCAGGAAAAGCAGCGATGCCAGCGACACAAATGGGAATGCTTCCGTCCTACGGGCCTCGCTCCCGCGCTCGCCGCCGCCTCCGCGTTGCCGAAGCAGCAGCACCGCGACCACCTCCAGGGCGAGCGCGCCCACCAGCGCCGCCCCCACGCACACGGGCAGCACCCTCCGCTCCCAACCGCTGCCGGCCATAGCGGCGCATGCGCGACGCCGGAGGAAGTCTTCGCCGCCAATCCAAAGAGCGAGCGGACTCTGGGGACCGCCTTTAGGAGTGTGATTGGCGAGCCGCCTAGCCAATCCATCCGCCACGTGAGGCGGCCCACGCGCTCTGTTTACCTCACAGCGATTCCTGTCAGTGGGGCGCTTGATTGACTTACGCTGCAATGTGAATATCGTCGCCTGTTTAATAAATATTTAGCAAGTCTGCTCAGAAGCCCCACTGAGTCAAAACACTAGCTGCACACCATACATCTAAGGGCCTCTACCCTAAGGTTACCAGATTTTTTCCAATAAATCCGGGGACACTTAAAAAAATATTTTTTTTAAAAAAAGAAAAAATATATATTTTAAAAAATTAAGAAAAAAAAGTCAACACCACAGATCAAAGTTTTTGATACTGAGCTGGCGAGTAGGTCCTCGAGTGGGCGGGCGGCACCCAGTGGGTCTCCGAGATGCAGCCGATTCTCCTGCTCTCGCTGCGGGGCTGCCCCAAAGCTCCTAGCCGCCGCCGGCTGAAGTGATCCAGCGCTGCTTGCCGCTGCCAGATCGAGCCCAGAGCTTTTGCACGAACACACCCCAGATCGAGCCCAGAGCTTTTGCACGAACACACCCCAGATCGAGCCCAGAGCTTTTGCACGAACACACCCCAGATCGAGCCCAGAGCTTTTGCACGAACACACCCCAGATCGAGCCCAGAGCTTTTGCACGAACCCACCCACCCACCCCCGCACCGCTTCTTTCTCTCTCTCCCCCCCCTCCCATCACTCCTCCTCTCCTCCCCAAAGCCGTGCAGCCGCAAGCAGCTCAAATGGAGTGGAAAATGGCCAGTGGTGGCAGATCGAGCCTTCAGATTATCTCCACATCTGGTATTTAGCTGTCTCTGATCCGCTTTTATTTGCCAGAAGCCCCCCTCCCCTCCCACCAGCTTGGGCGGGTGGTGGCGGGGGCGGCGAGGAGACAGAAGAAGCGGGGTGCTGGAGAATATATATGTGTGTCCTCCCGATATATTTTGGCTGCCGCCGCTTCTACACACGTTTATATGATAAGGTGAACCCGGGTAGAAAAGAGAGAGGGATGGAGATTGGAGGAAGAGGTGGAGGTGGAGGCGGCTCCAGTTCAGAGGTAGTGGAGAATCCGTGTCAGGACTTCGCAATCCGCAGTCACACACAGAGAGAGTTGCATGGACGAAAGGGAGCTGGCAATACAATTCACTGGGATTTTTCTTTTAAGGGCGAGTCCTCGCCCCCCCCCCTTTTCCTCTCTGTCTCTCTTCCTTTCTCTCCCCATTGCTTTCAGCGCGACCAGCTTTGCTCTTGATCTCCGTTCACGGGGCAGCAGCAGCAGCGTCAAGGAGAGAGGAAAAGCAAGGAGGGGGGAAAGCGAAGCTTGAAGAAGGGTTGGAACTGGATCCTGCTACAGGCCAGGATGCCATCCAGGGAGATGTAAATGAGGCGGACGAGGCCGGCGGAGATAAAGGGGGCTTTTCTATCCGATTTTCCCTCTTGCGCGTGTGCCTGTGCTAATATAATATATGGCGGCAACCAGGTAATGGAAACGATCGACTGATTTGGCTTTCTTCGTAGCTCCCCTCCTCTGAGCAGTGGTTGAGTGGCATTAAGACCGTCTTGAGAAGTGTTGGTTAAAGGAGACAGCTGATTTAAAGAAATTAGAAAATAAGGCACACATTTCTGCACCACTGCTCTTGTATAGTAAAAGTATCTCTTTCCCATGCGTCCCAAATTTGTTTTAATGCATTTCACTTTATCTATAATTGCACTACATAAATGGCTTTTCCGTTCTTAATTAATTTTCTCTATACAGGGAAGTTTTTAAAAATATTTGAACATTGATGTTACTCATAATGCATGTTCTCATGTCCTCTAAGAAATTGATGTATGGGGAAAGGAAGTATTTTAGGAGTAGCTGAAGTTACGTGGTTGCTTTCTTTGTGCATTAACCTGCCTTTCATGGCCCATTTCTGTCCTTAAAGACACCCAATTTGGTTTTAAGCTACATCTTCAGCTCTTTGAGGACACTGGTACCGACTATTGTTGTTGTTGTTGTTGTTTAGTCATGTCCGACTCTTCGTGACCCCATGGACCAGAGCACGCCAGGCACTCCTGTCTTCCACTGCCTCCTGCAGTTTGGTCAAGCTCATGTTGGTAATGTGATAGGAGTTTTATGGTCTTAGATATATGGTAATGTTCATAACCGCACATACATAGGTCAACCTGGAACCATTTTGATTCCTAAACTGGCCAAATGTTTTCTCTGCAATGTCAAACTGGAAAAGTCTCCCCATTGTCTCTTTCCTCACAAATCCTGTCTTAAGGACAAATTTAAGATATGAATAAGGTGTGAGCCTGTGACTTGGCCCAGGAAATAAGTATTTTACCACTACAAAAGAATGGCCAGATTCCCCAGGAAATCCAATCAAGTAACTTGCCAGACAGGAGATAAACTGCGACAGGAGAAAAACAACATGCAAATGTTCTGTTTTAGACCGCCTTTTCTGGGATGTATCTGAGGGGTGGTCTTAGGTTACACCCCTTCTGTGATGTATGCATAATGTTTCTGGGGGTGGTCTTGATCTAGAGGATGGGAATTTCAAAAGTCTTTATAAGCCCTTGCACAGCATTTTTGTGGGTCCTCCTCCTTTCCTGCGAGTGAGGGGAGCACCCTGTTGCAACAGATCAATAAAGATCAAGCTTACTAGCTGCTTTGCTTCTCAATATTCTCTGGTTGGCCTCTGTTATTTTCTCCTACCAATAGGGAACCTATGTAAGGACTCTATATGGGCTCTTGGATACCCCATAAGGGAAAAGGGCATATTTTTATTTACAACAGTAGCTTCGAGAACACTGTCCAACCATCTCATTCTCTGCCATCCCCTTCTCCTTGTGCCCTCAATCTTTCCCAACATCAGGGTCTTTTCCAGGGAGTCTTCTCTTCTCATGAGGTGGCCAAAGTATTGGAGCCTCAGCTTCAGGATCTGTCCTTCCAGTGACTATAGGTAAAGGGACCCCTGACCATTAGGTCCAGTCGTGGCTGACTCTGGGGTTGCGGCGCTCATCTCGCTTTATTGGCAGAGAGAGCCGGCATACAGCTTCCAGGTCATGTGGCCAGCATGACTAAGCTGCTTCTGGTGAACCAGAGCAGTGCACGGAAACGCCGTTTACCTTCCCGCCAGAGCGGTACCTATTTACCTACTTGCACTTTGACATGCTTTCGAACTGCTAGGTTGGCAGGAGCAGGGATTGAGCAACGGGAGCTCCCCCCGTCAGCAAGTCTTAGGCTCTGTGGTTTAACCCACAGCGCCACCCGCGTCCCTTACTGAGTGCCAAATTTGGAATACATTCAAACACTAAAACAGCACCACAGCTCCATCTACAAGGTCTACAGTGATATGACACAAATTCACAAATACAACTGTTTATTTTTAATAAGTCATTAACAACCGTAACATAACAACAAAGTAACATATAACACTTCATTCATAAGGCGTCAGGGAACATCAACATAAGCTCTGGAACATCAACATAAGCTCCAGAATCGCCCAAAGCCCAAAGTCATTCTTCCCTGGAGGAAAAGCTCCAGGCAGAACCATGAAGATTCTCCCTGTAATCATAAAATCACAATAGATAGATATCAGTAGGATGGACTGGATGGGCTGAGAAATATCCATAACAGTCATCTGCAAACCTTCCTCTCTTTATCAACACCACTTAAGAACTTTGCATGTAAACATTGAAGTGTTAATAACTGTCATAACAACTGTACTTCACCAAATATTTCTCACAACTGCTCACCTGTAATCTCTGGAATCACCCCTCCTCTGACATATTCCTCTGTGCTGTAAGAAAAGTATAAAACTCCATGCCTTCTTTTGTTCGGGGTTTGCCTTCCTTCGTACCACATTGGACGTTTGGGAGTGGTAACCCCTGTTGCAACTGCGCTCTATATCCTGGGGGACTTTCAGGGGCCAAGGGGGCATATTTTCTAGGAATTTTCCAAGAATATGCCCCCTTGCCCCCTGAAACTCTCCCAGAATATGCCCCCTTGCCCCGTGAAACTCTCCCAGAAGTTTCAGGGTGCAAGGGGGCATATCCTGGGAGAGTTTCAGGGGGCAAGGGGGCATATTCTAGGAGAGTTTCAGGGGGCAAGGGGGCATATTCCCAGGCGGGCTGAATGGAGAGGAAGCAGAGGAGTGGAGCAGTTTCTTAGGGGGACTCAGGGGGGATGGGGATATCTTCAGGGGAGACCAGCAGGGAGGAGGACATAGTCTGGTTCGAGGATGAGGGGGACTTATCCCAGGGTTGAGCTAAGGAGGAAGACAGCTGCTTTTGGGGTGGCTATGAGCGGATCGAGGAGAAAGAGGGTGCTCATAGGATCTTGCAATGCACTTCACTCCTTGGCTCGATTTCCTGTGTATAGCAGAAGGAACAAAGAAAAAAACCCACACCTTTTGAGTATTTCTGCGGCTAAAATCTCTCGAGCTAGAAGCATGTATGGATCCTAACTTTGCCTCTGTTTGCATCCGGCTTCCCAAATCCACCCCTGACAATCTCCTGGAATTTTATTTTTATTATCTATCCCTTGCCCATCTGGCTGGGTTTCCCTAGCCTCCTTTATGACTTGGCTACTGGTGGGGCAGCAAGAGCAGCAGAACCTCCTGCTGCTTGTCAAGAGAGGATCCCCACTTCTTCAGACATCCCTCTCTGTGGCTTGCAGGTGCATCTCCCTCTCGTTCCATGGAGGGGGAGCTCCAGAGCACCCACCAACCCCCGTGATGCCCCCCCCCCAAGAGACCTTGGGTTTGCTCTCTTACCCACTGACACCTACAAGTGGCTACCTTTGCTAGGACAGCCAGCCAGCCAGCTACCCAGCCAAACTATGGTACCAAAGGAGAAATAATGGCTACTTATAACAACCCCCATAATAGTTATCTTCTCAAAAGCTGAGCTGAACTGGTGTGCTACCTGTCCCTTGCCTGGATGCAAATGTGGGACGGTGACCAGGAAACACCGAAGTCAACATCTAGAATGTGAAGAGTAGGAAATGCTTTTGCAGCTCCCACTGATGCCCTCTCTTACAATGGACAGGGGAACGTCTCGGCCCATTCCTAATTCTATTAAGGCTATGTGACCTTGTGTCACTCACCAATTGGCTATGGAGATCCCTCAGATGAACTGGGTTGCAGTGCATGAAAGCCTGTATCCATAGCAATGACCAGAGGAGGAATGACCACTAGGAGGAGTGTAGAGAAAAGAAATGCCCTGGTGCATCTGCAGCAGCCCAGCCAGATGCCTTCCTCTGCCCCAGATGCAATAAAACATGTTTCTCCCCTATCAGCCTCTATGGCCACAGCAGGCCACCTTCCAGCAGTTTGACCTCACCCCAAAAGGACCTTACTCCTCCATTGTCTCCCGAGACAGTCAGATGCCTGCATATATCAGAAGGGGCCAGTGAGAGCCTTGGGAGTCAATAAACCCCAAGCACCCGGTTTGTTGTGCAGGGCATATCTCTTAGGAACATCTTTTTTCTAGGGAAACGACAGGTGATGTGTTTCTATGGAAACCAGTAACCTCTTCCCCCTCCCTGTACCGCTCAGGATCAGCTCACCTGCAGCCCAAGGCCTCCCCACAGTGGGAGGCTTGTTTTCCTCTCTTCCTCCAAAAGCCCAACACCATCTCCGTTGTCTTGCTGATATTAATAAAAATCTCTAAGCGTTTTGCAGCATATTAAATAAATAAAACAATAGCCCGTTGATGTTCCTCTGGCCTCATGAGGAGCCTCTTTCTAGGGCTGGCAAGTCTGGGCCTTGCCCCCTAGGCCAGTTGGAAAGGGCCTTGCAGGGAGTGGCCTTCACGCCTCACAGCCGGGCGAAGGATGTGGTTTAAAGTTTAAGGCCCACCCTATTCTTCCGACTGTAAATTGTTCTAACTTATTCCAAGGTTGTATTTTTATATTGTTGTAAACCCCCCCCTCGAACCGTGTGGTGAAGGAATGAAATTTAACAAAAAACAGCCCAAACCAATAGGGACTCAAGCATCTTGCTTTAATAATAGCACTTCTTTTTTCCTTTTTTTTTTTTTTGGCAATAAAACAAGTCTGTTTCTACAATACAAAACAACAAGATTAAACAGTAGTACCCAGTTGCATCATAGGAGTGTAAAATAATCCCTGATAACGGAATCTTCCGGCACAATCACAGAAGCAAACATCACCTCAGAAGTCTCCCATTTGGGCACCTCAAGGGAGACGTGAAACAGCCTCGGAGGGGAGCGAGGGGGCTTCTGCAGCACCTCAGGTGGCTTTCTGGGAGCAAGTGTGAAGTGGGGGGGGGAGTAAGGGGCATTCAGCGGCTGCAGCCTGGAGGCCCCAATTCACCCCAAACCGGCCTCTGGGTGAGGAGAATTCTGCCCCTCAGGCCTTGGAAGGCTCATAGAAGCTTCCAGAGACAGGAAGCAGCCTGCCCAACTCTTGGCCAAACAGGATTGCCGATCATTTTGTGCCTGACCCTATTTGATTTCCAAGGGTCAGTTCCTTATCCATATCATACTTATGGGACCGCCTCTCCCGGTATGCCCCACAGAGGACCTCAAGGTCCATATATAGCAACACCCTGGAGGTCCCTGGCCCTAAGGAAGTTAGATTGGCTTCAACCAGAGCCAGGGCCTTTTCAACTCTGGCTCCGGCCTGGTGGAACGCTCTGCCTCATGAGACCAGGGCTCTGCGGGATTTGATTTCTTTCCGCAGGGCCTGTAAGACAGAGTTGTCCCACCTGGCCTTTGGCTTATAACCAGTTTGATTCCCTCCCCCTCGTTCCTTTTCCTTTCTCCTCCTGTGTAGAGGCTGCATCCTAATGTTTTAATGCTGTATTTTAATGTTGTATTTTAATCAACTTGTTTTTAATATTGGTTAGCCGCCCTGAGGCCAGTCTTGGCTGGGGAGGGCGGGGTATGAATAATTTTTTTTTTTTTAAATTATTATTATTATTATTATTATTATTATCCCGGGGATGGCGGACCCGTAGCCCTCCAGGTGTTGCAGGGTTATCAATTTCCCATTCGAGAAAGGCACCCTCTAGGCAGGACAACAGTCAGAGAGGAGCAAGGTTGGCGAGGGCAACTTCTCGAGATGTCAGTGATGTGAAGCTGTTGGTGCCAAAAGGCAGGCACCAGTGAGGGAAAGGGGGCCTCTCGGGCGAGTGGAAAATATGGGGCTGGAGAAAAGGGATGAAGTCCTTGCAGCCAGATACAGACTGGAAGACAGGAAGCCACCCTATGGCGGAGCCAGGCCATTGAACCATGTACAGTGGTGCCTCGCAAGACGAAATTAATTCGTTCCGCGAGTTTTTTCGTCTTGCGATTTTTTCGTCTTGCGAAGCACGGACTTTGGAAAAGCTTCAAAAATCACCAAAGTCTTCAAAAACCTCAAAAAAGGCTACCACACCGTGTCCTATGAGTTGCCCCTCAAAGTGAATGCACGGTTTTAAGAAAAAGGAAACAAACTTGCAAGACAAAGGAAACAAACTTGCAAGACGTTTTCGTCTTGCAAAGCAAGCCCATAGGGAAATCCGTCTTGCGAAGCAACTCAAAAAACGAAAAACTATTTCGTTTTGCGAGTTTTTCGTCTTTCGAGGCATTCGTCTTGCGAGGTACCACTGTAGTTCTATTTCCTCTCTCTACCTGGAGATGCTGAGGATTGAACTGCAGAACATGCCACTGAAAGACAATCCTCCCCTTAAAAATAAGATTTCAGTCCAATTGCTTCTGAATAAAAGGCTGATATAAGCAGGGAGATCAGAAGCGGCTTTACACCAAACCAGACATTTGGTTTAGCTAGCTCTGTATTGTCTACACTGACTGGCAGCTGCTCTCCAGGATTCCAGACTGTGTTCTCTCCTATGTCTACCTGGAGATGCCAGGGATTGAAAGCTCAGTCTTCCCCCATGTAGACACAGGCCTTTCCCACCTGAAGAAGGAGCCCTGCAAAGTCCCCTGTCAGGTCTCAGTCCATTCTTGCCAAACTTTGTATTTGCCAAATAAAAAAATACAGAGGCCAAAACAGTTACAGAAGTGGGAATATTTCTTTGGCACTGATGCAAATATGTTTCAAAAACATAGAAGGCATATCACTGGCAAATAGTGAAATACCAGTGGGCAAATCTGAGGCCAAATATACACTGCACATTTAAAGCACTCTTTATAACCCACCCCCCATCCTGGGAACTCTAGTTTGTTGAGAGTGCTGAGAGTACTACAGTTCCCAGAATTCCCTGGGAAGAGGGACTGATTTAAAACTACTCTGTGAGTGGGAGAGAGGTCTCATAACAACACCCTCGACAAACTACAGCTCCCAGGATTCTTTGGGGGAAGCCATGGTTGTTGAATGTGTTTCAAGAGTGCTTTAAATGTATAGTGCAAATATGGCCTGAGTGTAAGAAATATGGCAAATGAGTCGAAGGAAGTGTGGCCAACAGAGGGCTGAGATTTCCCAGCAAGCAGTGCTATGTTGCAGAGTGGGCATCCACCAGACGGCTATAGAAGCAAACTGGGAGGACTGAGCAGACATCCAGCAATAGGGACAAAGAAGGCAAGACATCCCTTTTTTAAAATTAAGGCATCAGGGCTCCCCCCCCCCCCGCCGTGTGCCTCAGGATGTTTGCTCACTATTTCAAAATAATGCTTCTGTGGGGCCAGCTCTCTGGCTGCCCCCCTTATTCTGCACATACGTCTTAAGACAAAAAAACCAAAAACCTAAGAGGCCAACATCAGGACAAAGCCCTAAAAACTAACCAAAGCCAACAGCCACTGAAAAACTGGCCATCAAGAGGCAAGAGTTTTCCCAGAATGCACTGCCCACTCAGGGCTTTTCCACAGAGCCACCGTTGCTGCTCATGCTGGTGCTGTGATAAGCCCCCATTTTAAAGACAAGGAGCCTGAGGTCAAGTCAGGAAGACCTCTTTTGTGCCAAGCTGTGCGGCAAGAGTCTCGCTATGGATCGTTATTCAAAGCAAGAAGCAGCTTTGGAGGCAGCGCAGGATCTGAACAGCTTCCGAGGTCACAGGTGACCAGGCACGGTGGCAGGGAGCCAAGAGAGTCCACCTTGGCACGTGAGGCAAATGTGAAGTGGTGTGTGTGTGTGTGTGTGTGTGTGTGTGTGTGTGTTTAAGCACGTGTCTGTTCCTTTATTTGAGGTGGAAGCAGTGAAAAAGCAAGAAGCGACCACATTGTGATGCAAGGCACTTGCAGGTAAAAAGAACGAAAGCACAAAAGATGTCCGAGGAGAAGGGCCAGACAGCCGTGCAGGGATGGTGCCGTTTCTTCTTCAGGCAAACATGGTTAGTTGTATCCACTACAGTGCAGGAGAGAGAGATAAAAAGGGGGATAGAGGAGAAATTCAGTTCAGGTCACCATCAAAAGCAAATCTACCTAATTCACGCTTTCTGAAACAACGCATAAACTGAAACATAGACCCATCCTTCAAAATCTGCACTTCTCCAAATTTTGCAATAATGCGTACAAAAATGCATACATAGGCTGCAATACAATGCACAATCACATTGGGGAACGCTGCATGTAAGTAAATGTGTATATTAGGATAAATTATTGCAAAAATGCTGGTGGGTTTTCAGGAGGATAAAAAACATAGTAATTCAGAAACCCCCAATCTCATAATCGTTCCTCATAGGAAAACACGTTCCACCCCCTCAATCATTTTTGTTGCCATTCACTGCACTTTTTTCAGATTTACAATATCCTTTTTGAAGTTCCATGACCAGAACGGCACACGGTATCCCGAGTGTGATCTCACCAAATGTTTGTGTCACAGCTTTATGACACTGGCAGTTTATTTTCATATATATATATATATAGGTTTTTAGCTTACAAAATTATAAAACATACCTCACAGTTTATCACAGATACATTCTTATTTGGACTTCCATCAGCACCTCTGATTCCTTTCTTAACTTAATATTGCCATTAAATCTTTTAACATATCATCTCTCTTTTTCCATTTTTACAATATTTCTAATATTACTCCACACAGAACTTCTGACACTGGCAGTTTATTTTCAACGATCAGAGAGGCATTACCTTAACCAAGTCAAAGGTGACGATTCCATCCTTGTCTGAGTCCAGTGCTTGGAAAAACCCTGAAGAGAGAGATTGTGGGGTGAGTGGCAGAGTTGAGGGTGGGAATTAAATCAAGATATTTCACTGCAGGACTTCTCTGGGTGGGAAACAAACCCAGATCAACCCTGTTGACTTCAGGGACAAGCTCTAAAGAACTGCGCCAGGAGGGTGGCATGCCCAAAGATGCACCAGGCTGCTGGCCTGCTTCCTCCACACCCATTTCAAGCTGCTATAGACAGAATTTAAGAGCAGCATGGGGAACATATTGCAACACTGCATGGTAATTTAAAATGTTGCTGGTGGTTTGCAAAGCCTTTAGGCACGCCTAAAGAAACCCTCTAGCCCTGGAGTAGAGCACTGGGGCATGCAAAGCCAACAGCTTTCTAAACTCCAAGGCCAACACTACTACTACTCCTTTGCCTCCTTTGACTTCTAGGAGAACCCCAAAGAGGGAAGAAGTGGTGCAGACAACACAGCCTCCACCAGTCCTCAATAGCTATGGGGTCCTGGGGGTTGGGCAAGGGGGCTTTGCCCATGCCCTCCATAGGCAGACTAAAACAACCTGGTCACACGTCGAAATATGAAACGGCCACCCTATGAAAAGGGCACTCACGGAACATGGTTTCAAGTCGCACTAAGCAGCAGACAAAATTGTCAAAGTCGATGGCCAGATCAGGTTCAGCGTAGCGGGTGATGATTAGCTCATACAGTTTCTTGTTCAGCTTGAAGCCTGGGCGAGAGAAAGAAAGAGCAAATACATTTCATTCAGAAGCTGGGTGGCTTTCTTAAAAACACAACAGAGTCTCCCACTTTTGAGGTAAGCCAAGGGACTGTGAGCAATTCAGACAGCTGTGTGCTTTGAAATCCAGCAGTTTAGATTAGACCTTAGTGGGGAACCTGTGGTCCTCCAGACTTTGCAGGATTCCAACTCCCATCACCACTAAACTATGGCCATACCAGTTGGGGCTGATGGGAGCTGAGAGTTGAAGAACATCTGGAGGGCATCCAATTTCCCAGTCCTGAGACACTTGTAATACAAAACTTATATGGCAGCTGTATCTCTACTATTCTACTTGACTGGGTGCTGAGCAGGAAAGACAAGAGTCACAAGTGTCTTTCTCACAGGACCTGAACTGCCAATTAGTCTACATCATTCACGCACAGCTTCCAGTTACAATTAATGAGGAAAGGGCAAAGGAACTGGATATGTTAAAGAAGACAAGAAGGGTCCTGTTAGATCAGGCCAAAGGCTCATCTTACTCCAACATCCTGTTCCCACAGTGGCCAACCACCCAGGATCCCCGGCTGTTAGCTGGGCTTCTTGATTCTGATTTTCTTGATTCTGATTGATGACTTGGTTTTAATTCCACCTTGAGGACTAGTTCAGTTGAGAGGCTGCCTAGAAAACTGAATGCAATTAAAAAGGGGCAGATCACCTGCAGCCTCCAGAGCCATCCGCATCTCGTAGGCACTCATGCTCCCCGACTTGTCCAAATCGAACTTCCTAAAGACTGCCTTAAAAGATAACAAAGAGAAAAGGAGATAAGATGCCCCCCCAAAAGGTGTCAACAGTGAACCCAGCGACTGAGCCCCAAGAACCTAAGGTGTCCAGAGGAAAAAATAAATTATGAGTTCCAAGGCTCCAGTAGGAACCCATCAATTCATAGTCACTAGAGGGAGATCCAGAAAGGATCACTAAACTGCAAACTCTCCAGACTTAAGTCCCATCTAGAGGGAAGAGATTTCAGAACCAGATTCAAAATTCCTTAACATGCTCAAATTATGATACTGGACATCAACATTCACATTTCAGAATCAAATAGATGTCAAATTACAAAGTTTGATTGTTTGGGCTCTCTCATTTTCAGCCCACTCCATAGATATGTTCCAATTTTTTTGAATCAAGGCAGTTCCTGTGCAAAATTTACTAGATACTGATGCATGTCAAGCTATCAGATACATATCTGCAAAATATTGTTTGCATATCAGAAAACTATTAAGCAGAATTCCCCAGCTTTTCCCTGCAAATAACAAAAGTAATTATAATTCCATTTAGCTATCCTGGTTTGCGGGGGGTGGGGAATCATGTAACCAAGAGAATATTTGTGAAATATTTGGACTGGAGAGTTTTGTGCAGCAAACCATGGGAAATCTGTGGACCTCTAGCTGTTGTTGGACTATAGCTCCCATCATTCCTGACCACTGTCTATGCAGTGTGAGACTGATGGGAGCTGGACTCCACGATATCTGGGCAGAGGTCCCCACCACTTACCCACCCCACTGTAGTCACATTTGTGTGGGGTTTTTTTTTTTACCCATAAATGGCTTTGATGACACTGTGAGCTTACCAAATAGCTCCTGATTTTGGTCCAAAGGATGTTGAACTCTACCAATCCAAGTTTCCCATTTCCATCTCTCTGATCAAGGAAGCGGATGTTAAGGAGACACTGCTGTCAAAATGTCACCGTCGCCTCCTTCCACCATCACCTCCCCTTCCCCTCCAATACCATACTCCCCAAAAAATAGTTTGTTGAATGCTTGCAGGCATATAGCTTAGGCAGAGGTTAAACTACGTCCAGCCTTCACATAGCGTTCATTCTGATTCGTTTGGGGGAAGGTTATAAGACAATCAACATGTGTCCTGATTCACTTGCGAGGCACTGTGTCTGTCTTCCCACAAGTCGTTCATTCATGCCAGTGCTCCAGTGGCTGCCAATACACTACTGGGTCACATTCAAGGTTTTTGCATTAATTTACAAGGCCCTGAGTAACTTGGGTCCAGGATAGTTTAAGGGTTTCCTGACCTGTTATATCCTTGTCTGGTCACTGAGATCTTTGGGGGAGTCTCTGCTGCTGGTCCCCCACACGAGGGCTCAGATGCATGGCTCAGAACTGTTAGAAGCCATGCATGGAGTGTTATGGGTTCAAGCCTGCATAAGTCCTTCCTGATTGAGATTAGATGGGCCCGGACTTCCGGGATAGCGCGAACGGGTAATGGCGGATTCCCTCCGAGCCCCGGAGGGAATCGGCTCCGTCGAGGACGGGTCTTGCCGTGCCGGCGACACGGGGACCCTTAAAAACCGCAAGCGCGGAAGCTTGCGGACCTGGTAACTCGGTGGGCACCTCAAGCGCCCTCCCCGACCCGCGAAGAGCCTTTTTAAAGGCTGCGGAGTGGACTGGGGAGCGGCGTGGTGCTGAGAGTTCAGCGCTACCTCGGCGGAGCGAAGCCGCGAGCCATGACCGTAGAGCGCCGTCTTTCTTCCTGAAATTGGGACTGAAAAAAGCAACCCGTGAGTAGAAGGAAATTTTGGCACTAAAAGTTTTTATTCCTGAATTCGAGTACGATCGGGGGACGTGTCAAAAAGGAAGTCCACACTCCCCCCCCCCACCAAAAGACTTAAAGTAAGGAGAGGAACACTAAGTCGGAAAAACTGTGGTGTTTAAAGAAAAAGCTTTCATAAATTGGATTTAAAAGTTAATTGTGCTGGAGTGAAGAGAGGGGAACTTCAGAGGTTTTTTTCTTTTGTTTTCTCTGGCTGACCCCCCCCCCCCGAACCCGGGCAGCGCCCTGTGTGTGAACCCGAGAGAAAGAATAAGGAGTTTGACAGCTGTCAAAAGAGCTGTCAAACGGATAGTTAAAACCTGGAACTGTGCTACAAATATATTTGTGGATTAAAAGTGTTACATTAAATTCACTGGAAACAAACTAATTTTGAACAACAAAGTAACGGACTGTTGGAAAAGAACCATGATGGAAATCCCCCTGGAGGGAACTAAAGACATTGCAATGGCGGCTGAAGGAAAATTACTGGCAGAGATAAAAAAAATGTTTTTTTTGGTGGGAGCTCTGCAAGAACAGACCTCGGCTATGAGTGAACAATTGATGACCTTCAATCTTAAACTAAGCAACTCTGTTGATGGAATTAACCGGATGGAAAAAGAACTTGCAGCTGCAGAAGAAGAGATAACTTTAGAACTGGGGGAAAAAGAAGAAGGAGAAGAGGGAGTTCAGGAGGAAGAGAGTAATCAAAAGTCTGTAACTTTTGGGAACAAAAGAAATGAAGAAGACAACCAAAGGATTACAAATCTGCAAAGAAAGATGGAAGTCCCTGGAATAACTGGAATATCGAGCTATAAAAGAATGAACAAGTTTGATGGGGACTTATTCTTTAAGCTGCAACAGGGGAGATTTGTTGATCCTGGACAGAAACTGTTTCTGTTTGATTTGGAAGGAGGAAAATATGAGGAACTGGGGACAGAATCCCTCCGAGAAGAGAAGACCAACAAAAAGGACTATAAACAAAATTGGTGGAAAGAGACTAATTGGGGCCTAAGGGCCTCCGATGTGAGAAATCCGGGTTAAAAATATGGGAAGGGGCAAAAACCGGGGTAGGGGAGGGAGGGGAGTGTAGGGTGGTAAGACTCTGGGATCTAGAACTGAAATATTATGATTTTTGGTTCAATATATGATTTTTGGTTTAATATAAAGACCGAGGAATTTGTGGGAGAGAAATTAGGCCGACCTTAGAGAAAGGATTCAATGTATATAATGGGATATGATAAGTAAAAATGGAAAAATGATACATTTTAAGAAGGATATGAACAATACTTAAGAGAAATGAACAAATAACTTGCTGAGATACTTAATGAAATTGGAAGGTGGGTAGGGGGGTGTGGGGAAGTCACTGAAAGAAGGTAATGAATGTAAGACTATGAAATTACAGATGTTTTGTTTTGTGTTTGTTTTATATGTGTGTGTTTGTCTGAAAAAGCTGAAAACCCAATAAAAATTTTTATAAAAAAAAAAAGAGATTAGATGGGCCCCCTCTTTGCTGAATTTCCAGTGCATGACAAAAACTTATCCCAGTAGGCATTTTAAGGCAGCGTTTGGTTTTATGGTGAATTTTTATCGCGTTATTCTCTGTTAGGTTCATTTTTACGTGCACCACTTAGAAACACGAATGATTATGTGCCCACTTGACCTCTTCGATTGATGGAATTGCAACTTTTGCAGGTGCCCCATAATACCCACTCTGCATCTGGAAGAACTCAATCATTTAGTGTGGCAGTACTGACACTTTGGAACTCCCTGCCACTTGATAACAGGCAGGTCTCCTCACTGTGCCTTGAACAGACCTTTGTATTTAGACAAGCCTCACCATATGTTTAGAAAGTTTGTGTGTTTTTAATTTGTTTTAGTCTATTTTATTGTGGTTTTAATTTTCTGTTTGTTTTAAATTATGGTTGTACCTTTTGTTAGTGATAATTTTATTGTTTTATCAATTTTGTAAATCGCTTTGAAGTTGTTTTTCTACAAACAAGCTGTATATTAATTTTGTGTAATAAGTAATATATAAACATCTTTAAATAATTTTAAAAGTCTGTTTCGTTTTGGTTTTTTAAAAGTGGATTTATCGCGCTAGGGCAAAAGAGAATTATAATCTACTTTAATTACGGTAAGTGCAAACCTAAATTCATGGCACGTGCTCCTCTCCTGCAAAATACTAAGAACCTGGAGCTGCTTTAAAATACACAGACCCCGAAACCAAAAAGGAAGGATACATCCATGAGGTTCACCATACTCCGACAGGACTCCAAACTGAACCCTTTCGTCCGAAGGTCTTTATCTGCAGTGAAAAGCAAAGAAGGGACAATTAGAGCTTTTCCTTTTACACCCCATGAATGCACGCAGCAAAAAGATGACAGAAATCGTTCAAAGGGACACTCAACAGTAGCACAAGGAAGCCACAAACCCTGGAACTATATGACAGGTTTGTTACAAGTCCAAGTGCAGGAAGATGGTGGGTTGCTGGTGTCCGAACATTTTAAATGGTGAAATCTTTTGTTGCCAAAGGGCTCTAGCAACACAAAGCTTCGCCAAATTAGTTTTATTCTCTGTTGCATACAACACTCAGCATTTGTTGTATGCACATGCACACATTCCCTGACTTTCTGCACGACAAATGTTTTGCTATTTTAATTTCTTTTTTTAAAGAAAAGAAGATGAGGGAATGAGTTACACTCAGTGCTTACGTTTCCCTATGATTCTGTTGAGGATAGTCTGCAGTTCACGAACACTGATTTCCATATCCTGCAAGGAAGGGCGGAAAATAGGAGGAAAAAAAGATTCAATGTTATTTTAAGCCCACCTCTGAGCCACTCTTAAAAGAGGTGATTCTTGGAGAGGCCTGAAGTCAAGCCCTTTGCTCAGAACCTGCTCAGAACTGGAACCTGTTTCCCCATCACAGCTCCAGGCACCTTTGCATATGCAAACTAAGCGCTCTGCTGTTCAGCTAGGACAAAGGTGGGGAACTTCATGTTCCTTAACCCCCCCTCCACCTACCACTGGCCAACTTTGACAGGTGGGTGAGGTGAGACAAAGCACCAGCTGATCAGCAGGGCCTGCCAATCCTCCATTTGGCAAGAAGCCACCTTTCACCTGCTCTACACCTGCACAGCTTGGTCAAAATAGTAAGGAAACACTTTACCAGGCTGGAGAACTGCACTGCAAAATTCTGAGAAGGGCTGATTTCAAAGGCTGCCTGAATTTCGGTCCACGTATTGTTTTGGATGGTGCATGTTGGGAAAGTTCCCCTTTAAATGGGGAATGGATCTAATTTAACACCCCCTCCTCCCCACATTTGACACACTTACCGCCCCTGCCAGCTGCCTAAAGAGTTGCTTGAAGCTATCATCAATCTCGCTTTCTGAAAGCACTTTCTGGGGAATGGAGAGACAGTGGAACAGTCAGACAGGCAGGTCAGGGTTAGAAAGTCTAAATATGCAAAGTTCTTTTGGATCGGAAGCATGGAAAAGTGACAGTCTGCTCTTTTTATTTTTTTTAAAAAAAGACCACTCACAAAAAGCTTCACTGTCACTTCAAGAATTATCTTGGCTACCCCTCTGAAATCTGTAGCTGAAGGCCATATGTGATGAGTCCATTCTAAGGGCTGCATGCATTGGCCAGTATCTGTGGGGAGATTTCCACCACCACCTCGTAAAAAATGAAAAACTGCTGGACAAATTACTGTGCCCCAGCACTAGCTGAGAACATAAGATGAGCCTTGCTGGCTCTGGCCAAAAGAGGACAATCTGGTCCAGCATCCACTTCTCACAGCGGCCAAACAGATGTCCATGGGAAGCTCTGAATGCAACCACAACTCTCCCCACTCGTGACTTCCACCAATGAGCGCATACTGAATTCAGAGAGAAAGATGTGCCAATGACAGAAGAGGGGATTCTTCTTGAATGTAAAAAAAACTGGTGGCAATCGTTACATAACTCCTTTCCACCACTGGTTCCCCAACTTTTTCTTTTCTCCAAGGACTGCTTGAAAATTGCTGAGGATCTCGGAGGACCTTTTAGCTATTTTTCTACCTCTTGGAGCAATGGTGCTAGGTACTGCATGGTTTTTAACTGAATTTTTGCAGACATGCTGCGGATCACTTGAATGAAGGTGATAGACCGTCACAGATCCAAAGACCAGCTTGGGAAGTCCTGCTCTGGAATAAAAGCAGGAATTTCCTCTAAGTCGCCCTTTGAAAGGGGTCCGTATTTGTCACTGGAGGATTCCTACCTCATCTGGGAGGTTTGCCTGGATTTCATCGTCCATTTCCCTGCAGAAAGGCAATAAAAATAAAAATGAGAACTCAGGGGAAACATAAAGAAGCTCAAGGCAATTATCCAGACACTAGTAAACACAGCAGAACAAGCATTATGAAACCGGGGTGGTGAGAAGCACTCTGAAGTCAAGTGAGAGGCAGGGGAGAGTTAAAGTCAAGGGTTTACATCTTGTTTTGTTTCCAAAGTCTGGCTCATGTGTTGCGACAGCAGCAGAATTCCAACGAAACTGGAAGCTGCCAATGTTAATTTATTTGCCCAAAATGGAAATCAACCCAGTGAAAACCACTGGTGTTTGCTGCTGCTGTTGCTTTCAGTCTGCAAATGATAACGAACTAATGTTCCCCACCGCAAACCACCACCATTTGCACTGTGATTTCTTTGCACTGAAAGGAATGGGATGGAATAAAGTAATGACAACGCAAGTTATGTAAGCTACATAATCTCGCCACAATGGACAGCAAAGAATGACAATGTCATAATTTTTGGCACAAGATGAACTGCTGCAGAACAGCAATATCGCCATGTGTGTCAAACACAGGGCAGAATGGAAAGCAATGCATTTTACATCCCTACCTCTGACTCAGAGGACTCCGTCTTGGGAGCCCCAGTCCATTTGTCTCCCCTGCTCTATGAGAGTAAAAAAGCTTCTGAGATGGGGTGGGCCCCTTTAAGAGAAGTGGTGCTTTTCAGCAAAAGGCAAAGTTTACAGCTCCTACCTAAGGCTCAGCCTAAGGCTGGTTGTTGCTGAAGCAGCTTCAATGCTCCACTCTCTGAGCCCTGGGCAAGGTCTGGGCTAGGATGAGGTCAGCAGCTGTATCCCAACAGGCAGCGCCAATCCCAGTTGGAAAGAGGCAAAAGCTCAGAAGGTCCTAAGTCCAGCTCCCCACACCTGTCTGGTTAAGAAGGGATTAGGTGGCAGGGAAATGGGGGGGGGGGCAAACTTGAGACCCTGGAAAGCCAGAGAAGACCATGCTAGTTCGAAGGGGCGTTCTATGACAACAAGCATTCAATCCTGATCTGCATGAGAGGTCCTCCAGGTCTTCCCATTAGTTTTTCTTTCATCCCATTCAGTTCAGGCAACTCTCCATTTACGCGGAGGTTACATTCTGAGGCGCCGCGTGTTAAAGTGAAATTGCATAAATTGGGAACACCATGGAAAAGCCTGCAAACATCCTCCAAACCTCTGGAAACCATCAAAAAAACAAAAAACACACCAAAACCTACCACAGTTGCTCCCTCCAAACCTCCTTGCTCAAACTCCAACTCTCCATAGGCCTCAAAGCTTGGTGCTAAGGCTCTTGGGATTGCCAGATACTATTTTCATGTGTTTTTATGCTCTTTTAGGGATGCTTTTGCCCTTTTTTGTGCTACTTCAGTGTTTGTGGCAATGCGCACAATCACACACAGGGCCGGATTTAGGTTTGATGAGGGCCTAAGCTACTGAAGGTAATGTTCAGCTGTCCTTTGTCAACAACAAATTGTTGCTGTTTTTTGTGTTGGATATATGCTATATAGTAATTTATGGACCTAATGGGTATCTAAAGCCATTTGCACATAACAAAATATGTATTTTATCAAAGTAATTGTTGAACTAAAATACAATTAATTTTGGGGGGGGTCCCCAAGAGAGCGGGGCCTATAGCTTGTTTAGTAAAGGTTGCCTGTCACTTTCTCAACTACAATAAATCCGCTTAAAAAGAAGAACTGGATTTGTTGTGCCAGGAAACCCAGAGAGTTCTCACCGTCTTTTATGCCTGACACCAAACCCTAACTATTGGATTCTTTTGCCCCATCTTTTTGTGCCTGCCAGGCAGCTGTGTTATGCTTATGATAATATTTTATTCTCTTGTTAATTATGCTGTTTTAAATGTGCAATTTATATTTGACTTCACTTAGCAATGTGGTGTTTTTAAAAAATGTTTAAGTTTTTTTGTTAACTTTGTTTGTGTTAAATATGTATTCTGTAGCTGACCTCCTTTGTAATGTTTTATTTTGAAGTCTTTAAGATAATATTTTAGTTTTCTGTTAATTATGTAGCTTTGACTGTATACTCTACATTTGACTTTCTTCAGACTGTTTTATTGATATTTTATTGATGCTTCAATATTCCGTAAACCGCTTTGAGATTTTTCTTATAAATATAAAGCGGTATAGAAATGAAATATATTATCATCATCATCATCATCACTCAAACCTAAATGTTGATTTCAGTGGGTCTGAGTAGTTGGACAGCGCTGAAAGAGGACACTGTACAGCACTCTGAAACCTATTTCAGTCTGTTGAACGATTGCCCACCCTCTGCCAAAGGAATGACAAAGATCACCACCAACACATACACTGTCCCGGCTTTGTTCTCTGCGAAGAACCGGAGCACGAAGTCCCCTTCCTTGTTGGGCTCAAAGGTGGAAGGCACCACGATATACTCCCCCGGCGGCAGCTTGAAGCGGGTGCTAACCTCGCGCAGGTTGATGAACTGCTCGGATCGCGCCCGCGAGGAGTTCGACAGGAAGAAGTCACGCTTCAGGTGTACGGAGGTCTGCCCCCTGAACTGCCAGAGAGGAGAAGGCACGAGTTGAGCAAGCGCTTCACCTGTCGAACCCTCCTCTTGGAATAGGGAACGGCCGTGGCCAGGGCCGGATTTAGGTTTGATGAGGCTCTAAGCTACTGAAGGTAATGGGGCCCTTTATATGTCCAGCTGTCCTTTGTCAACAACAAATTGTCACTATTAGAAATGAGCAAACCAGTGATATTTCAGGGAGCAGGCTAGCAGGCGGGGCCCATTTCTTACATCACAGGAGCCTATACAACACAAAACACTGTTGCTGTATGTAGGTTTTATTTAATGTGTTTTTTATTTTCTATTTTGGAACTGTACATCCAGTTTTTTTCCTTTAATTTTTTGGGGGGCCTGCAAGAGAGTGGGGCCCTAAGCTATAGCTTGCTTAGCTTATACGTAAATCCGGCACTGGATAGCTCAGTGGAAAAGCTCCTGCCTTGCAGGTACAAAGGTCCCAGGTTCAAACGACGACAGCTCTGGTAGACGTCAGCTTTCTACGTCCTTGTTTAAATTGGCCCCTTCTTTAAATAAAGAGGACTGGAATCTTACTTTCTTTTTAGAGGAAGGACTGCTGCTCAGCAGCCGGAGCACCTGCTTCTCATACCGAAGGTCCCAATTTCAACCCTCAGCAGTCCTGATAAGCTTGTCTGAAAACCCAGAGAGCAGCTGCCAGTCAGTGTAGACAATGCTTAGCTAGAGGGATCAACGCTCTAACATAGCAGAAGTCCTCTATACCCACTTAAATTATCCCTTTATTCAGAAGTAATGAGGACTGGAATCTTTCTTCCAAGCACTTGCCTTGACTGCAAAGGGCGCCTGCTTCAATCCCTGCCATTTCCAGATAGGGTGGAAAAGACTCCTGGCCTGAAACCCTGGACAGCCGCTGCCGGTCAGTGTAGATAACATTGAACTAGATGGGCTCAGTTGGCCTGACTTGGGATAAAGCAATTTGCTACACCCCTATTTATTTTGTTCCTTATGTTGAGGACTAGAATCTTAGGTCCCGTCCCCCCCCCCCCCTTTTAGCAGAAAGTCCGAAGCAAAACAGTGGAGTGCAAGCTTTGCATGCAGAAGGCCTGAAGTTCAATTCCTGGCAACTACAGGCAGCAGTGGGAAAGACTGGGACCCTGGAGAACCATTAGCAGACAATACAGACCCCTGTGGCCTGGCTTTTGGTCCTATGTTCTTATAGGACAGGAGATGATCTTGCAGGGGCTTCCCATACTTACAGAAGTTGCTCTTTGGCATACATACCTCAGGAGGCACCTGCAGGAGACAAAAGGAAGAGGGGAAGTGAATTCCAAAAGAAGGCAGAGGAAGGTCTCCACACCCCAAGGGGCAGCTCTCCCAAGCCCTCGGGCGGTACCTCGTAGACGGCAAAGCCGATGGTCTCCATGTCCTTGCCAAACCGCCTCTCCCGGCGCCGGTGCTTCTGCATCAGAGACAAGAGGAAACTGCAGCCTGGCTCCCTCCTGTCCTCGTCGTCGTCGTGGTCCACCTCTTCCAAGCGGATTTTGAACTGGGGGTTAATCCAGAAGGTTGCTGAAGGAGAAAGAAAGAAAGAAAGAGGAGACTGTGGGGTGCAAGGGTTTTGGGGAGATGGCAGTCGAATTCAACAAATGCATATTCTTGTGAGTTAGTAAGTTTAGGGGCAAACGGACACAGAGCTGTATTGCTAGATAGGCAGACTCAGAGCATAGCAATGTAAATGGTAGAGAGAGTTCTGTGTGATGTCATTTCCTGTTTCCATTTATTCCAGGAAGAAATGAGAAATATAAGCCCATCTCTTTCCTGTCACTCTCTCTTTCCCTCTCCAGCCTGCAATAAATGTTCCTGCTCCAGCTCAGGCTCACACCTGAAGCTGGATGGGCTGTAAAATATAAATATTTTACCTGCATAGGGTTTTTTAATAACAATTCTTATTAATTTTTCAGTTTATACATCTCAAAATAAACGTTTTACATAATACCATGTAACAATTGACTTCCCTCCTTCCCTTTTTGTGGTTCATTTTACTTATCTATCATTCCTGCATATTTTATTATAGTCAGTCTAATCATTTCTCCATTTTACATCCTTTAAATATTTACCATACTGTTGAATTTATCTAAATGCTGCCAGCGTTTTCAATTGTACACAATTGTTTTCTAAATATTCAGCAAAAAGATTCCACTCCTCTTTGAATAAAGATTCTTCTTGCTCTCTTATTCTATAAGTTAAACCTGCTGCTTCCACAAATTCTATCATCTTAAGTTGCCAATCTTCCTTGCTAGGGATCTTGCTCACTTTCCATCTATGGGCTAGCAAAATTTGAGCCGCCGTGGAACTTCAGACTAAAGTATTCCTAACAAAACGGCCTGAGGTTTTTTGGGGAATGTTGTTTTAAACATTTTTTTTTACTCATTGCAGAGCATTACCCATTAGCCTTTAACCTTTTTACGTGTCCACCACATCTGAAAAAATGTTCCTTCCATTTCTCTGCATTTCCAACACAGATCTGATCCAACCTTGTACATCTTGACCAACCTACTTGGGGTTAAATACCATCTATGCATCATTTTTATATACCGTATTTTTCCATGTATAACACGTCCCTGTGTATAAGATGACCCCTATTCTTTGGGACTCCAAATTAAGGAAATGGGGGGAAATTGCCCAGAATTATTGAGCTTTCTTTGGGGGGGAATGCACAGACTTGTTGAGCTTTGGGGGTGGGGATTGCCAACAATTGCTCACCTGTGTCTTTTACAAAGAAAAGTATGGTAATTCTCTTTCAAAGTATAACATGCGGCAAATTTCTAATCATTCTTCCGGAGTTTCTCCCAGAGGTTTAGGTCTATGTTATGCCCTATATCCATTGCCCAGTGTGTCACTGAAGTTTTGTCTAACTCGTCTTTCATTTCCCATTCTAATAATAAGTTATACATTTTTGACAATAATTTATCCTTGTTCCACAATAATTCTCTTTCAAACTGTGAGCTTCGATCCGGAAACCAATTTTTAAAATCTAATTTAAACATATCATATATTTGATGATACTGTAACCAATCCTTACTTTTTCCATTGCATAGTTCTACTGCTGCCTTTGCCGTGAACCAATCCAAGACTATTTAATAAGCTGGAATTGCTTAAAAGTGAAGGCTTTGCAGACTAATTTCCAAAACTTCTGTTTTCGCTGCAAAGGATGGGATTTTAAAGCTCTTTTTAACACCCCCCAACCCCACAGGAGACTGGAGGGGCAAACTGGAGTTAAGATATCCTCTCCTATCTACTAAAACCCATCCCACACAACTCACGCCATGTGTTACATGAGCTACCTGGGTAGTTCCTGCAGCCGCCAGCTGTGCTCCCCCGCCGCCAGGTCCCATCGTAGAGTGTCGTGTTCCACTTCCGGAACTTGCGTGACTTCAGTGCGTCTGGTGTGAGGTTGCAAATCTCAAGGCGGGAGAATTCCCGGAGGAAGTCTTGGAAGGACATCCTAGGAGAAAGAGACAACTCGCGAATTCAGATCATGCGCTCGCTCGTTGGTGACATGTGCGCATCTTTAGAAATGCGATTCCTAAGACAAAAGAAAAGCGCGCCTACCAGAATTCTCCATCTTCCATTTTAATTCTCAGCTGCTGCCCTATAGATGGATCCACAGCGTTCCATTCCCCAGAGCTGTAAAGAAAAAGAGAAGAAAATGTGCTGCCTGTTACAGAGAGAGATTCCAAAAGAAGTAGAAAATGCGGAGTCTTCTCTCCCCCCCCCCTTTTATAATTTTTATTAAATTTTGTTTTACGTTTTAGAATATTCATTTAAACAACCTTAAACTATCAGTGACTTCCCTTCTTCCCTTTCCATGGTTCATTTTGCATAACATAAATCCCTGCATATTTTATATAAACTAAACCATTCAGCATTCCATTATTACATCCATCCATCAAAACTTATTTACACTGTTGAATTTATCTTAATGCTGCTCATGTTTTCAAATATACACAATCCCCCCCCCCCCGTATATTCAACAAACATTTCCCAATCTTCTTTAAACGTATGTTCTTCTCGTTTTCTAATTCTATATGTTAGGTCCACAAGCTGTGCATATTCCATCAGTTTAAGTTGCCATTCTTCTATAGTTGGGACTTTGCTCGTTTTTCATTTTTGGGCTAACAAAACACAGGCTGCAGTTGTTGTATACTGTACATTGTATACTGTACATCAATTCAAAATCCTTTATTAGGCATAGCACACCACACATTAACAAACAAACATCATATACAGACTGTATAAGATACGGGCTCAGCGAACACATTTTATACTGTTATTATGTATACTGTACATAAATAACCTTTTTTGACAACTGGGAATTTCCATCTGAATTATCCCCAACAGAAAAGGAATCTTGTTTTTGGGGGGAAAGTACTTTTAAACATTCTTTTTCCAATTCATTGTGAATTATTTCCCAATACTCTTTTACCCTTTTACAGGTCCACATACCCTCAGTCTCACTGCATCTCTGGAAAAAATGCAGAGTCTTCTCAACCAGCCCTGCTTCTCAACCAGCCCATAAGAGCACTGCTGGGACTGATGGAAGGCCTGCCTAATCAAGTGGCAAGCCAGAGGGCTACTGGAAGCCCACAAGGAAGACTTGAATGTCACTTTCACTCTCCAGCAACTGATTTCCAGAGGAATACTTCCTCTGATGGTCCTCATAATTATAGCCAGTGACAGCCTTATCCTCCAAAAATTTGCCTAATCCTGTGTCAACGGCTTCTTTATTTCTGTTCTGAATCTCCCATGACTCAGTTTCAATGGAAGGTCTAAAAATGTCTTGCTATATGGACAGGGGAAAAAATAATAATGAAAGTTTTAGGCAGCAGAAGACTGGCTGGGTCTCTACTGAAATGGAAAGTTTAAACAACATGTGCTTTAATGGGTTGCCTGTAAAATGGGGACTCCCTTTTCCAGGTTTTCTGAAATCTGAGAAAGCCAGTTATTTGCAAGGGTAACAGAACGTCTAAAATGTTCACCTTGCCTTGTGGATGAAAAACACAAGAGTTACAGGCTGTAGAAGAGAAGCTGGATCTCCTACTGAATTCACTGGGAGGAAACACACTGAATGAAATTGAAATGAATGGGGGGGGGCAATCAAACAAGTGTTTTTGAGACTACAAGTCCCATCATCCCTGACCACTGGTCCTGCTAGCTAGGGATCATGGGAGTTGTAGGCCAAAAACATCTGGAGGGCCAAGGTTGAGGAATCCTGCTCCAGATGTTGCTCTGATCGACCCTAGCAGGAATGGCCAACAGCCAAGGATGATGGGAGTTCAGCAACATCTAGAGGGCAAATTTTCTTCACACCTGCTGTAGTCCTAGTAACTCTGATAGATTTGTCACCAAAAAATTCACTCTGGTTTCCAAACACAACACGCACGCTGGTTCCCTTTGCCACTTTGCTTGGCAAACTCGCTTCCTGCACATACCAGCTTTGGGGCACAGGGGCTCTTCTTTTTCAAGCGCCTAAACTTTGCGTCTCCTTCATTTCTGCCTGTGATGGTTAGAATGCTGGACTTCAGAGTCCTGGATTCAAATCCTGATCCAGCTACAAAGCTTACTAGATGACCCTGGGCTGGTTCCTGTCTCTCAACCTAGCCTTACTTTGCAGAGTTGTCCTGATGCGACGCCGGGAAGATTGTGCATGCCACCCTGAGCTCTTTGCAGTGGGATTAAAACGGTATATAGAGAAGACAGGCCTTCTGTCCCCACAGCTTTATGGCCCAGGAGGAGGGGAAGTGGAACCCAGATATTCTCATCCCCATGAAAACAAAGGAAGCTCATCGACAGAAGGAGGGAACTTGCTATGGCCACCCTGGCGACTTTCTCCCCCTTTCACCAGCCCTTTCTGAAGCATGCATAGAAAATTCCTCCCGGGTTTCCTTCTTACTTGTCACTCCAAGCTCCAGTCCACTCCACCTCCCCCCACGGGTTTCGCATCCGTATCAGGTTAACTCTCTGCCCTCGGTAGTTGATCTGTGGGAGCAGAGAGATAATGAGAGATGGCCGTTAAGAGATTGTCACAGAGGAAGGAAAGAACAAGGCTGCACTTGACTTGACCACATTATTAACCCTGCCCTGTTTTCAAAGAGTCTGAATAGCTTCCCAGTGGCAATGAGTTCCAGAAGGCTTCTGTGGGAAAATGACAATGCCCCTGTGACTCTGGACATCCAGTGCCTATATTATACAGACATTCATAATATAAATTCATATTAGCCTCATCTCCCCACTACTCCATAAGTATCCAGGGCGCATGGGACAATTCTATATCTCCCTGCTGCTTTCAAGATACCAAGCCTGCTACAACATACGACGTTGCCAGGTTCTGCATAGCAGCGTTCAAAATTCGTCGGATGACGACCTGTGCCACAAACTAGATTTAATGAACACCCATATCAGAGTGCTCTGTAAATGGATAGCCATAGCCTTTTATATACTAACCTTTTATGCTCTTCCACATTCGTTTAATGCTCCAGTCCTAACCCTTCTTTTAGCCTCTTTTAGATTCTTGTAGGCTTTTATATATACCTTCTGTTTTAATAATTTTAGCTTTCCAAAACATTTTACAGATTTTAAATGATTGTTCCCCACCCTACTTATGCTGGTCTATGACTGTAACAAAGATCTGATTGATTGATTGATTGACTGATTGACTTTTTGTTGTTGGGCGGATTCTTTTCTGGCAACCTCTCTGTTATTAAACTTTCCTACATAGATGATCCTCAGTTCTTTTATCTGTTTCCCCTCTGCAGAAATAGAGTTCCTCTTTATGTCAGAAATTTCAGGGAATTTCAGGCCTAGGGCCTCTCTATCTGGCCTTGTTTCACACCCAGGTGGGTACAGGCCCTTGGACTGAGAATGCCTCTTACTTTCCTGCAAGAGGGTTGAAAGGGGTGTGTTAGGGCCTGTGTAGAAACCAGTCTACCTGTACAAAGGTAAAATCTGCCATTGTTGCCCCACCCACTTTTGCCTCAGGCATGTGGCCCTCAGAAAGTTGCCAAGAAGGCAATGCGGCTCTCAGAATGAAGAAGGGTCCCTGCCCTCGCTTTAGGCCTTCTCTCTTGACTTCTTAAAATTGTGAGGCTGAGGGCAGGGACCACCTTAGAATTGATTTGTTTAAGGTGCCCTGAGAGTTTTTGTTTTTTTGCTAAAAGGGGTCTGGACATAAATGCTGTAAATAAAAAGGAAAACAAACGAGTGCCGAATAGTAGAAACCCAACAATCACCTGCTCAGCTCCAGTGACGGAATAGGCGTGGCCTTTCACCAGCTTCTTAAAAGTGACAGCCTCCATGTCAAAAGCACTTGTGATCTGAAAAAACAGGGGTCGAAGAAGAGTAAGAATCTAAGTTAGAACCTTCAAAGGGCCTCCAAGGACGTAAGCCTTTGCTGGAAGGGGATGGAGCAACCAACACACAGCACTGGATCGGATATTATGGAAGATTATATAAATATATATATCCTTTGTTGAAAGATAAAAAGTACTTAATTGCAAGTGCACAGGGTAAGATAAGATATATATATATAGAGAGAGAAATAGCATCCATGTAGAAAAAAACCCAGAACCAACTCCCCCGCCCCCCCAAAAAACTTGTATACATCACACAAAAATTGTGATTGTAGTTCCCCAGCCACTTAGCAATATACCTGTTCCTCTGGCAAAATGTTTCATGCCACCGGTAAACTGCTGTGCAAAAAAAAAATATGCACAAGCAGGCTGCTAGTAATTGTGCAATCTGTTGCATGGCGAGTTTCTGCTAGCACAGCTGTTGCACTGGAGTCTTCTGTTGCACAACAGGAAAGCTCACCTGCCCACTAGTGCAACAGCCCTTGCACTAGTGGACTATAGTGGTGGATGCAGCCCCAAGGTACTCACATCAATGGAGCAACCCATGAGAGACCCCCTCTCCAGGGCCTTTAAGATGATCTGGAAGAGGTCGCTGGGCGGCTTTCGTAGGTCGTACCACTCAGTGACGCCTCCCGTGAAGTCTTCGAACCCTTCTGAGGTGCTCCCTCCCGAAAGAGCTTCATAGCAGCCGTTCACCCTACGGTGGAAGCAGAAGGGCATCAAGAAGGCGCTTCGTAGTGAATCAGAACATTGCTGCATCCATCTAGCTCAGTGTTGTCTGCACTGACTGGCAGCAGCTCTCCAGGGTCCCAGGCAGTGAGTCTCTCCCAACCCTACCTGGAGTTGCTGGGAATCATAGGATCACAGAGCTGGAAAGGACCCCCAGGACTCATCTAGTCCTCCCCACTCAGACTAAACCCAGGACCATCTGCAAGCAAAGTAGCCAATCTACCACTGAGCCACCTGAATCTCTGAACCTAAGCTGGGTAAGGCCAACTTATACGTGGACCTGTTCCCCCCCCCCCCAAATGCTTTTTATTGATTTTCACAAACATAAATAAAACTTAAAACTTTTACATTCAACATTTTGTGTCATCTTATTTACCCTGCGCAATTTCGCACCCAGACTTCCCTCCTACCCTGCTTCGGTTTTCCTAATTTACATCTTCTCTTACAGATTCTTATTTACCCTCTATTCACATCACAGGATTTATATTAACCCTGCTACAGTTTTTAAACTTCTGCAATTAATTCGTATGTACGCAACAAATTTACTCCACTCCTCTTCAAACTTTGTCACTTTTTGGTCTCGAATTTTATAGGTCATTTTTGCCAATTCTGCATACTCAAATAATTTTGTCTGCCACTCCAATAAAGTTGGGATCTCCTGGGATTTCCACTTTTGGGCCACGAGAATCCTAGCGGCAGTCGTGGCATACTGAAATAGTTTAAGATCTTTTTTTCTCACTTCATCTCCTATTATACCTAATAAAAAAGCCTCTGGTTTCTTTGGGAATGTGCATTTGAAAAGTTTTTTCAATTCATTATATATCAAATCCCAAAACTTTTTCATCTTTTCGCATGTCCACCACATGTGGTAGAATTCACCATCCTTTAGTTTGCACTTGGACCTGTTTTAATTGTTTATACATGTGGAACTGTTCTAAAGTGTTTTTGTACTTTTCTTCTTTTACAGTGCAAATGATTTAGTTCTTTTATAGTTGTCTATTTCACTGTTGTAACCTGCCCTGGGACTTTCTGGTAAAGGGTTAGTAAGAAATCTAAAATAAAGGGGGGAGGGAATATCCTGTTTGTTCCCATTTCACAACTGGGAAAACTGAGGCTGACTAACCCTCAGGTCACAGAGTTTGCCCTTGGCATAGGTGGGACAAACACAAGTCTTTTGCACCAAATCTTTAGCCTCCTTCCCCCCGTCGACCCCAAACCAAGAGATTTAGATGCTTACTTGGCATAAGCTTTCTCAAGCAGGGCACTCCAGAATTCGTTGCCTTCTGCGGAGTGGACAAACACAAGTTTGCCATCTTTGGTTGGGAGGAGGTCATCCACCACCACGTCGACCCACTCGCCAAATTGCCAGATCTGAACCAAGCACAAAACAGGCAAGACAAAGGTGAAAACTTTTCAACCTGGAGATGCCAGGAATTGAACCTGGTCCCTCCCGCATGTACCCTTGATGACTCAGCGGTGTTAAGAATGGAGGCAGGGAGGAGAGAAGATGGATGCTGTCTGCGTTTTAGATGAGAACGTACTTAATCTGTACTTCTCATCAAACCATTATGTGAGTCCAAACACAATGAGATTTACATTTCTCTGAATTTTACAACGGTAGTTTCTGCAACTGAACAACTCATTTACAAAAATACATATGTTGGGGGAAGTGTTTAGAAAAACACATACTCTAGTGAAAACAGCATACAAAAAAAAAGTATTCTATAAGGGGGGAATTGCTTGCAAAACAGTCAAAATGGCATACAAAAATGTGTATTTCAGAATAAATTTACATTGAAATGCTGATGAATTTTCACAATATTTTGTTTAAAAAATTCCAGGCTACAGATGGGAGAACTGCATTTAAAACTGGAAAAACAAGAAACTGAAACTGACAGATCTGGGGCGGGGGGGGGGGTTTCCTTAGCGGTTGCGCTCTGCACATGCTCAGAGAAAGCCATACTTAGTCCACATGTTCCAAGGTCAAGGTCCAGCATTCTGCACGAGCTCTGGTCCTGACACCTTGCTCAAATTACATTATTCCTTGCAGGCCCACCTAGTCCAGCTTTCTTTCCGCGGCCTAACAAACCCAGTTCCGCTAAACGGCAGGAGGGGAGAGAGAGTCTGCAAGTGCGATTCATCAGGAAAGCTGCAGCTGTCTACCTGCAGGCATAGATCAGCAGGCTGAGCAAACACCAGGCTGTGCTCTGAATGGGAGGCACCGGGCAGCTTTCTTCCCCGCTATGCACCACACCCTTGCCACCCTCACAAACAAAGAACCTTGAAATACCAAGGCGAATCATCACCTGCGAGGTCGGATTCCACATCAGGGTGGAGTCCTCAGGTGTGGAAGACTTAAAATAAGCAGCAAAGCCACCTCGGCTGGCAACAGACAAAGCCAGGCGTTGGATCGGGTGGAGCTGGGCAGAAGATCAACGCCTTGAATGGCGTTCGTGCGTTTAAGGAGCTGGCTTTGGGCTAAGTGAGGGAGCCTGGAGATAACTGGAAAAACAGACTTTTTATTCTCACTCTCCTAGAATAAAAAGTCCATTTTAAAACTGATTGCCGGGCTCCCTCAGTTAGCAGAAAGCCAGAAATTATTATTATTTGTAAAGGGAATTTCTGTATGAGTTAATACCTTATTATCCCTTTGGAGCTATACTTCATCTTTGTCCTTCCAGGCTATGGTTTACATTTTTGATTCACTGGGGCTTCCCTCCCTCCTTTTTGTTATGCTTGCATTTTTGTTTGTTTGTTAAATCAATTTTACACACACACACACACACACAGACATACACACACACCTTGACAGGAAGGTGACAGGAAAGTGCACAGAAAAGGGTGGGATGAACAAGTGATTAATTGGAAAGGTGTAAACACCCCACAAGGAAAATCAGAGTGATCGGAGCACGAAAGCTTATTGTCGTATAAACAACTTGCAAAATAAATAAATCAGAATGAATGCTCATAAAGACTGGATACGATCTAATCTCGGTATAAGCTTTCTGCTAGCAAATCAGGGAAGAATGCTAAAATAAACACCAGAGAGATCTGGAGGACACAAAGAATTTCTCTGTTGCTTTGCAAGCAGGGCTAGTCTATGTTCCTACAAAATACATCCAATTTAAAAATACACAGAGAGAGATGCAGTGCTTTGAGTAACAAGGTTCGCAGCAAGGCAGGTGCTCACCTGGAAGTGGAAGATGCCAGCGTACCCATTCTGGAAGCTCTGCCCATGGGGGACAACGCGGTGCAGAAGAGGGTCATTCAGGGTGAGGGAGGCAATGGCCGCCAGGAGCCAGCAGTCACCTGGATGGAGAGGCAAAGGGAATGCCAGCCAGTTAAAACAAAAACAACTGTTGATTATATGTAGTGGTACCTCTGCTTATGTACTTAAGTCGTTCCGGAGGTCCGTTCTTAACCTGAAACTGTTCTTAACCTGAAGCACCACTTTAGCTAATGGGGCCTCCCGCTGCTGCTGCCACGCCACCGGAGCACGATTTCGGTTCTCATCCTGAAGCAAAGTTCTTAACCCGAGGTACTATTTCGGGTTAGCGGAGTATGTAACATGAAGCGTATGTAACCTGAGGTACCATTGTGTGTGTGTGTGTGTGTGTGTGTGTGTGTGTGTGTATAAAATTATTTGGTGAGGCTGTTGCATCCAACTTTAGGGATGCTCAGAGATTAGGCCTGTTAGCATTAATGGACATGACCAAGGCCCCATCTGCACTATGCATCATGCCACTCTGAGCAGATGTGGCTTCCCCCAAAGCATCCTGGGAAATGTAGTTTCATAAAGGATGCTGAAAGTTGCGAGGAGACTTTGTTTTGGAGGCATCCTGAGAGCCCCCTCATTTCAGGGAGAATCTGCTGCCCCAGAAGCTCCAAGTGGAGAGAGCTTTTTCTTTGGTATTCTCCTTTCACGACCAACATGTACCTTTCCCCCCCTCGCACCCTCCCCCAAACTGCCAGTTCCTTTCATCCCTCCTCTCCGGACCTGTAACAGTTCTCCTGTCTTGTTCTCTTCCTTTCTTTTCCCATTCTATTTATTTGAACAAATATTCACCTTTCATTATTTCACCTCCTAATTCCCCTCAGACCTCCTCTGGCCCTTTCCCCTCAGTGGAGGGAGGCCTCCCTTCCCTCACCCTCCCTGGAACTTTCCAGTCTGCCAGCCATCTTCACTCAGCGGACCAGGAGCTTCTGGTGCTATGGCTCAGCTAGGGCCACCTGAAACTAGAAACACCGCCTTAGCCCAAGTGGACTACAAGCCGCCTGCCCGGTTCCTGATCTTTGGGTGGGTGGGGTGCTTTCTCCAGTGTTCGAAATTAGCCAGGTGCCAGGCGCATTTTGCACCTAGCTTCCGACCACTTGCAACCAGGATGGCACCTGATGTCTTGGGATCATTGGATCTGGACTGCTTTCATGCACAAATACCTCATCCTGTAGAATTCTATCAGTTATATTTAATCTGCATAATCGGAATGAATTTCAGGAACCAAGTTGCTTTGTCTGTGCAGCCAGAGCAGGAGCAGTCGTCATTAAGAAAAAGAGGTTGGAATTGGCCAATATACTGTACTTTTCCGTCTATAAGACTAGGGGTTTTTTACTAAAAATAATATTAAAGGGGGGATAGTCTTATACATGGGGGAAATCTCCCTCCATTTTCTTAATTTTGAGTCCCCCAAAATGGGGGGGGGGTGTTATACACGGTGGCGTGTTATACATGGAAGAATACGGTATATATGTGGACTGTCCCCGGAGCAAGGGACTTTTCTTCTTTAAGTTCTCAAAGCTCTTAACCTAGGCTCAAGGTTGCCATCTGAACTAGACGTTTAACTAAGAATCCATCACAGTCAGCCCATCATTTGAAAAATAATACTTTAGAGCCCCCTTGCCCCAAAATGGCAACAAAAAATTCCGCTTTGGTGACCGCAATCTTGGTTTAAAGAGCCATTTGGCGCCTAGCTTATATACCTGAGTTTTTGACAAACACTGTTTCCCCCACCCCACAAACTTAGTTGTTTCTAGGAAATGCAAACTTGTTTCGGAGTAAGCGCAGACACCAGTCTGCTGTTGTCTTTGAGCCCTGAAGCTGGCGCTCTGCCCCGGGGAGGGGTGCAGGCCGCACAGAGGAGACCACGCCTGCCTGCAGGGCTCTGATCAGATAAATGGTGTGTGGTGTGAGAGAGGGAGGGAGGGAGTAGAAGAAACACTGAGGAGGGTGTGTTTCCTGCAGCTGTCGGGAAGTTTCCCTCGATGACCGTGACCTGACAGTTTCAAAACAGCCAAGCCAAAAAGAAAACAGCCAGGCAGGAATGGTAGGAAGGCCAGAGAGAGTGAGGGAGTCACGTCATATGCTCAGGGGGCTCTGCTGTTGCACAATCAGGACACACCCGGAAAGGCTCCAGGGTCCTTTCAAAACTGTACTTCTCGTCGTAACAGAAAACAAGCCATGCCGATAAAACACAGAAAAATAAACAAAGGGCCAGCAGGAAAACAACAACCAGAAATTGCATCAAAACCTTTGCCTTACAAGTTATCAGTAGGTTTTGTCTACCTGAAGAAAACAGAAAAGCTGTCCCCCACCCCACTCTGTTTCCAACATATAAATTTGAGCAACCTTTTTTTCTTTGGGATGGGTGGTATCTTGGGCGTAGCCAAGATTTCTAGGTGGGGGGGAGGACACACACCTGTCATCATCCTGTGTCTGATTCTGTCTAGCAGATTTGGAATGAAATGTCCCAACAAACGTCATTTTAAATTACTTTCTTTTGATCCCAAGTGGTCATAAAAATCTGTCATAATCTTTCCACAAATATCTACTTTTAGTTAAGTGTTTTTATTTATTTACTTGTTTATGGGTGGGGGCAGCTTCCCCACCTGCTCCCCCAGCTACACCCATGGGTGGTGTCCAACTAACTCCCACCCCAGAACACACCCACTGAAATCAACAGACATGGCTAAGGGCTTCCCATGGACACCTGGCTGCAAAAACTGGAAGGGCACCCTTTGGCCTGATCCAGCAGCCAAGCTCTTCCTAGGATGTCCTATACAACAAAGACCACAGCCTTGTCCTGCAAGAAGCAGGGGAGGGAGGTGGGAAAGAACCAAGGGTGCGTGAGAGAGGAAACCTGGCTGCAGTGACCCCCAACCTCTCCCTGCTTTTGGGGGTGCTTAGCGCCCATCTCTGGCAGACAACCTCACAGCCTTGGGTGAACCCTCCTTACCCAGAGCTCCTTGACAGACGTCTGTGCGGGTCGCCCCGTCCACAATGAAGAGAGGGTTGCGGCACAGTTCCTGAAATACACAAGAGGGAGGCGGGCTGTTTTGTTGTTGTCGCTGCTGTTGCTGTTAAATGCCTAAGAGGAAGAGCCTGCTGTATCAGGCCAAAGGTAAAGGGAAAGGGACTCGTGACCATTAGGTCCAGTCGTGGCTGACTCTGGGGTTGCGGCGCTCATCTCGCTTTATTGGCCAAGGGAGCCGGCGTACAGCTTCCAGGTCACGTGGCCAGCATGACTAAGCTGCTTCTGCTGAACCAGAGCAGCACACAGAAACGCCGTTTACCTTCCCACCGGAGTGGTACCTATTTATCTACTTGCACTTTGACGTGCTTTCGAACTGCTGGGTGGGCAGGAGCAGGGACCGAGCAACGGGAGCTCACCCCGTCGTGGGGATTCGAGCCGCCAACCTTCTGATCGGCAAGTCCTAGGCTCTGTAGTTTAACCCACAGAGCCACCCGTGTCCCATCAGGCCAAAAGGGGGCCCCAAATTTAGTCCAGCATCTTGTTCTCATAGTGGCCACACAGATGCCTCTGGGAAACCCGCAAGCAGGACCTGAGCTCAAAGAGCACCTTTTTCTCCTGCAGTTTCCAGCAACTGGTATTCAGAAGCACTGCATTATGATTTGACTCTACCTAGGAAAGGGGGAAAGGAATTGCAGGGTGACGGGCTGGCGGGCCGGCTGCCTAATGCCAAAGTTGCGCCAGGCCTTTACTGTGGTGCCTCGCAAGACAAAAAGAATCCGTTCCGCGATTCTCTTCGTCTAGCGGTTTTTTCGTGTTGCGAAGCAAGCCCATTGACGGCTTAGCGGATTAGCGCTATTAGCGGATTAGCGCTGCTTTTAGCGGCTTATCAGCTTAGCGGATAAGCAGATAAGCGGCTTAGAAAAAGGGGGGGAGGGAAAAAAAGTCGGAAAAACTAGCAAGACATTTCGTCTTGCGAAGCAAGCCCATAGGGAAATTCGTTTTGCGAAGCGCCTCCAAAACGGAAAACCCTTTCGTCTAGCGGGTTTCTCGTCTTGTGAGGCATTCGTCTTGCGGGGCACCACTGTATCTTGTTTACCTTTTAGACAACTATCAGGCAGGGAGGGCTTTTGATCATTAGGGCCGTGTGTACTCCGCACATTAAGTAAAAAGTGAAACTCTTTTCCCCGAGGAAAGCTCAGCTCTGTAGCCTGCCTTAAAAATGCAGGTTAAACCTATATGCATATTCTCTTACGTTCTCCATAATTAATTCCACTGTTTTGCTTTTACCACTTTGCTTAATTCATTCTGGCATGAAGCCTTGACTACTGGGAATCCTATTTGGCTTCGGGGAGATCAGCAGATATTACTATGCGAACACAGGTACTGAGTCTGCCTAATCAAGCTCAGTGTTGTCTGCACTGACCGGCAGTAGCTCTCCAGATTTTCAGGTGGGCGTCTTTCCTTGCTTTACCTGGAGATGCTGAGTAAAGGCAGCAAGTCAGCCAGATGCTCCACTATCGAATCCACACTCTCTAACATGTACTCTCCATACCCCATAAGGGCTAGAAACTTGAATGTAAAAAGGAGGTTCTCAGGAAGCTGAATTTTCAGACCAGTAACACAACTCTGCGGCTTTCTTGTGTTCCCGAAGAACTGAAGCTTACCTACACAGAACTACTACGACCATTTTCTAGATGGGCTAAACCAGGCAAACTCGGCCCTCCAGATGTTTTGGGACTACAACTCCCATGATCCCTAGCTTACAGGACCAGTGGTCAGGGATGATGGGAACTGTAGTCCCAAAACAGCTGGAGGGCAGTTTGCCTATGCCTGGGTAAACTGATGCCAATAGCAAGACATAACTCGAGGTCAAAGATATTCTGGGTTGCAACCTGCGCCATTTCTTGAGTCTCACCGTAGGCCGTTTCCACTTGACTCCATAAGTCTTGGAGGAGTTCGGCCCAAGCTCCTTGAAACCCAGGGAAGAGGCCGTGGCGGGGAAGGTGTCATCCCTGAAAAGGGCTCCACTCTGCAAGCACTCGTTGCGAAGCCTCTCGTAATCCTGGTTCAGGTACTTGATTGCATTCTCGTTTTTACCCAAGCCCAGGTCTTTGGCCCGCTGCTTCTGGACCTGAGCGGAGACCCCCGTGCAATAGATAGGCACAATGACCTCTTCCGACATCTCGGGCAATTGGGTGAAGCCCTCCTGAAACAGATAAAGATGGCATTAAACACACAGAGCTTTGCTTCAGTGGTAGAGCATCTGCTTGGCATGTAGAAGGCTCAATCCTCAGCATCTCCAGGTAAGGCAGGGAGAAAGTCCCTGCCTGAAACTCTGGACAGTCGCTGCCAGTTCGTTTAGACAGTGCCAAGCTAGATAGACCAAAGTTCTGAATCAGTGTAAAGCATATTCCTAGGTTCCTAGACAGAAACGTGCATATTTCTCAGAGCAGTATGGAAAATTGCCAATGGAACAGGCCAGGCAAAACAAAAAGGGAGTACAGAGCACCATCACTATAGCCCCCCAACCTTTCAGATTTCCTCCTGCCCCTCCTGGCTCTTTAAGAATGCTAAGTCTCTAGTCCTCACAATTACTGAGAGGGAAATGGATAGGGCTGTCATACGTCTGGGATTTCCCAGACATTACCAGGATTTCAAAGGTGGAAGTGAAGTCCGGGCGGGGGGGCGCGGAGGGGATTTCTCAAAGGCAGTGGTTTGTCCTGGATCTTCAGCAAGTAAACGGAGAAATAGCATGTGTTTTTTGATGTTTCCATAAAAATGAAAGTGCAACAACTTCCGGGTTTTCCTTTAGAAAGCTCAACAATTTTGGGGGGGGTGCCCTGGTTTTTACTTTTTGAAATACGGCAACCCTAGAAAATGGAAGCTTTGGTATCATTATCATTATTTATTATATTTGTTAATTACTTTATATACACAGAGTGCCTCAAAATGACTTAAGAATAAAGTAAAATACAGACAAAGTACACTATAAGCCAAATTAAGAAAACAAAACACTGCACAATATGATTACGTTATTTGGATGGAAGGGGACATCTTTCCGGAATCCTTTGGAATGTAGCACTGCCTGTGAAAATATCTTTCCTTTTGAAGAAAATGGTCCAAAACCTGCTGAAATTTGTTCTTTTAATTACTTCTACAAGCCCCACAGAAGGACTGCAACTCAGTGGCAGAACACCTGCTTTGCCTGCAGAAGGTCCTGAGTTCAATTCTTGGCATCTCCAGTTTAAAAAAGGATCAGGGAGCAGGTGTTGGGGAAGACCATTTTCTGCTCAGCTGATCAATCCAAACCCCTGGAGACCCTGAAGAGTTGCTGCCAGTTAGTGCAGACAATATTGGGTTAGGTAGACAAATAGTCTGATCTTATCTAAGGCAGCTTCCTATGTCCCAAGTAAACCATGAGGGCTAGAATCTCACATCACACATTTAATGCACTTATGCTACTTTAAGCATAATAATAATAATAATAATAATAATAATACCCTGCCCATTTGTCTGGGTTTCCCCAGCCACTCTGGGCGGCTTCCAACAGAATATTAAAAACACAATAAAACATCAAACATTAAAAACTTCCCTGAGCAGGGTTGCCTTCAGATGTCTTCTAAAAGTCAGATAGTTGTTTATTTCCTTGACTTCTGATGGGAGGGCATTCCACAGGGCAGGTGCCACTACTAAGAAGGCCCTCTGCCTGGTTTCCTGTAACCTTGCTTCTCACAGTGAAGGAACCCCCAGAAGGCCCTTGGCACTGGACCTCAGTGTCTGGGCTGAATGATGGGGTGTATTAATTCAGGATATTATTATTATTATTATTATTATTATTATTATTATTATTATTATTATTATTATTATTATCATCTCATCCACATCATCAGCGTCTCCCCCAAAGAGTGCTGGGAACTGTAGTTTTTTCACAGCATTAACCTCACAGAGCTCAAACTTCCAGCACCTTTAACGAACTACTATTTCTAGGTTTGTCCATGACTGCTCACCTGGCAGAAGAGTGCTTCAGGTGTATCAGGTGTGGATGTCACCGGACTTCCTTTTTTAGAGGAAGGGTTGTACCTTAGTGGTAGTAGGAGCACAGGTCAAATCCCTAGCATAGCTGGGAAGACCCTTGTCTGAACCTTGGAGGGCTGTTGCCAGTCAGACGCCCATGCCTGCAGATGGAGCCTTTTTGTGCAAAACGTTACAAGTTTTGCTGCTGAGTCATAGGCCTTCCTCCCAAGTTGCACTCGTCTGGAGCACAGCGGTTGCAGAAGGAATGCAAGGGGGGGGGGGTAATGCAGGAGGCAGCAGTCTGGAGACCAATTCCCCCGAGACTCCCATCTTGCTTGCTTTTAAAGAAAAGCAAGTTTCAGCTTCCTAGCTCTTTTGGCTGCGAAGACAAGCTTGAACACAAGAAGAGCTCTGCTGGATCAGGCCCAAGGCCAATCATACTGCCTCCAGCGATTGAAGCAGGGTGTCACCAACAGGGTTAATAGACACTGATAGCCTTATCTTTCATGAATTGCAGAGTTGGAAGGGACCCTGAGGGCCATCTAAGTCCAAACCCTGCAATGCAAGCATCTCAACACATGGTCTCCCATCCAATTTGAAACCATACCGGACCCTGCTTAGCTTTGCAAACGTGCAAGCCAATCTATTGCTGCACCACCAATCCTATTTTAAAGCCATCCAAGTTGGTGGCCATCGCTGCCTCCCGGGGGAGCAAATTTCAACTGTGTGAAGTCTCACCCCCCCCCCCGTTTTTTTTGCCTGTCCTGATTCTTTCAATGCTCAGCTTCACCCATGAGTTCTAGCGTTATAAGAGAGCGAGAGACAAAATCCCCCACCCAGTGCTTTTTTTCTAAAAAAAAAATATGTTTAGGGGTACTCTCATTTTGACTCAAGAAAACCACCATTTTATAGTTTGAATCAGGAAAAATAAATACAGTAAATGGTCACTTGCCTCTTCTCTATGCTAAGAAGTCCCAAATGTTGCACACTTTCCTTGAAAGAGGCATGCTGGCAATGCCTTGTGTCATCTCAGAAGCCAGGGGTTAGGAAGGAGGCTTTGAAATCATGCAAATGAACTGCAATTATACTAATCTGTTGCATTTGCATAATCTATGTGGGTTGTGGAATCCAGCTTCTCTAGGAGCAGAATTTGGGTTAGGTAGAAATAGACGGGTGCTTTTAAAAAATATAAACAAACATGGAGTGCAGATAAGGAAAGAGGAGAAAATTGGTCCAGATTGCATTTCAAGACCAAACGACTCAATTCACATGTTTCAAAAAAAACAAACTCAAGCTGTCCTGTGAATTTTGCATGTATCTGAATTTTGCAACGCAAAAGCTTGTTACAAACATGCATTTCACGTATTGAAATGCGCATATCAATGAAGATAACATAAACAATGCATGAATATTTGAAGAAACTCCTTTGCAATAAATAAATAAATAAATGTGTCTGTTAGGAAAGAGTGCTCTAAAATGCTGATGAATTTCCATGAGGGTCTTTCGAATAATAATAATTGCAAACTGATATAGAAATGTGGAGAACTGTAAGGCTGTAAAAAATGAGAAACCGAAACTGAGGGATCCACTCACCCCTACAGACTGCCAACGCTTGCAAAATGCCATCTGTCCTACCCATGGCATTCCAGCTCCAAGCAGTCAGAAGCCCAAAATGATATCAGCAACTGTATCAGAGCCTTTCTCTGTGTGTGTCTCTTTCTCTCTGCACAGCTACATCTGCTGAATAGCAAGACAGATCACCTTCCCTTCTGCCAGTTCTGCTGGCTGTTCATTTGTAGAGAGGAATGTCAGGGTTTATGTACATATCCTTGCCTGAAATGGAGACTCTCAGACCTGGAAGCCTCGGATCGTATCCAAAGTTAATCCTACTCAGAGGAGATCCATTGAAATTAATGGACATGACAAACTTAGGCCTTTAAAAAAAAAATAGTCCTTACTGTTAATACAGTAAGTAGACAGACAGACAAATAAGGATGAAATATTCCAAACTATTATTCTATTACCAGTACTGCTATTATTTTTTAAATAAAACAACAACAACCACAACGCTGTAGAGGGCAGATGTCATTTAGGAATTTCCACCTCAGGAATGTAAATATTTTGGGCTATCCCTGGAAGACAGGTTCTGGAGTTCAGCCCAGCTTTGGGGAAGGTTTAGCACACATTTGCAGGAAAAGGTGTGTGGGATGAGGGATGAAAACAAAGTTTAAAGCAAATGTGATGATAGATCTATTGCAAAAAGAACAGATATTTGGTGAATGCTGTTCCTCAGGAAAGGCCCCTCCAAAGAAATCCATTTTCTTCACTGACTTACTAGTACTTTATGCCAGCAAAATTGTCTCTTCGGACAAGGGATAAATGAATCTCTCATTTCTTGTTTCTCAGTTTTCGAATCTCAAATTCAGTTCTCCATATTTCTCTAGTAATTTGGTTGTGCTTTTTAAAATTCTTATGGAAATTTGTCAGGGTTTCTGTGCCAACATCTCTTAATAAACTGATGGCTGTACCTAGACTGACTGTAAAAATTGAATCATAGAATCATAGAATCACAGAATCATAGAGTTGGAAGAGACCACAAGGGCCATCGAGTCCAACCCCCTGCCAAGCAGGAAACACCATCAGAGCACTCCTGACATATGGTTGTCAAGCCTCTGCTTAAAGACCTCCAAAGAAGGAGACTCCACCACACACCTTGGCAGCAAATTCCACTGTCGAACAGCTCTTACTGTCAGGAAGTTCTTCCTAATGTTTAGGTGGAATCTTTTTTCTTGTAGTTTGGAACCATTGCTCCGTGTCCGCTGCTCTGGAGCAGCAGAAAACAACCTTTCTCCCTCCTCTATGTGACATCCTTTTATATGTTTGAACATGGCTATCATATCACCCCTTAACCTCCTCTTCTCCAGGCTAAACATGCCCAGCTCCCTTAGCCGTTCTTCATAAGGCATCGTTTCCAGGCCTTTGACCATTTTGGTTGCCCTCCTCTGGACACGTTCCAGTTTGTCAGTGTCCTTCTTGAACTGTGGTGCCCAGAACTGGACACAGTACTCCAGGTGAGGTCTGACCAGAGCAGAATACAGTGGCACTATTACTTCCCTTGATCTAGATGCAATACTCCTATTGATGCAGCCCAGAATTGCATTGGCTTTTTTAGCTGCCGCGTCACACTGTTGGCTCATGTCAAGTTTGTGGTCAACCAAGACTCCTAGATCCTTTTCACATGTACTGCTCTCAAGCCAGGTGTCACCCATCTTGTATTTGTGCCTCTCTTTTTTTTTTGCCCAAGTGCAATACTTTACATTTCTCCCTATTAAAATTCATCTTGTTTGTTTTGGCCCAGTTCTCTTGGGTTGTATCCAGCAAAGAGTAGATACAGTGAAATTGTATGTCACTGTATCTATTCTTTGTTGGATACAACCCAATTTTTTGTGTGCTGTTTTGACTAACATACACATTTTTGTTTTGCTAGCAATTTTCTCAATTTCACTAATATATGCATTCTTATGCACACTTTCCTCTAATAAGCGCATTTTTGTAAACACTGATTGGTGGCAGAACTGCACTGCAAATTTCAGAGAAATGCACATTTTGAAGGATAACAATCTCTGGGTTCACAACAAGTGTGAATTAGGTTGTTTCTTCTTAAAATGAAAACAAGATCCAATTTCTTCCCCAATCCCTACTCTGGAGTCTAGTAAAATATCCTTCTTCCTCTGCCTTACTGGTACAGTTGTACTTCAGAAATTGAACAGAATCCGTTCCGGATGTCCTTTTGGTTTCCAAAACGTTCGACTTCCAAAGTGCAGCGTCTCATCAGAAGCCCTGTCGGACGTTCTGCGGGGTATATATGACTTGGGTAAAGCAGTGTGGAGGGCTGGCTTTCGCTATGTCTGGGGAGGTTTACAGAGTTTGTGCATGTGCAGAAGATTAACCCAACACGAGTCAATTAGATGAGACATTTGGCATGCACATAAAGACATCCACCCACCCCACCCTTGGCAAGGCGAGCCTGGGAGCACCATACCCTCCGGCCACGTTTATGACCCGAGGCGTGCAGAAAGTGGACAGGGAAAAGGTTTTCTATGTTTCTCATAATGCTAGAAACTCCAGGACATCCACGGAAGCCGGTTCAGGAGGACAGACAAAATGAAAGTCCTTCTTCACACAGCACATAGTTGAAACTATGGAACTCACTTCCACAGGAGGCAATGGGGCCACCAACTTACTTGGCTTTAAAAGAGGACTAGACAAAAGGAGCCTCCATGTTCAGAGGCAAGTGCACTGCCAAATACCAGGGGCTTGGAATAAACAGCAAGGATGGATTGCCACATCTCATGAGCTTCCAGGAGCCATGAGGCTGTCCACTCTTGAGAAAGGAATCCCAGACCAGAGAGATGGTCTCCCACCCTTTCTATCCTTTATAATTTTCTTTCTATAAGTTGTCAACAAATAAACAATCCAACAACATTTCAAATTTAGCAATCATTCCACCTACGACTTCCCTTCCCTCCATGGTTCCCTCAAAATTTCAATTTATGCTGCATATTATAGTTACTCTAGACCTTCACCTTACCTCAACAGGCTTCCTCAACCTTGGCCCTCCAGATGTTTTGAGACTACAGTTTCTATCATCCCTGACCACTGGTCTTGCTAGCTAGGGATCATGGGAGTTGTAGGCCAAAAACATCTGGAGGGCCGAGTTTGAGGAAGCCTGCCTCACAATAAAAACCAAAAGGTTCGCCTCCGCTGCTGCTCTTACTCAGATCCTATTTGCATTCTAACATATTTTTTTTACACTGTGCTTTTAAGTACAGTACTGTATTCTGCAAACGTTTTCCAATTTTATTTAAAACCAGTCTCTTTCTGATGGTCTGATCTGACAACACCATTTCTACACTTGTGAGTGGGGCAGTGACTGAGTGAATTAATGAATAAATAGACAGATAATTCCTGGCAAGGCTAATAGGTCTTCAGCCAGCATCCACCTGCTGGCCTTCATATTTACAGTCAGGGCTGTCAACTTCCTTCTCTTCTGTCTCAGTTTTGCAGACAGGGAGGAAAATGGAGACAAAACTAGAATTAATTGCCGCTGCCTCTTGTTGACTCTGCCTCTGGCTCCGCCTCCTGTGGGGCTCCCCTCCTCCTGCCCACCCACCCCAGTCCCAAAGGGCAGTACCCGCAAAATGCTAATAGGGCTGCCATTATTTTTCAAGCCAGAGGACCAAGGCAAGAATGGGTTAGGTGGAAGAGATTGCAGAGAAAGGGAATCTTATAAACCTGTCAGCCGTTAATACCTTCCCCCTTCTATTTGCATTAATATCATGACAGGTCTTTCAGGTAAAGCCAGGCACGGAGATAACCCGGCTCCGAGTGAGTCACCCTCGCCGCAACCCTCTCCTTTGTACGTACTTTTGCGCCTGGCGCACTGTGCTCAAAAGCCACACCCGAGCAAGAAATTAATGTGTTTAGACTTGTGAAAGGTATTATCAGGGGAAGAAAAGGTGAGCAAAACACAAGAATCAACAAGACCCGTTTGCTCAGAATTTGAGAGCTTTTGTTTTTCCTCCCCCCCCCCCCCAGCAAAAACAGTAGAAAACCCTGGGGCGGTGTTTGAAGACTTTGGCTTCAAAGATCACAACTACTGAAGTTGTGATGGGCAGTGGATATGCTTCCAGTTGCATTCAGTGCTAGTCCTGCTCAAAGTAGACCCACTGAAAATAACAGAAATGACTAATGTAGAGCCATTCATTTCAATTAATCAGCACCAGATATAATCCTTTGGTTTGGCAGACAAAGAGCTCTGTATAGTTCAAAGGTTTGTCCATAGGCTCAGGCTTCAACTGGGCTCCTTGCATTTCACCTCACCAGTCCTCAATGGGCACCAATCATCGCTGATCTTGTCAATATTGCAAAACCACTGGTTGCTCCAGAAAAACACACCAGCTCCCCAATTTGGCACCTCCCCTTCTCCGGCGGGGGAGGGGCATGTTATCTGTTTATCAAAAGTGCCAATCTGAGGATTTGAAGCTGTATAGCAACGGATTTCGGGTCAGACACAGAACAGAACAACAGTCCTAATTAATTAATAAATTGGGTGTTGCTGGAGATGTCAGCCATGCTTGCTGGGGCAGATGGAAGTTATTGTTCAGCAACACCTCGAAAGTCAAAGTTATATCACCCCTCCTCTAAATAACTGCATGGGCAGTACCTATCCCTGAAGGGAACTTTAGTAAATCTGTCTCTAAGTTCTCAGGGGGTAAAATGTTAAAACTTATATGCCTGTGTACTCAGAAGCAAGTCTTCGGTTCAATGGGACTTGCATACAGGACTGCATACTTAGAAGGATCTCAAGTACAAGAGGATGAGAAGGGGCAGCTGCTTTCTTTATACAACAGGGGCTGGGGGATCTGGAGCCCTCCAAGACACTATTGGACTCTCAGCTCCCATCAACCCCAGCCAACCATGGCCGTTGGTCAGGGATGGTGGGTGTTGCAGTCTAGCAACAACTGGAAGGCCATGGGCCCCACATCCATGTTGCAAAGCAGGGTTTCTCAAACCTAGGTCTCCAGCTGCTTTGGGACTACAATTCTCATCATCCCTGACCACTGGTCCTGCTAGTAAGGGATGATGGGCTTTGTAGTCTCCAAAAACAGAGCACATTCTGCTCTGGGATCCTCCTTTCTTGCAAGTCAAGGGATAAGTGCCAAAACCGGGAACATGAAGTCCCACAGAGACCTCGAGCCAGGGAGCAGATCCAAAAACAAACAAACCCCACAGCAGAGTTAATAGTGCCAATTTGCAAGTGAAATTAATAATTTGGAAAGTGAAGGCTGGCTGTGAACTGGCAACCATCCCAGACTGGGGACCAACCATGAGTATGTCACACGTCTAGGGAGGGCGAGGGCTGTAAAGCGTCTGCCTTGTATGAGAAAGATCCCAGTCTCTATCTCTGTCATCTCCAAGTGGGGCTGGGAGAGACTTCCTTCTTGAAACCCTGCAGAGACTCTGCATGCACAGCAGATATAGGAGCAACCACTTTTTGCTTCTTAGGGCGAAACCAGATATAGTAGTTTTGCTTTTACACTTGGAAGAAATTCATCTTTTAGCGTGGCAGCACTCTTTCTTTGGAATTCCCTATCAGCAAGCAAGCAAGGTGCCTTTGCTGCAATCTTTTAGACACCTGCTAAAATACTTTAGTTCAGGGAAACCTACCCCGATGCATAGAAGCCAACATATGGTTTAATCTGCTCTTAACTGAACTGTTGATATTTTTTTTAAAAAAGATTTAAAAATGTAATTAATATGTTTTTAACTTTTTCTTTTATTGACGATTTCGATGTTTTTATTTCCTGTTTGCAAAGTGCTTAGAGGTCTTATTTACAACCAAACAGTATGTACATAGTGTTAAATGAAATAAAATGAATAAATTAAATCACAGTACAGCAAGAGGACTGTGGGCTTCGCACTTCCCTAGTTGTGACACTGACAAAATTACACCCCACCCTCCCTGCAGCTTCTGGGGGGAGCTCATATTGGCACCAATGGGAGAGTTTGTTTGTTTTTTAAAAAAATATGGTATGTATTTTTATATTGTAAACCATCCTGTTATGTTTGGATGAAGGGTAGTGTGTGTGTGTGTGTGTGTGTGTGTGTGTGTGTGTGTGTGTGTGTATATATATATATATATAATTTTCACACAAATTATCCAGATATCACTATTCATATCCAGGCCTTGTTTCTAACCACCATCAAGACAAAATGCAAACTTGCCCTCATTTGCTTTAAGCCTAGAGACATATGGAAAGAGATCCTCTCCATTTCCCCATAAATAAGATTATGCATGGCTTTATATACATTACTACCAACAGATTACCGGGAAGAAAAAAGCTTGTTAATTTCCCCCCTACTAAACTGGAAACCTCCTTCTTAAGCCTGGCCTGGGGTAGATATAACCGTGGTTCACTGGGTTCATTGTGCCTTGATGACATCCAAGGTTAGCCTGAGGCTGTGTTTCAGTGGCTCAAGAAGATTGCTCACCTCTGAAGGCCCTTTGAGTCGTTTTTCCCCTCAGGCAAAGGATTGGTGGCAACAAGGGCCTCTGACACCCTCACTCTGACACAACGATGACAGAATATTCTCCTAGCCTAGAGAGATCCCGCTGCTCCATCACTGCCCATTTTTCCAGCAGACACCAAAAACTGCAAGACTTTGAATTCCTGAAATTCATTCAGATTGTGCAGATCAGATAGAATTCTACAGGATGTGTTGCAAGCGGCCCAAAGCCAGGTGCAAAATGCGCTTGGCAAAATTTTGAAGGCTGCTTCATTGCTGCTAATGTAGTGGTTTAACTTCACCCCTGGTGGTGCACTCTATTGTCTCTCGAGAAAGACAGGTACCCACAAATCCCACATTTTTCAGTTCCTCATAAACTTTTCCAGTGCTTTTTTTCTTTAAAAAAATGTTTAGGGGTACTCTCATTTTCCTACTCATATTGAAATACTGCCCCTCAATGAGGCCAAACTTAGATTCACAAAATGTTTAGGGGTATGCATACCTCTGTGTGTCCCCAGGGGGGGGAAGTGCTGAACTTTTCTAACTTCAGAGAGTCCTGGTTTTGTTTCTGAAGTGGATTTGTTCAGCCAGGGCAACAGGCGAAGGTGATGTGTTGCCTCTACAGGGTGCCTTCTCCAGGCTAAAGCATACCCAACTCTGTCAACCCCGTGCTGCCAGACCTGATCTCTGGCCTCCTCACACCATCTTTCCCACCTTCTTCTGGACCAGCCTTTGCCAAGCCCATGTTTTGGATTACAGCTCCTACCAGCCTCAGACAGCACACCTGTATGATGCCAGAGCAGATGGGACTATAGCCACGCTAACTGGGGTTGACATATGAAAGGTCGGTGACAGTCTGGACACATTCCAGTTTGACAATACAGTGGTACCTCGGGTTACAGACGCTTCAGGTTACAGATGCTTCAGGTTACAGACTCCGCTAACCCAGAAATAGTACCTTGGGTTAAGAACTTTGCTTCAGGATAAGAACAGAAATCATGTGGCAGCAGTGAGAGGCCCCATTAGCTAAAGCTACCTTAGGTTAAGAACAGTTTCAGGTTAAGAACGGACCTCCAAAATGAATTAAGTTCTTAACCCGAGGTACCATTGTACCCTCCTTAAACTGCTATGCCCAGAACAGCGAATCGTATTCCTGGCGAGGTCTGAGAAAAGCAGAACACCACGCTACTGTTTCCTTGATGCGGATATAATGCTTAACTATAATTAATGCAAACTTCTCTTCCTGGTTTCCAAACAACTCTTAACCACAGCACAGCAGAGGCCTGCCCAACTTGCAAGGCATCAGTCTAAGCACAGGCCTTTGTGGTGGTCCACCAGGAGATCAATCTTGTTTTGACTGCTTGCTTCAGACACTTGACAAGGCCGCTGTTCAGGCTAATGGTGGGCCTTCAGCTGTGTGGGTTAACATCAAAAGAGCTCCGTCAGGTCAAGCCTAAGGCCCAGATGCTCATTGAAATCCTGCAAACAGAACCTCAACGCAACAGCAGCTCCCTCACCTGCAGTGCCCACCAGCTATTCTTCAGAGGCATAGTGCTTCTGACAACTGGAGGTAGAGCTCTATAGTATGAAACTATCTGAATGAAATTAAGAACCACCAAAGTGGGGTGAGGAAGGGAGAGAGAGAGAGAGAGAGAGAGAGAGAGAGAGAGAGAGAGAGAGATGGAAACAGGGCAGTTTGCTACAAAGCTGTACCAAAGCTGAACAGAAACAAAGATTCTTTGCCTTTTGTAAGTCATTGCAACAAATGTCAGAGTTCAAGAAGAGTAAGCGTTGCGAGTAAGTCCACAAGAAGTTTCTGCATCTACCCAAGTCCTTGATAATTCCTCCCACCCTGCTCAGTCATCTGTGAGCAGAAAGAAAAACCGCTGTGGATACTCAGGAAAAGAGGCAAACATGTTTTTTTTTTCCAAACAATGACACCATAAAATGACCACAACACGCATTCTGCTATTTTTTCACAGGGGAACAAGTTCAATGTACTCTGTGGTGGTAAGCAACAGAGGAAAGGAGCTTGATAATATAATTCAATTGTTTAGAGCCTACTAAGTTTCCTCCTTCTTTGAGAGTTGATACAGTTCTCACTTTCTCTCTCTCACCATCAAAAACCTGACAACAGAACAGGAGACACAAACGAAGGGCGAGACTCTCCCGCTACAAGCGGGAAAATTTCATACTCTTTCTAGCGTTGCTATGCTGGAGGCAAAATACTGCCTTTATGAGGGCCCAGAAGAGTCATTCTTCCATATTCAGAAAGCTGCCTTGCACTACTTGGTGCATCTAGTTGAGTGTTGTCTACACACACTGGCAGCAGCAGCAGCAGCAGCTCTCCAGGGTTTCAGACAGAGGGCACCACTAGTCATGCCTGGGGATTGAACAAGGGGCCTCCTGGATGCTTTGCCACTGAGTTCTTAGAATCACAGAATTGTAGAGTTGGAAGGGACCCCGAGGGTCATCCACTCCAAACCCCCTGCAATACAGGAATCTTTTGCCCAAGGTGGGGCTCGAACCCACGACCTGGAGATTAAGAGTCTCATGCTCTACCAACTGAGCTACCTATGGCCCTTCCTTCCCATTTGCCTGCTTTGTAAGTTCCACGGCTGAGCCTTCTGGCTACAAGAGGGCCACTAAGACTTGCTAGTAAGATGGAGTGAAGAAAGGCATTGTTCAAAACCTCATGTGACCAGGAGAAAGAAGATCGGGGTTCAAATCCTCATTCGGCCTGCCCATCTCAATTGCACATCCCACTATCGCCTAAAAAAGGCTCTGTCAGCAGAAGTTCCATCTTCTACACCACTATGCAAGGTGAAAGATCCTGGTCTACTTTTCCCACCTGCTACAACAATCTCCTGCATTTCCTCTTATTATCATAGAACTGTACAATTTTATAGCTGAATGGGACCACGAGGGTCATCCAGTCCAACCCCCTGCAATGCAGGAATCTTTTGCCCAATGTGGTGCTCGAACCCACGACCCAGAGTATCACGCTCTGCAGCATTCAAACACTGCCTTATGCCAAGTGAGATCCATGGGGTCTGTCTAGCTCAATACTGTCTACACCAGGGGTCGGCAAACTACGGCCTGTGGGCTGGATCCAGCTCAGTTGCCTTCAAGATCCAGCCCGCAAACGGCGTGGGTTTTTGTTTGTTTGTTTTTATGGCCGCCATTTTTTTCCCTGCGCCGCCATTCCCCCCCCATCTCCCTCTCACACATTGCGGTGGCGCCTCCTCCCTCCCTCCTGTGAGCAAAGGTGGGCGCTAGTCACGGCCAATTGCCTGCAAAGCTGTTTGAGGCCCTGGCCAATGGGCAGGCGGTGGCTGCGCATGATCAGCGACTGCCCAGTCATCGGGCCTCCGCTACCGGCGGGAAGGCTCCAGACTGAGGGACTCCAGACTCCAGAGCTCACCCTGCTGCTGGCGTGGCAGCAATTGGGCTTCTGCTACCGGCAGGAGGGCCCCCATCCCACCCCCGAAGTGCGGAAGAGGTGCTGGCAGCAGGAGGCCTAGCAGGCTGCAACACAGCACCAAACCCAGGCGAGGGCCTCCCCATCCAAACAATGACTATCATCAGTGGATGTTCGGGAAAAAAATAATTTATATTTTTATCATCTACAATAGTGTCTGGCCTAATGGAATACAGTGGTACCTCGCAAGACGAAATTAATTCGTTCTGCGAGTTTTTTCGTCTTGTGATTTTTTCGTCTTGCGAAGCACGGATTTTGGAAAAGCTTCAAAAATCACCAAAGTTTTCAAAAACCTCACAAAAGGCTACCACACCGCGTGCTATGAGTTGCTCCTCGAAGTCAAGTCGCGACTGCACCCCCTGAATGCACGGTTTTAAGAAAAAGGAAACAAACTTGCAAGACAAAGGAAACAAACTTGCAAGACGTTTTCGTCTTGTGAAGCAAGCCCATAGGGAAATTCGTCTTGTGAAGCAACTCAAAAAACGAAAAACTCTTTTGTCTTGTGAGTTTTTCGTCTTACGAGGCATTCGTCTTGCGAGGTACCACTGTATGTCCTTTTAAAATGCATTGGTGGGTTATTTGTGAGACCTGCCTGGTGTGTATAGGAATTCGTTCACCCCCCCCCCAAATATAGTCCGGCCCCCCACAAGTTCTGAGAGGCAGTGGACTGGCCCCCGGCTGAAAAAGTTTGCTGACCCCTGGTCTACACATTGATTGGCAGCAGCTCTCTGGGGCTGCAGGCAGGAGAGATGCCGCTGCTGAGGATTGAACCTGGAACCTTCTGCATGCAAAGCAGGTGCTCTTCCACTTAACCACGGCCCCTTCCAAAAGTAGCAACAAGAAAGGGAAGCCAACCCACTGTGTTTCTATATTGTGCTGCAGAGAAAGGGGCTCTCTTGCCTTTGGCCTGGCTGGTGGAAGAGTGAGGGAGTCAACCATCCCTCCTTCAACAGCTTACTTGGGAATGCTTTCCCTGCTGGCTGTTAAAAGTCAAGGCTCTTCCCTTCCTACACAGCTAGCATGGAAACCAGGCCAGCAAAACAAACAAACAAACAGACCCAATACTAATCACAGGCTTATCTACAGGGTTGCTGCCTGGCGAGGGTTAAAGGAGATCTTAAATTGAAAGTTCTTTCCCTGGAAGACTGCTGGTGCAGAAGGCAGAGAAGCTTCCTTATACTGAGTCAGTGTGTTGGCCCATCTATTGACCTCTGTGTCTTAATGGCTCCTGCTCCTGCTGCACAGAAAAAGCATTTGGGTTCCTGAAATTAATTCCGATTGCGCAGATAAAATGTAACTGATCGAATACTTCAGAATGGGGTATTAGTGTGTGAAAGCAATCCAGATTCAATAATCCCCAGTTGGTGCAGATGTCAGGCGCCCTCCTGGTGCCCAGGCATCTTCTCTTGGTCACAAGTGGCCGAAAGCCAGGTGCAAAATGCGCCTGCGCCTGGCTAATTTTGAACACCAGTGAGGAACCCATGCTCCCTGTAAATATTAGGGGGAAAATAAACCTCCCATCAAAAACCTTCTCTTCTATTGGTGGAAGAGCCCTGCCAAAGATCCACCCAAGCCAAGATCCTGTTCCCAACAGTGGCCAGAGGATTCTCAGAAGCCCACAAGCCAAGCATGATGGCAACATCCACCAACTAAGAACACCAGATGAGTCCAATGGCCCTTCAGGGTCCAGCATCTTGTTCTTAGAGCAGCCAACCAGATCATAGAATAGAACTGTAGAGTTGGAAGGGACCCGAGGCTCATCTAGCCCAACCGCCTGCAATGCAGGAAGTTAGATGCCCAAGGGAAGCCTTGAAAGCAGGACCTGATGGCTACAGCAACTCTCCCCTCTTGCAATCCCCAGTGACTGGTGTTCAGAAACACTGCCTCTGGAACTGGGAGTTCCACTGGAATTACGTAATACCTTTTTTAAACAACTGGCAGCCACTGTTACATCCTTCTGCCGGTAAATTCTCCAAGGTAATTCCATGTGGTGTGGAAAGTACTTAATTTCGTCACACTCCTGAATGCAGTGCTTCTCCAACTGTTGCTAGGCTTTGAGAGTGACACCTTCCTCAACTAACTCCCCCTCCCCGCCCCAAATGTAGCATCTCCTTATCTGTTCTTTGCTGTACTGCTCTCAGCTCCATCTACAATGGGAATTAATACAGACCTTCCTAACCGAGTTGGCCGTAAGCAAAAAAGGAAACTAGCTTCGTACTGAGTCAGGCCAGTTGTCTATCTAGCTCCAGCCTGTCTGCACTGACTGGCAGCAGCTCCCAACCTGGGGAGCCTGGGCCCCCCCTGCATGCAGAACCAAGCTCGGCTTTGTAACTTAAGAGCACATATGGCAGTGGAGGACCGTTTTTGAAGGCAGCACCAGGTTTTATTGGTTTTAATAGCAGTAATTATTTCCAAAACATTTTAGACAAAGGAGCTTGGAACATAGCCATTAACCCTCTTTTCAAGGTTAGCATTTCCTAGCTCAGCCACAGCCAAGAGATTGGTGCCTGCAAAACTCTTGTTCCTGTGGAAACAGACTAGTCCTGCCACCCTTTTGAATGTGTTAAGTTAAGCTGCATATATATTTTTCGACCCACGTTGGAAATTTGTAAGAATCTGATCTCTCCTCTGTAATTCTGCATGTGTTGCAGGGTCTGGCTCTGAGGAAAAGAAACCTCTCTGCACATGCTCAGAGGTAACGTCTTCCCCACTGGATCTCGCCGAAAAGAGTTTCCTTGGCAGAGACTCTTGGCCGTGATTAAGCGCTTCTTCTTTGGGGTGGCGGCGCAAAGAGGTTGCTAAACTTACGCACCTCCTTCCTTTCGGGGAAACGAAACTGGGGCTCTGTATTCCTTATCACCCCCCACTGTAACAATTCGGGTCAATTGGAAGCGGTGCAGAAAAGGACCTGATCCGCCCGGGCGGCGGAAACTCCGTCCCGCAGGAGGGCTGGAGTTGTGCAAGAGGCGGAGGCGCTTTATTAAATAATAGCAGAAATGCAACTCCTTCCCCTTCGCCCCCACCCGACCCGCGCTCTCAGCTGCTTCCAAGCCTCCAGCGCCCACACTTTAAATAGCCCCCTCCCAAGCCCACTGCAGCTCCCCCAAGCTGTTCATTTCATTTTACCTGTGCCTAGATCGTTGCCTCGGCCTGGCTCCGCGTCAAGGCAACCTTTTGCAAGCGCAGTCAGGAACCGGGGGGTGGCGGGGGAAGCCCAGGCAGGCAGGCAAGCAAGCGAGCGTAGCTTCACCCCCCTCCCCGCCCTCTGCAACCCGCCCAGAGTCCCGCTATCGCTGCCAATTCGCAGAGCAGCGACTCCTCCCTGCCAAACTCCTCCTTCCATAAAAATGGGCGTTTGCCCAGGGCCAGGAGCGTGAAGCAAGACGCACAAACACACACGCCAGCAAAGGGAAGCCTGGAGGCGGGCAGGAGAGATGGGGGGAAGGAGGAGGCCCGATTCGGGGAAAGGAGGGGCCATGCCAGCTTGAGAAGGAAGTTTTGAGCGGGCCGGCCTGCTCTTCGTCTCCCTTGCAGCCGCTTGGCTTCCAGCAAAACAGGGCGGCGGCGGCTTCCTCGCTGCATCCTCTCTGCATTGCAACGGCGGGGCCGAAGGGAGCGCAAAGAGACGCGCTCAAGGCATCGCCCCTCTTAGGGTGACTCCGGAGCGTCTCCTCTCTGCAGCTGAGATTCAGGGTAGCCCAACCAGGTGGCTCTTCCGGGTGTTTGGGGAATCCATCTCCCATCATCAGCCCCCAGCTAGCATAGCCCATTTGACCAGGGAGCGTAGTTCCAGAACACCTGGAGGAACAACCAGGCGGACACGGTCCTGAAGGCACTGGCCATTAGGGGGAAGGCGTTTTGGACCAGTGGGATCGCGTGCGTTCCGTGCAAAAGGTCCCAGGTGCACTCCCTGCAGCATCTCCCGTTAAGAAAGGTGTGGGCACCCTTTGGTCCTCAAGGTGTCTCAGGATCAAAAATCTGTGAAAGCCAACGGGCTTGGGCAGTGGCAAGGGATGGTGGGAGTTGCAGCTCAGCAAGATGGGGGGGGCGCAACGGTTCCCCACACCTGCGGGAGGGCTCTGGAGAGCCACTGCCAGTCAGTGTAGACAACATTGAACTAGATGGGCAGACACAGATGGACAGAAGGCTGTTCCTAATAGCAGAGCATGTGCTGATGTGTATGTAGATAGCTAGAGAAAGGCTTACTCCATCTCTTAAAGACACAAATCTGTGGCAAAGATGATCAAAAATTATGGGGTTTGGGTTATTACTGGGTCATTCTTTTTTCCAGGTTTTCTGAGGCTGGCAGAAATTTAAAAGGTGAACACAGGACAACGGGGGGATACAGTTCGTACTAGACAAGTGAGGGCAAGGGACCCTATAAAAATGGTACAGAATTAGATCTTATCAACTAGGGAAGGTTAATGGGCTGCTCTTTTTTAAAGGTACAGACCAGCCTAAGTGTAGAATGTGTTGTAAGTTAGGGTGGTTAGGCTGTATTCCATGAGCCCCTGTCTAATACCTGGATTTGGCAAAGATTAAATTGCTGGAATAGTCAGGGCAGCTTGTTGGTGAGGCAATGGCCTAAGTATGCGTCCTTAAGGTAACAAAGGAAGTGGCTCTGTGCCAGAAAGCAAATAGGTGCTCCCCCTCCCTCAACTGGCTGGTGGTTAGAAGGGCAAAGGCCAGAGTTGTGTGTGCGATCTAGCAGCTAGCGGCAGGCAGAAAGCCTGTGAGGGAGAGAATGCCTGGCTTCTGCTAGGATCCAAGGCTGTGGCTATGGGAGCAAACCTTCCTGGGGTGTTAATGCTATGAGCCCCTCCATTGTAGGCTCAGGTTGTATATAGGTGTAAATAAATCATATCATAAAACCACCAGAGTCTCCGCTGTTTCTCATGTCAAGGCAGGCTTCCTCACTCGGCCCTCCAGATGTTTTTGGCCTACAACTCCCATGATCCCTAGCTAGCAGGACCAAAGGTCAGGGATGATGGGAATTGTAGTATCCAAACATCTGGAGGGCAGAGTTTGAGGAAGCCTGTTCCAAGGGAACCAAACCCTGGGTAAGGTGTCTGGAACCCCCTGCAATCTCACACTACTCAATATATTGTGGTAGCATGCTATCTATATAGCTAGTTAAATTACACAGTACCTTTTTTTAAAAAAAGGGGTGGGAACCAAATATTTATAATAAAAAGTATTTCAGCAGAACTGGTACCTTTAAGTCAAGCCATGAAAGGGGGTAGGGGTAGAAAGAGCATCAAGAATAAACTAAGTAGGTCACCCTTGACCACTCCATTCCTTGCTAGTAAAAGACAAGGATGTAAACCTTCAAAAAGTCATTTCTAATGGCTCACAATTGGTAAACTTGCCATTAAATGTTCCAGAAATTAAATTGCAGCCTTTTCTCCCAGACATCTTTATGAAGTTTGCTCAGCTGGCATTGGTAACCTCTAGGTTAAAACTACTGGAGTGCATTATACGTGGGGCTGCCTTTGAACACAATTCAGAAACTTCCGCTGGTGCAGAATTCAGTGGCAAGGTTGCTTACCAGGGCAAGATGGTCTGAGCACATAACACCAATCCTGGCCCAAGTACTCTGGGCCCAATTCAAAGTGCTGGTTTTGACATATAAAGACTTAAATGGCTCACGACCCCAGCACCTCAAGGACCACCTCTCCTCACATGAACTGACCTGGACAATGCGATCATCATCTGAGATTCTTCTTGTGTTCTCTCCACAGGGAAGCTCACCTGACACCTCATGACATATTTTTAGGTGCCAGGTGAAAATGTTCCTCAATAACCAGATGTTTGGCTGATTAAACAATCTATGGCCTTTTAAATGTGTTTTTGGGAAGAGGATTTATTGGTTTTTGTTATGTTATGTATTTGGTGTCCTTATTTTGTATTTTTATGTTGTAAACTGCCCTGTGGTCTTCAGATGAAGGGTGGTATATAAATCTAAATTAATAATAATAATAATAATAATAATAATAATACTACAAGTCATACTGAATAGCTTTTTTTAATACACAAGCGGGCATTGCTGTGTATTTATGAACGTGAAGATAAAGTGCTTAATAAATAGATCACCGCAGATGTAGAATAAGAACTTCCAAATAATGCCACTCCAAAGAGAAAAATATTGCAGAGAGGGTTGTCTTCAGCCTTCGGACGCTATCAGATATTGGCAGTCTTTGGGTGTTCCTTCTGCCTCCATCACAGGTTCCTGTAAGCCTGCCCAAAAAAAGATTCAGACTGAAACTATGCCTTTGGGAGTTTAGCAGTTATATTTTATAAATACTGATTAGAAAGTTATGAATCCCTTAAGGACAGAAGCCTTCTGTCAGGGGTAGGGGCAGACTGCAGAGCCCACAGAATAAAGCAAGCTATAAATCAAGTGCTTTAAAAGGGTTCACAAAGTTATTAAATCCCCATTTGAAGGGACAGCCATCTTCCCAACAACACTACGTCAGCCAATCCACACTAAATTCTGGTGCTGTACAGAGTAGATGTACACCGAGCAGAGTGCTGAGCATATCAGCAATTCCAGATTACTTCTGTGTGAGAATGTTGCAAGATAACCCGTAAGAGAAACATTTTTTCCTTACTCCCAGTTGGTAGTTGGGCCTGAACGGAAGTAGACAATAATCTACGAAGTCTGTAAGTGTGCATATTTTCACTGTTTAACACACTTGTTCTTTAATAGGAGGAGGCAGAGGAGAGAGATTTGCCAACAGGACACAACTGGGGTGCTCATTTACCAAGCAGCAACTTGCCACAGTGGGGTATGCATTCACTCTTAACTGAAGGTACTAGTGATCAGCTCACCACATGTTGGGAGAATTTTGCCACACCTGCACCCGGATGTCTGGGAAAACAGGGGTGTGGTTAAACTTTCTTTAGCACCCAATGAGAAAAACCAGCTCAGGAGCAGCTGCAGCTCAAAAGCTGTTCCAATATATTTTCAGTGGTAAACGTGTCTTAAAGCATCCTTCCCCCTGCCTGGGTGTTTTGGATTACAACTCCTGCACTTGCTGGGGTTGATGGGTGTTGGTGAAGGCTACTACGCATGTCCTTTGGGACTGGGACAGTTGGAAGGTATCAAATCTACAAGCCTTTTGTCAAACCCAAATTGTAAACAGAGGAAGTTGCACCATCTTTCTGTAATCTTATCAGACTCATGGCTTTCTATTTGCTGTTTCAGATTCAAATCTCACACTGCACTGCATCTTATATTTGCTGTTTCAGATTCAAATCTCACACTGCACCCCACAACCACAAGGGAAGAGGGGAACAATTTGACAACACTTTCCCAAGCAGGAATGAATGCCATATATTAAGAGACTCCCAAAAGCTGAAAGTTGGGCACCGTTAGTACTTACTCTGCATGCTGTAGTCAGTCATCAGCAAAGGGAAGCCACTCAAACTCTGCTTCGGTGCTGTGGAGGGCAGCAAGTCACTGGCAGGAATACTGCTAGCAAGAGGTGTCATTATTCCAGCATCTTCTTTTTCCAGATCAAACACACAGAGAAGGCAGACTGGGGGCGTAACGCCAGGCCCTCTAGGGAATAAGTCTTCTTCATTTTTCAGGTAACTCCTCAGCGCCCCACTGTGGTGAATGGCTCGTTCACGGGACCAGACCCAGTGTGTGGGCTCCTTTAACATTATCTAGAAAAAAAGGAAGCCTGAATTATCCCAAAAGAGAACTATATTCGGAAAACTTTGGGGAAAGAGAACCGAACATTTTGTGCCACATAACCTGCCATATAACATAGAGTCAAATCTCTGGTCCATTTAACTCAGTATGGCCAGTGAGAGGGTGTGGCCTGGAGGGTCAAATTCAGTCCTCAAAGCTGAGGTCATCGCTGACTGTTTTGTTCTTACAAGCAGGGCTTTTTTCCCCAGGGGAAACTCGCTGGAACTCAGTTCCGGCACCTCAGGTGGGTACCATTGCCATTCTAAGAGAAAGAGGGAGGCGTTCATGGTGAGTTCTGGCACCACTTTTTTCCAAAAATATAACACTGCTTAGAAGTATTGTCTACATGCACACACCGCTGCCCATACCTTCATTTCTGAAGACCTATTAACATGATCACCAGAAAAGGACATTAGCCTGATGCTTTTTTGGTGGTCATCCTGCAATTGTGGAATAATGTTCCATACAATGTTAGGCCCGGCTTATGCCTGGATAGTTTTATACAGACTTTATTAGCAAGTTGTTGGTTTTTTGTCTTAACTGCAGAGCCTAATTGCAGCTAGGGATCTGATTGTAGCTGCATACCCATTACAACTTTAAAGCACTTTTTAAAAAAGTCTGGGCATTGTAGTTTACCCCCATGGAGCTACAATTCTCAGCAAACTAGAGTGCCCACAATTATATGAGGAGAAAATTCATTCTCTGAATGTGCTTTAAAGGTAGCGTGTATACACAGCCTATGTCACCAGGTCATGGTAAATGCATTATGCTGCAATTTTGATGTTTGATTGTTACTTTTAATTATATGAGATTCTTTTACTGAGTTGTTTTAAAATCTTGTTGTATTTCATGGGAACTGCCTTGGGGAGAATTTTGTTTTTGAAAAGTGGTACAGAAGTTTGCTAAATTAAATAAAAATACAGGAGACTTTCCCATTCGTACCTGAAATGCCAAGGACTGAACCTTGAGACTTTTGAATTTCCTTCAGCCATATCGTTGTCCCCCCCCCCCATCCCAAGGAAACAAATTCCAGTAGCTCCCCCAGCAGGATGAGAGGATTATTCTGCTCTCCCTGCCACCACTAGTGCACCCAACTTAATTTATCTTAACACACCAAAGGCAAGAACACGGCAAGTCAAGCGATCTGCAGCTCACCTCGTCACAGCAGCGTCTGCTAACAAATGCTCTGTACTTCATTTTGGCCCAAAAGCCATCCCGCATTTTCAGGAACTGTGGGAAAAGCTTCCTCCAGTTGTCACCAAGTGCCCAGGGGAAGATCTCATATTTGTAGTCCTCTGTGTCTTCTTCCATGTCATTTGCTAGGTACCTGTAATCAGGAAAAAGTGGTGTGGGGGACAGTGGAAAGCAATGTATGGTCTTCAAGCAGCAGAAGGAGTTCATCAGAGAAGTTATGTTCCAGCTTATAATAAAGTTTCAAAAACTAAGGGGTCAAAAGTTGCTCACTGTAGCCAATATCTTTCCTCTCCACCATCAAGGGTGGCCATGTGTTCTACCAATAACAGCCCTCTATTTGAAGTGTTGTCTGGTTCAACTCACAAAGAAGCCCAAGAAAAGAGAGTAGGAGGAACCCTGAAGTTGCCCCTCAACAATTAGCACCTGTATAACAGGTTAAGTTTGCATTCTTGGGGCCTAGATGCACATGACACTAATTGGGCTGCCCCTGATCATGTTCTTCAACAACCTCATTTGCAAATAATAATAAAAAAATCACCTGCCATCATCACCTTTAGGAAAAACAAAAGATCTACTTGCTTACAACAGGAGTTTTCTCTAAACCTATTTGCACTTTGGGGACAGGTGATTTTTGCTGCAATTGTACTGATGGAATTTGGGTGAGGAGGAAAGTTTAGCTCCCCTCTCCCCATTGTTACAGTTTCCAGTTAGAACCAGGGGTCCTCTGCACCTGTAACTAAATTGTGACTGGGAGAAACGCAATTAGTTTCACATGTTGTTAACTTACAGTGAGCTAATATAGTAACCTTTCCCCCCACATTGTAAGAGTTGTTCTGCTGCACTAATAAATATGATGAATAGCGAGTATTTGGTGACATGGACTAAACTCCTAGCCTAATAAACATTACAGGTCACCTCCCCACATGACTGAACTAATAGAAGAGCACCAAAATAAACTTACAGAGCTATGAAGAGATTAGTCCGTGTGTATTCCTCCGTATGCAGGCCAGCACGTTTGAAGTACATCATAGTCATAGCTATAAGATACTGAATAAAACAGCTTAGCTTTAATAAAATCTATAGTAGACCACAATAATAATTTAAGAGATGTGAAAGGAAGGCAAAAGCATTAAGAGGGTAGAAAAGTCAGCTACAAGACATTCCTCCAACAAGAAGCAAAGAATCAACGTTATGCCCTGCTTTGTTGGTTGGTTACTACACAGGAAGGTTTTATCCAGAGTTCAGTCAGAGGTTTGTGGTGGTTGTTTTTTCACTTTGCCAATCTTGATTGCAAATGGGCCTATCACTGTGATACTGTCTGAATGAAATTTAACTCCTGAGTTAAAAAGCAGTTCTTTATACAGTCTCCCACAACCTGGTATCCACTAGATGCTTTTGACAACAACTTCCATCAGCCCCAGCTTGCCATGATTGGTTGGTGCTAATAGGAATTGCAGTTGAAAACACCTGGAGACACCAGGTTTTTGGGGGGCGGGGCGGGGCGGGGCAGGGAGGCTACAGATAGTGAAGCGGGCAGTTTTGAAAATGGATTATATTTATTTATTGAATTCCTATATCCCACCCTTTAGCATCAAAACAATATCAGGGTAGATGACAGGGTACTAAAACACAGATAAGCTAATCAGATTAAAAAAACAAAACAAAAAAACTACCATTACAGTCTACAATTAAACATGTAAATTGTTCCATCTGTCACACCATTAAAATGGTTACTACTACTACTAATGTGTAAGTCATACGGAAAAGATGTGTCTTCTGCTGGCAGCAAAAATTAAATAGTGATGACACTTGCATGACTTTGGGGTTGAGGGAGGCTGTTCTGCACCCAGGGCACTACCCCAACGAAGGCTCTATTCTGAAACCCCAAATTATGTTTGGCAATGGTACAAGCACAAGAAAATCTGTGGTGGGCCTCAAATAGTAAGCAGGTGTGCTCCTTCAAACAGCTGGGCCCAAAGCCATTTAAATCTTTGTACGTCAAAGCCAGCAGCTTGACTTAGGTTCAGTAGTCAATGGGCAGCCAGTGCGAATTTTTAAGGACCAGTATTGCACAGCTGCACTAGCCAATACCTTAGGGTCTGCAATTCTCACTAGGTGCAATCTCTGAATTGTTTTTACAGGCATCCCCATGTACAGGACTAAATGGGAGGTTATTGGGGCATGGACACCTGTGGCTAGGCTCTCTCTATCCAGGAACAGCTGTAGCAACCCACCACCAAAGCCACTTGAGTCTCTAGAAATTGTAGCGTCAAGGAGTACGTGCAGACTATGCACCCAATGTATCTGGGGGAACTGCAAGCCCGTTCAGAGTAGCCTTCTCACCTATTTTCTGGACCTGGGAAGCACCAATCACCTCAAAAATTTTGGGAATTCAGCTTCAGTTTACTGGTCTTCATCCAGCCTGTCACTGTCTCAAGACACTGATTAAGTTACCTGTACAGCTTCTCCAAATTCAGACAGTACAAAGACAGACAGAGCTGAGCATCAGCATACAGATGATGCCTTGCCTCCCAAATCACTGTTCCCAATGGGTTAATATGCATGTTAAAAAGTATGAGATATGAGAGTTGCTTTTGGTGGAAACTGGGATGCAAGCCATGAATATTTGTTTCAGAGGTGAGTAGATCTGCTGCCTGCTATATGGCAGCTCATTTACTTCCACTACACTCCTGCTTGAATATATGTAAATAAAGCAATTACTACAAAAATGCTATTAACTTAACAGTGTTCTTCTAGTAACTGCATTGATTGCTCCCCTCCAGCACTCTCACTGAAAGAAGCAAACCAGAAATGTTGTCGTGAAATTTCCCTCTTTGCTTCAGCATTCATATAATTAAAAATTTGAATGCCATGGTGTAATACTGAAAGTGTAGGGTGGAGGACTTGGGGGGGGGACCTACCTTATCTGAGATCCTGTAGCATGTATCCATTGAAAGGAATTCTTGTATCAAACTATCCTCTGATGAGAAAAGAAAGCAAAATATGTTTTAATCCATACCATTATTTGTGGGCCATCTAAAGCTTTTATAACCAACTGCCTCATGCAGCTTCAATGTATATTTATGGTACCTGAGAAGCACTGTTTGTTACATTCAACCAAGCAGCCATTCTGAGCAATCCACTTTCCAAGCTTAACTACATTATAGACTAAAAGTAGACAGTTTTCATCTTGCTGAGAACTGAATCAAAGGGCGAGAAGTATCTAATGAAGCTCATGTACAGTACAATTTGTAGGAGTCTTTGGGAAGTTTTGGGGGAAAGCTGATGGTATTTTCCCTATTGGCTGCATTTGCACATTAACAGAAAGCTATGGTTTTGTTTAAGCATGGTTTGTTGAACAAACCATGACCTCTCTTGCACAGATAAGCATGCTGCAAACTGATTCTCCAATGCTTTTTTTTGTTTTCCATCTGCCCTGGCCTTTCATCTTTGTAGCTTGGGGTGGGATAACATCTGTTTCAGACATAATACCAAACCAAAGTTAAAACAACCAGGGTTTCTCAGCACAGTGTGATACCAGAAGACAAACTATGGGGTGCCTCCAGACTTCCAGTATTTTGTGTAAGGGATTTTCAAGGGAATACCCAGAAATGTTAGGTTTACACAATTAAAGTGGACTAAAGAACTCCATTACCCTAGTACAACAAATCCACTTTTAAAAAGAGAATGGTTTTTTTGCAGTTAGGAAAGTGAGAGAGAAACATATTGAGGCAAGCAAATAATTAACAAGATGTATAAACACAAGCAAATCAGGATGCATGTTCCGTAAAGAGTAGATAGAATTTAACCTCATTGTAAAAGCTTTGTGCAAATAAATTGGTATGCATGTCCAAGCAGCAGCTCACCTGGAAGAGTCCATGGTTAGCCTGCTGAGAGACAGTCAAACGCACACCATTTTGCCTAAACAAGTAATGACTTAGCATTGTCTGCAAATCAGGCTATTGACTAAGAACTGGGCAAGATTTTTACTATACCCATTTAAAAGTTGGCAGAGCTGCTAGGGACGAGAAAGTCTGCAAGTTGCCAATCTCTGTACAGGACTGTGGGGTCAGGTAACTCACCCAGGAGATTGAAGAAGGCCTCTTGTTCTTCTCTGTGTAGAAGCAAAGGTGGTTGCTGTGAAGTTTTCAAGGCTGCTGTGGTATTCTCTCTCTCAGGCCCCTGTGCATCACTGCTGAGTACCCCAACACCATGTGTGACGCGCTGTCGTCGTCTTGTGCTCCCTGGCTTCACCCCTGTGGTGACCTCAGGAGGGACACAAGTGCTCTGGTTGTCCCGCATTTTTCTTCTCAAATTGGAACAACAGAGGCTCAAAAATAACCTTTCTGGGGAGGAAATAGTTTAGATTCCAAGTTACCAATGAACATAAAATGCTATCTTCCCTCCACTAAGAATCTGGGACAATTATGCATTATAGGACATGCTATAAGAAAAAAACAGCTTCCTTTCCCTTATGGGGTATTCTGGAGCCCGTACAGAGTCCTTAAGTGGGTTCCGTCTCGGTAGGATAAAATAACAGAGGCCAACCAGGGTATATTGAGAAGCAAAGCCTGATCGTTACTGCAAAGAAATGAACTGTTGCAACAGGGTCCCCCACTCACCACACGCAGGAAGGAGGCGAACCCAGAACAATGGTGTGCAAGCCCTTATATAGACTTTTGAAATTGCCCACCCTGTAGCCCAAGACCAAGCCCACAAAACATCATACATACATCAGAGAAGGAGGCTGTCTGCCAAGATACCTGATAATGGTCACTGATTGCATTACCTGGGCAGCCTGGCCATTCTTTTGTGATGGTAAATACTTTAGTTCCTGAATCCAGGTCACAGGCTCACCCTATTCATACATAAATACATCCTTAAGACAGGATTTGTAAGCAAAAAGATAATGGGAAGGCTTTCCCCCACTTGCCTCCCTTACTGCAGGGGATATATTTAAGGTCAATTTGGGAGAGCGATGGCTTCAGGATTGCTCTCCTGTACTATTTATACTTATGTATGTGTTTGCTTTGTACATTTATGAACATTTATTTTATATTTGAGACCTTAGAATTCTTATAATAGGCACGAGGACTGAAAATCTTCCCAGATGGGATGTCACACACCCTTTTCTGTATAAACGTTATACAAGTCGTAAATTCCTGTTAAAAGCTTGCAAATAGTTCAAGGGAACTGGAAAAACCAGAGGCTGAAGAGGACATGTGTTCCCATTTAAGCTGTCTCCCCAATGCTTTGGGCTGAGAATATACATACAAGCAAGCACTAGGAAGACTGAAGTCATTAAAACACAGTGGCTAATTCCCTGAGATACTAGCAGGTTGTATCACAGAATAGGCTGTATTTTTTTTTATTTCAATGTAAATATTTCCCAAAACTGCATCCCAAAACAATTTACAGTATTTGAGCCCTGTTTTTATCACTCCTGGAGTTTAGACCAGTGTTTCCCAGCCTTGTGCCTCCAGCTGTTTTTGAACTACAACTCCCATCATCCCTGACTAGCAAGACCAGTGGCAAGAGATGATGGGAATTGTAGTCCAAAAACAACTGGAGGCACAAGGTTGGGAAACACTGGTTTAGACCATACATGTGACATGGGCACTAGGAATTGTAGCTCTGTACAGGGGTAAACTAGGGTTCTTTGGAAGAAGCCATGTGCTTTGTGCTCAGCCATGGTCTGCAGCACAGGGCAGAAGCAACTGCTGCCAGCCACACTCTATTCTGTCTAAAGTAACATTCCTGCTTATATCACCCACATACCCAGAGGTTTAACCTGAGCCCCAGCTAGTGGGCCAACATACGCACTCATTTCTGGAATTTATTATGAATACAGGGATTCAAGGACTCAACACCACTTTGATATTGAGAGTAGTGATTAGTAAACCAACCCTATCTGGTCCAGCTCCGTCAAACTGGAGGAAGCAAAATCCAACGATGTACCTAGCCATTATCTAACGTACCTCACTGCACTGGACCAGGCAACATTTTGAAGTTGGCAGCAGTAGTGCTGCTGGGCCACAGGCATACATAGAAGCCACTGTGTCCAACTGAGTGCACAGGTTATAGATCCGGAGGATAATGACAGTTACCTAGTTGCCTAAAGTGTATTTCATACATACTCAGAGGTACTCCTGTTGCTACTACCACCAAATGTTTCTGGAAGGGCACTCCAGATTTACAAGTAATTAAGGAAGAGAAGAAGCTCAGGATTTAATCTCTGACTGCACCAAACTTTTTAGTAACACCTATAGGTGCTGCAGGACTTTTGCCCCCAGGCTACCAGACTTCCTGCATGACACACACTGTTTATTATGTTTTTAAGGGGCTTGAAGGCTTTCTTTAGCTGTAACAGACTGGCATGGCTATCCTGCTAGAATTACTTCTTATCCATCAATTACCCCCCACTTCGTGGGAGTGATAAACAAGCCATATTGCCAATGGCAGGGAGAGAAATAGCACCACTTCTAAAAAATGTGTGACCAACAAATTATTGAACTCCATTGGGACTATTATTGGCAGGGAAACCCAGATTTCAACCACTTTCATCACATTTTCTTTCCATTTGAAGATGGGGTAAGTGGAGAGAGAGAAAAAGAAAGGCAATATTGCAAAACAAAAATCAAAATCCTTCCAGATTACCATTGTTATGTTCTTTCACTGAAGTCTGTCACACAGGTGATTGGAGTTTCCCCAAGTACTTTCTTAAGAGGAGCAAACAAGACCTACCAATAAAAAAACAGGTAGCATACATTGGTGCCGAAGAAAATGATAGAGCCCCAATTTCTGATGGGTCAAGTATTGGTACATGTAACCTACTGATTTGAAACACAGTGAAGCACTTCATTCTTGTAAGCTTTGAATCAGCCACAAATGTAAGTAATGGGCTTAAAATTTAAAAAGGTGTGCCACCCAAAATTAAATGGGTGGCAAAGTCTATTAGTAGGGAAGCAATGATTTTGCTGAACTCGTTAAAATATAAATATATTGTGATTAAAAACTGGGGGAATCAAAGGAATAGTAAATAGTTCAGAGCAATACACACACTGTACACAAACACGTATCTAGCATTTCCAAATGTTACAAAATTCAAGCAGACTCTAGTCCGCAAACCATTAAAAATGGTTAGGCCTTCAAGATACTACAAGCCTATCTACTGTTTTTGCAGCAAGAGACTAACACAGCTTCCTATGGGAATACACCATCCTGCTACACACAATTATATTACACATTTTGAACTGCAGATTGGGATGAGGGGGAGCAGCTCCTTCACTACCTCCATTTTCCTCTCCCCACCCAAATCCTTCCTTTAGCTCAACCTCCTGCCCAAAGACAAAATGCCAAGAAATTAAAGCTTTTGGTCTCAGTTTGTGGACCTTTTAAGTTTGCCCCCAATTGAAAACAAAGAAAACCAGACATATATGGCCTCTGTAATGGATTTCCTTCCCACTCTAAACCAACATGAGCTTCCATGGTTTAATTTCGCGGCTTATTTTACAGACAACCCTGTAAGGAAGCTCGCTTGAGGGGGTGTGCGGCATGTGCCCTCGGGGGGAACTAAAATGCCAAAAAGAGGAGGAACGATCAACTTCTCTTCTGGGGAACTCAAGGGCGAGTTGACTTTGAGGGAAACACACCCAAGAAAAATAAAGTGGAGACACCCCCCTTCTCTCCAAAGGGCCCCTTCCCTCAAAAAAACATTTTCCCGCCTTTTTCTCTGCCTCGCCTCCCTTCCCCCACCCTTGCACCTGAACAGAGCAAACCACCCAGCTCGCAAAAAGCCACAGGTGGGCGGAGCACCACGCTAAACGCCGTTTCACCTCACCCCACCGCCCGCGCGCGGCTTTTTTTATAGGCTCCGCCGGGGATCCTGCTAACCCAATCGCCGCCCGCGGGACGGACGGAGGGAGGAACAAAGGCTCTTGAACATCCAGTCCCCGCGTGCCCTTTCGCGAAGCTGTCCGTCAAAGGTTCGAGCCTCCTTGACGGGCAGTAAATCACTTTGCGAGGGTTCTGTGCGCGCGGGCGGGCGGGGGGGGGGCGCTTATTGGCTGGGGGTGGGTTGCGAGCCGGATGGAACGCGGCAGGGTTTACTTCTGAGTAAACAGGCACAAATAAGGCTACGATCTTGCGCCCACTTGCCTGGGCGTTAGGCCCCACTGAGATCAAACGCCTGCCGCATGCTGCTACATCGCCCCGCAGGACTGCGCTGCGTAGCGGGGGTTAATTTGGGGGCCTTTCTAGTAGCACAGGTGGCGGCGAACCCTTCCTAGCAATCACTGGGAGCTGCGGCTAATAATGGGGTTGCACTCCCAGGTTTTGGTTTTTTAATTAACAAAATTAAAATAAACATATATACCTTTAAAAAAATTGAAAATGTGCATTTTGTAGTGTGTGTTCAAATATTTTTTAAAAGGTATATGTGTTTATTTTAATTTTGTTAATCAAAACACACACACACACACACACACACACACATATATATATTGCTCAAGGTAGTAAACATGCACTAACTCAGCTACATTGGTAAAGATAAAGCGCTTTATCTGCGTTATAACGCTGTGACACCAGATGGCAATGTGGAGCCCTGTCTTTCACCAACGGGATTCCCCTGTAGGAAACTTACAACGCATTTAACTGAATCTCTTCTTTGACGTGTTACCTACTCAGCTGTAGACTGGTAAAGAAAGAGCATTTTATGTGTTGTATATGCATTGTAACACACGGCGACACCAAGATGGCGCTGTGGAGATCTGTTTTTGCCAACGCGGTTTTCTCATATAAAGTTTACAACGCCTTTTTCCTGAAACGCTTCTTCACCGTGTCTAGAGATCCAGCCATGGTTTCCAGTGCTGTGCCAACACAACAAACCTGTGAAGTAGGCTGGGCAGAGCGTGGCTGACTCAAGCCCCCTCTGCCCATTTTATAAAGCAACCCTGTGGACATAGGTAGGAAGAGAGTGAGTGGCTCAAGGGCCCCCTCAATTTTATTCTCTGAAAAACTGTGTTCAGTAGACTAAGCAGACATCAGCCGCCCTCCTTGCACGTCATAGAATTGCAGACATCAGAAGGAACCACCAGCAACTGAACTATCCCAGGTATACCCACATTTTCCTCGCAGCAAACCTCATTCCCTTTGGGTAAGTGCTCAGAACCCCCGGAATCTCACACTGCTCAGAGGTTGGGGTGGCTTGCAACAATATTCACAGATAGACCACCTTCTGAAATACACAAAGGGTTGAGGCAGGCTATTTTCAATTACAGGTAGGTCTTGGAGAGATCCCTGCCTCATGGGAATAACTGACTGTTAATTGGTGAAAGGAGGAAAAGTAAAGTTACATTATATTAAGACAATTTACAGGACAAAAATTTTAAAAGAGGGAAAGGATTTGCTGAAATAGATAATTGACCTAGAATACAAAAAAGGGAGGTGTGAGGAGGTCAAAGAAATAAGCTAATGAAAGAATAGTAAAGAGATCTGAAGTATTTTTTGTGTGTGTGTTTTTGTTTTTGTTCAATGGGTTTTATTTCTCTGTTTTTCTTCTTTCTTTTTTAATATTGTGGTGTGTTGTTTTGTTTTTGTTTAATGTGGTGTGTTTGTTTTTTCTTTCTGTGATTGTTGAAACTTTAATAAATATATATTTTTTTTTAAAAAAAGAGAGATCCCTGCCTCAAACTTTGGGGAGCCACTGCCTGCCAGTGTAAACAGTACTGTGCCAGATGGGCCAATGGCCTAACTCACTAGATTATTCTGCATAATCATGTTATAACATTGATTGATGGGATCATTGTACTAATCACAAAAAGTAGCCCGATTAAAAAGTGACAGAAAATTGCACTGGAAAGCGCAGGATAGCAACCACTAGCTGGCAAAATCGTACAGCCTTGAACACATCAGATATTGGACATAGTCTCCTGTGCATATCAGATAACTGCTGGTCTGGAAGCAGCCACTCAGCCTAACCTACCTCACAGGACTGTTGTGAGGGTCAAACAGGGTGGAAGTATGACATATATTGCCTTGAGCTCTTTGGAAGAGGAGGGATATATGTGTAATGGAATCACTAGTTGCAACCTCCTAAAAATGGAGGATCAAAATCAATGAAATCCAGGTGTTACGTTTGTGACAGAGATTTAACTTGATTACCAACCCCCTCAAAATCATTCATTTTCTCTAATGTTCACACAACAATCTTATGTAGGAGCAGCCTGAGGCAGAAGAATTAAAGCGACGTGGCTAAGGTATGATTTGAACCCATGACTTAAGTTCTAAGTACTCCCCCCCCCCTTTTTCTTAGACCGCCTTCCCGCTTAGCAACGGCTGTTCCATCCCAATTGGCCCCGCTGGGAACATTTCTTTGATTGGAGAAGACTCCAGACTTTGGACCAATCACCGGGAGCCACGGGACTCTCTTTCGCCTGTCCGGCGCTGGAGGACAACACCGAGCGGTTCTGTTTGGATTGTACCATGTGAAGACTGGAAGGAGGGGGGGAGACTGCGAGGAATTAAAGGACTACCCTCTCCGATATGAACCTCTCTCGAAATACAAGTTTTAATCACTCGACGAGAATGAATCTACGACTCTCCGGTCGGGAGGCTGTGAAACAGAGCGGGGTCGGGGAGAAAGTAGATGACTGAGGAAAGCGTTTGGTAGGTCCCGAGCGGAAGTGAGGTATCAGCTGAGCGTCGGGGCTTCCGGTTAGGCAGAGAAGAGAGGAGTTGGTGCTGGTTGAGGTGGGCGCAGAGGCTTCCGGGGCTGCCGGGATTAGGTGAGTCGTTAGGGTAGCGGGAGAAGGTCGCGGGTGGCTGTCAATAGAGAGTGGAGGGAGGTGGGCCTAGGCCCAGGCAGGGCTGGGAGTCAGCTGTCATGGTTCTCGGACGCAGGCGAGGCCTTCCCCCTCCGCTCCAGCCCTGGCCCCAGCCTCCAGGTGAAGCTACGTGGAAGGGCTGCAGCTCAACAGCCTAAACCAGGAACGGGGAGATCTGACCCTGCTGACGTGGCTGGACTCCTGCAGCTGCCACCATCTCTGGCCATTGGTCCTGCTAGCTGGGGCTGTTGGGGGTTGCAGCCCAGCAGGGTCTGAAAGGCCACAGCCCCCTCTTCCCCAATCCCTGCTGCTAAGTGTATTCCCAGCCAGTGTTAGAAACTGAGATATGAAAACTAGGACCTGAATGGCACCTTAAACCTAGGCTATGGGCGCAACAACAGAATGTCTAGGGGCACTCTCTTTTTTATCGCAAGAATACAAAGCTGGAAATGAGTGAACTGCAGCTAAAATGTTATGCTCATTTTTCACATGCTCTGGTCCTTCCCCTGCCCACCCACCCCTAATATTCTTAAGAGAGTCTCTTCTCCAGTCTTCAGAGAATAGCACGAAGTGGGAGGCAGAATAAGTTCCTCCTTTCCTTCCACTCTGCAGTTTTAATCTGAAATCATAGGCGCAGTACTGCACCCAGAGCTCGGAAATTGCTTGCGCTAATGAAATTCCCTGTCACAAAATGCACCTAGAATGATACGAGTTTCGAACACTGTTCCCAGCATGTGGGAGGACCCCTGATTCATTCCTCTGCCTGAAATCTTGGAGAGCTGCTGCAAAATCCAGACATTACTGAGCTAGATAGTTAGACAGAAGGGTCTGATAAACAGGCAGCTTCCTGGATGCTTCAAGGGGGTGGGCAAGTTAAGGGACCTTGATTGCTGAATGCCTTGCGACTCGAATGTTTTGGCTTCCAAACACTGCAAACCCAGAAGTGAGTGTTCCAGTTTGCTAACATTCTTTGGAACTCGAACGTGGCTTCCACAGCTTCCGACTGAGTGCAGGAAACTCCTGCAGCCAATTGAAAGCTGAGCCTTGGTTTTCGAACATTTTCGGAAGTCAAACGGACTTCTGGAATGGATTCTGTTTGAGAACCAAGGTATGACTGTACATCTGTTTTCAGTTGATGTACTTTACTAATATAATCATAAAAACAGTAACGGCAGAAAGGAGAGAGGAACTGAGGCAGGACAAGCAGGAGTGGAATCTGCAGTTGTTTCTGTTTCTTGTATTTCAGTTTAGTTACAGTAGAGTGTGGTGACAAAGGAGTCTCCAAAGGTTTCATCGAAAAGATGGGCTTTGAAGTGATGTTTGAAGGAAGTAAGAGAGGTGGCCATGCATGGAGGTGTTCTGGGATGCAGGGAAGGAGAGAGATATAAGAGCAGGCAGATTAGGTGGGCAAGTTCTTGGAGGACTTTGAAATTAAGGATGAGAAGCTTGTGCAGAATCTGCTAGTGGACAAGAAGCAAGTGGACTGTGCTTACCTATTTAAACATTTTTGCTGCATCTATCTATTCTAAAGGTTCAAAAACAACTGATAATCATCCTAAAACAATTAAATGAGATGGACCAGTGCAGTCCAACTAGAAAAAGAAAACTATCTAACATGCACAAACAATAAACGAACACTGACCCCAAAGGCCTTCTTAAATAGCACAGTTCCTGCTCTCAGGCTTGCACTAAACAAAGGCAATACAAAAAAGGAATAGAGAAAAAAGAGGCAAGGAAGCAAGCTCAAATTCTTAATGTTGTACAGTTCTTAATAATAACCATAATGTTGGAATGTAAACAGACTGTTGATAAGCTTTGGTGGGCCTCTGAGAAATAGTATGGCAACTAGACTTTTTTGGAAGTGGCTGCAATGTAAGTGGAATGGCCTTGCAAGGTGGGGCCATGGCCTTCTGGGGCTTAGCTGGGATTTGCCAGCTTCTTATCATTCCCATCATGGTAAGTAGATAAAGGGAGACCTGTTGATACCCCAGAGCAAGCAGCCCTTACAGTTCAGTAAGTTCTGAAAGCATCAGGGTGGGTGGAGAGCAGCGCAGTCTGGTGAAAACAGCAAGTGGAGGTGGCAGTTCCTCGCTGCAGCTTATCTCCCTCATAGCACAGCTGGAAAAGGAAAATTGATCAAAGGAGGATTTCAGTGTTAGGATTCCAAAATAGAATAGCTTCCTGTATGGCAGTGATCTGAGTGCTGGTCTGATTCAGCAGGATGAGTACATATTGTGGTGATCATTATATAGTGTTTAAGGGTGCTCAAAGCATTTCATGTATATTATCTTTCTGTATTCCTTACAACAACTCTGTACGGTAATTCAGTTTTTTTAAATAAAAACACACACAACCAGCACTCTAAGGAACAGGGTGATCAGCTGAGACACCCTGGTCTAGGTGTTCTGTGACAGGAGTGAGATTTATGCTAAGGTCTTCCTAATTCATTCTTTTGGCTGCAATCCTATGCCCATATATTTGAGAATAAGCCCCACTAAACTTGATGGAGTTTATTTCTGAGTAGACAAAAAATCATGAAAGATGTGGAGAAAATGGGTAGACATTTTTGTCCCTCTCATTATGTTAGAATTTGTTGAGGATTATACAGCAAAGTGGATTGACAAAAGATCCAGACCAGGTGGAAAGTTAAGACCTCATACTCTGCACATATAATCAGTTTGTGGTACTTGTTGCCACAATAGGCAGTGTTGTCTTTTTAAAGTGATTAGGCAAGTTCTTGAAAGGGAGCAGGCAGTGTCTGTCCATGACTTTGATGACTTGATGTTACCTGAGTGAATGAGGATACCTTTGAGTTCTGTATGCTGGGGACAAGACATGGGAGGCCTGTTGCCTTCATGCCCTGCTTGTTGGCTGGAGGCATCTGGCGAAACCACCTTGAAACCAGGGCATTGCACCAGGTGAACCCTTGACTGGATGCAATAGGGCCCCTCTTATGTTCTTGATACATGCCTGTGTACTCCTATCGAACATCCTATTCTCTCAGCAAAGATCACTGTCTGAGCTTATTGTTTGTTTGTGTCTACTGCATACATTGAACTTTCTGTGACGGTTCCCTTTGAAAAAGCACAACTTCACAGAAGGAGTCACCAGTCAGTTACTGATATCTGTTAAATTGGGTGTGAGTCTAGCACCTGGAGGGCCACAGGTTCCTCCAGCCCTGCTTTAAATATATAACTAATCTGAAGTGGGTGGGGGTTGATATGTATGGATTGAATTTCCTTCTTCCAAGAACCATCTTACATAGATCATTAATTCTGCTTCTAGGCTTGGTCTTCATTTCAAATTGCAGCACAGTATCCTCTTTTGCCTCTGCATCTGAAGGTGCCAATCTTTAAGCTTCCCCTTGCTTCTGTGATGTAAACACAGGTTACCGTAGCTCAGCTACCTTTGCCTCTTGCAATGATGACCCATAGGGCAAATTACCCCATTGCTACTCCCCAGTCTGTTGGAGGGTGACAAAACTTTGTCTTCAACACAGTTACCAGGTGTGTGAAATGAGAGGGAGGTATTGGTATCTCCTAAGTTAATGACAGACTATCATAATAAGACTCTATATACTGATAGCTCTTGCCTTCCCTCTCTTCAGCCGAATGTTTTCCAACTGGCCAGGCCAGATGACAGGGGAAAGAATGAAGAACACAACAGGTTTTCATTACTTTGTGAAAGGGTGTGAGGGAGAGTTCTCTAGATTTATGGCAGAAGATAGCCAGAGTGGTGTAATAGCTGGAGTTAACACAGAGCAGGGAGACGGGGGTTCAAATTCTCACACAGCCATCCAGCTCACTCAGCTCATGGAGTCAGCAACCACATCTTAGCTTGACTCTCGGGGTTGTTGTGAGATTGGGGAGTGGGGTGTGCGTGTGCTGAAAATCTAAGAAAGCGGCACATTCTGATAGGGAAAAAGTTTTGTTTACAAAAGGCTCATGTTCTAGAATGCGCTAAACCAATCTGCTCCTTTAGGGTTATTCTTTCCCAGATTTCTGATCTTTACTCCAGCAGCTTTTGGCGCTTGGAGCTATCGGGACAGCCACAGTTAGAGATGTGTAACCGCCAGACAACCTTTATAGTGAGCATTCAACCTGATTTGTTTACAGAGAAATTGGATGACAAGTGTTAATCCTACACTTTCCAGTGCATCCTCCTATCACTTTCCTTAATTTAAATAGTCTGATCTTTTGAGGGGAGGGAGTTTGTTTCACAGGAGCCCTGTGCAATTCAAATGAACTGCTGGACTCTTGTGCAGTGAGTAGGTAAAGTCGTGGAAGGTTGTGCTCTGCATTTTCAGCTTTGAGCACAAAACCACGTCGGATCAATCCTCTGATTTTCCTTCAGTGGGCAGCTTGGTTTATACACATTAAAAATAACTTGCAGGCTTCCAAAGTGAAATTCCATGGTGTCTGCTTTTGTGGCTTGCTGTAAATATTTCTGGATCAAGTTTGGTTGCCCGGTTATATTCCAGGCTCTGCTGCTGGAAGTATCAGTTGGACTCTTTGGCAAGTAACCTTTTAATCAGCAAATAATCTTCTCTGTAGGTACACCAAAGCCCTTGTAACTAAGCTGCTACATTACAGTGTATGCCATGTCAGTTTTGATCCTGCAAAAGTTGTTTCAGCCCCACTTCACAACTGCCACATTTCCTGGTTAGCATAACTCAATGCAGGCCTCACATAAGTGGAGGCTATAATGGGACACAGAATTCAGCATGTAAAGCAGGGATTCGCCTGCTTGTAGTTCTCCAGGTGTTGTTGGACTGCAGCTCCCACGGCCTCTGACCATTGGCCCATGCTTGTTGGGTTTCCTCATCCCTGATCTATTTTTATTTTTCTGTAGCAAAACCAGGTTTCCAACCCTCATGGCTTCCAAGATAGGAAGCATCTGGGCAGTGTTTGTTAAAGTCATAGAAGTTGGAGGAGACAGTGGGGTGCAGGACTTGGTTTTGGGGAGAGGAGATAGATGTTCCTGTGCTCTGCGTATCAGTGGGTTTGAATCAGTAGTAGAAGCAAAATCCACAACTTGCGTCCCTTTGCTTAACCCTTCTACCTTCAGGGCGGGGTTTTTCCTTCTGTCAAAGTTAAGAGTTTAATTCCAGCCTTGCACATTCATCCACATGTGTTCCAAGTATGGAAAGCATTTTATAAACCAGCTAGCCAACCCCATGCCCATGTTGCTAATTGGTGACTCTTTCATATACGGTGGACACTCGGGTTGCGAACGTGATCTGTGTGGGATGCACGATCGCAACCTGCAGCGTTTGCAACCCGGAGCATTCACGGGTTGTGATTCGGCGTATGCACAACCGCCAAAACCTGGAAGTAGCCCGTTCCAGTACTTCTGGGTTTCGGCGGTCCACAACCCGAAAAAATGCAACCTGAAGCGGCTGTAACCTGAGGTATGACTGTATAAAAAAGTGTTTCTGTCCAGTTGTCATGAGGCAGCTCTTGCAAGCCCTAGGTAATTGGCTGCTTGCAATGCCATAGTGTAGTGCGTGTCAGCAGAGGGTTTGGGCACAGTATTTCTCATAAGGCTTCTGAGAATAGCAACATGGATGCGCCAGGCCGTTACTATGCAAATTGGGTGGCTTGTCCTGGTTTGCCTGATTCACAAGCTGAGGCAAGCAATGGCCCAGTCTTTTGTCTTCAACCATTTTTTCTCCTCTTACACAGGCTGCTGGCCGCTGGGCTGGGGAGATGTTCCGAACAGCCATCATGATGGCTGCCAGCCTGGCCTTGACCTCTGCAGTGGTGGCGCACGCCTATTATCTTAAGCACCAGTTCTACCCGACGGTGGTGTACCTGACGAAGTCCAGTCCCAGCATGGCGGTGAGTCTGCCTACCCCAATTGTTGCAGGGAGGTGGGCATAATATCAGGTTTGATCGCATGGCTTTGGCTTTAAAGGGTCTCCATTTGAAAAGGGAAAGGTCCTTTGAGGAAAAGTGGAATGAACTGGAGAAAAGGCGGAGAAGACATAAAAGCACACTCCAGATACCATTGCTGAGTTTAATCTTTGCAGTTTGTACAGTGGGAGAAATAATCAATGCATTCAAGGATGCTTAGCCAGCATCTCTTCAAACCCTGGGCCTCTGGCATATGATCATTGTGGCTTTCTGAAACCAAACTTTGGTTCATATAATATGTGAACTTGCTCCCTCTGTGCAGTGCACCAGAACCCAGAAAATAATTTTGAACCCGGAAACTACAACTAATACAGAATGCGGCAGCTAGACTGGTGACTGGGAGCGGCCGCCGAGACCATATAACACCGGTCTTGAAAGACCTACATTGGCTCCCAGTACGTTTCCGAGCACAATTCAAAGTGTTGGTGCTGACCTTTAAAGCCCTAAATGGCCTCGGTCCAGTATATCTGAAGGAGCGTCTCCTCCCCCATCGTTCTGCCCGGACACTGAGGTCCAGCTCCGAGGGCCTTCTGGCGGTTCCCTCACTGCGAGAGGCCAAGTTGCAGGGAACCAGGCAGAGGGCCTTCTCGGTGGTGGCGCCCGCCCTGTGGAATGCCCTCCCATCGGATGTCAAGGCGATGGACAACTACCTGACATTCAGAAGACATCTGAAGGCAGCCCTGTTCAGGGAAGTTTTTAATATGTGATATTTTAGTGTATTTTTTATCTCTGTTGGCAGCCGCCCAGAGTGGCTGGGGAAACCCAGCCAGATGGGCGGGGTACAAATAATAAATTATTATTATTATTATTATTATAAAAAGGACCTAAATAACATGAACCATAGTTCAAGTCTAGCTAGCAATCCTGGATCTTTAAGGAGCCACAAGCAACAGTCCTGAGTTTGCGTGGCACGGGAAGCCAAGCTTAGGAGTGGCCTCTGTTTGTTTTTCTTTCTTTGTGCCAGCAGTTGAGGCAGTGCACAGCAGCCCGAGGTTATTGCGCCATGTGAATGCTGCCTTGTTCTCTGCTGCTCAATAAATGCAGGACTAGCTCAAAGGGGCTTAAGCTATAAAGGGGTAGATTATGGTTGAACATTAGGAGAAACTTTGTGGTGAGGAGAGCAGTTTGATATGCCGTTTGTCCCTTTTCCATTATGTGCAGTTTTTATTTTTATTTAGATTGTAAGCTTGTGGGTAGGGACTGTCTTGTTTTGATTGTATGTAAGCAACTCTTGGAGTCTTTTCGGCAGAAGAGCAAGAAGCAGATTCCCTGAATAAATAAGTTATGTCAAGGGGTTCTCCTTTGCTGGACATATTCAAGCAGAGGCTAGGCGGCACTTAGGACAACTGAGGATGCATCAAGCAAAGCGTTTGTCAGAGCCACCCTGGGTCCCAGCTCACAAGAGACCAAAGTCCAGTCCAAGCTATATACAAAAGGTTTTATTGAAGATCATTGTCGTCATTACATCCAAACTCCGTGGCTCCGCATCTGTTACCCTTAGATGTTAGAAGTCCCCTCTGAGTCCGTCCCTCCCCTGCACCAATTTAAGAGGCTTGTACTGCTCCACCTTTTCCTCTCTTTCCTTTTCCGCAGGGTCTTCCTGCCCCCCTGTCTTCCCTCTTTCCGGGACTCCCCAGAGGCTGAGTCTTCTCCCGCCTGCTCCCCCCTCCTTCGTGCTTTGGCACCAGGCTCCTCCTCAGAGCTCTCCTCATTTCCGCGCGCCTCTATATTTGAACTTGGCGCGCGTACGTTGCCTCTGACCTTCCTTTCTACAGTTACGCTGCTCTCGGTACTACACTCCTCCCTTTCAGGCAGGACGTCTTGCTCCGAACTCCTCCCCCTTCCTCCTTCCTGTCCTGCTCTTTCTGACACACTGGCAACTCCCCCCCCTCTACTCCGTTCCGACGGGGGAGCTGGTCCCGCTTTGCCACTCCCACTGGGGATTCCCTCTTCGTTCCCCTCTCTCTGACTGATTCCCTCTCTATTGCCCCTTGGCCTGACCAGGGGGGCTCCCTTCTGGGAATCCTCTGATTCGCTAGACGGACTTTGGGACAACCTCGGCTCGTTGTCGTCCTCTTCCTCCTCGCCCTCGCTCTCTGTCTCCTCTCTCCCTAAAACCCTGACAGCGTTGATCCAGATGACCTCACATGAGTTCCTTCCTCTACTTCAGGGCTCTGTAGCCTGCTGCCCGAGACTCTGGAACTCCTGCTGTCCAGGACTGTCTACCTTGGCTGCTTAGGTCAGGTGCAGGGAACCCATTTGGTTCAGTAGGCCAGATCTTTCTTACCCTCTGCCCTGCCCCCTGTGACCCAGCTTTGTCCCACCCACCTGTCAGTCATTTGATGTCATAATATAGTCAGGTGGTTTCTCCCACCCACCTGTCAAAAGTTTGCTCACAGGTGTGTTTGGGGGGGTTGGGAGTGGAGAGAAACTGAGCAGGATTGAACTCCTTGCTCATCAGCTGACATGTTGGGAGTTTGTTCCTGCTTTCTGATGTCACATATGACATTGGGTATGGAGCAGATGAGTGTGGTTTGGGCAAATGGCCCAGGGAACCAAATGGAGAGGCCTGGCAGGGAAAATGTGACCTGGGCTAGAGGTTCTGCACCCCTGGCCTAGACTGACTTGGGATATATGACCCAGGCTAAAGCAATACCCAGTACAGGAACTGGGAATGAGAAAGAAAGGCTGCTTTCTCTTTCTGTGGTGGTATTCTGTGGTGACTGAGTTCACAACAAAGTTTTCTAAATGCAATTACTGCACTGTTGGCCCCATCCCAGCCCTCAGTGGAGTTTGGCAGAGTAAAATCTGCAGACTAAGCTTGTGGCGATGGAACTGTGGTATGAAAGTAACAATGACAGTTCAAACCCTTTTACTGTTAAGTTTGCACCAAAGTAACATGTTGATTCCAGGTGTTGTTCTTCCCCTGCCAGGGTCCCTTCAAAAATGGTCTCATCAAAGCTGCCATCTGCTTTTCAAGGGAAGCCTTCAATGTAAAGCCTTATTTAGACCTACATGTGTAAGGAATAGAAGAACCCAAAGAATCTGCATATAATAGAGGTTTTCTGAGATCCAGGTGTAGGGCTTCTGAAATACAGAGCTCACAAAATATTTCTGCATCACATAGTAAAATTAACCAGTTTTGAATCCCGGGCTTGTGCCCCAGATCAAATTCATGTGTCCTTTGCCAACCAGGAATGCTTCCATCTGCTGTTGTAAGTTTCTTCATTGGGGTATCCTATTACATACATGCATAAAAGAAGATTTGGTTTGGGAGATTAGGAGGAGATGCTGAGGAACCAGAAAGAGATCAAAAGATAATTCCCCCACCACGGAGCTCAGCAACATTGTCTATCCTGTTAGCTTCTGAGGGGAGGATTGTGGGCAGCAATGAATGACACCTTTAAGTTTTCTTTGGCCTGCGCGGGGATGTTTCCTAAAAATGATTTCCCACTCTGCAATTTTTTCTCTCCTCCTTGCTATGTCAGGTGCTGTACATTCAAGCTTTTGTCCTGGTGTTCCTGTTAGGCAAATTCATGGGCAAAGTGTTTTTTGGACAACTCCGAGCAGCGGAAATGGAGGTGAGCCCTGTTGGGTGCATGGTTGTTGTGGACGTTGTGGGCGGGCACACATGAAATGCTTAAACTAAGAGCCAGAAACTCCGTAGTCCCCTTTGCTCAATTGGCATCATCCTGTGATCACAGAGGAGAAAATAGGTTTGGCTCACAATGGGGGATCTGTATCAATCATCTCTAAAGAGTGCTGTAAGCTTGCGGGGAAGGATTTTGGCATCATTTCCTAGAGTTAAGTTGTAAATAACTTGCATTTCTTTACCAGCTAATGTGTCCTGAGTTCCTTGAAGTTTTGGCTGTAGTGGTACAGCAGAGAGGATTTTTGAGTACAATGAGGAGAGAGACAAGATGTTCAGTTACATTGCAATCAAACGTTCTGAATGATAGATCTTTAATTCCTGAGCCTTTGTACATTTTGGTAGCCGGAAGGCCTAGAAACACCATTTTGTTCACATGGAACTGGAGAATTTCAGATCTTTTCCCAAGCTCCTGGCTTCTCTGCCAGCTGGCTAGATTTCTACATGTGATGTTTAACTACAGATCTGCGGGTGTCAGAGCTGTCAGTAAGCCTAGCTGGGGAACCTTTCTCAGCCCGAGGGCTGCATCCCCTCATTAGCAGCCTTCTGGCGGCCACATACTAGTGGAAGGAGCGACCAAAGGTAAAAAGCCCTTTTTATAAGGGAATTTCTAGCCCGCCCATCATCATGCAATCCCAGGGTGGGTTACACTAAAATAAAAACCAATTTATAAAAGCAGATAAAATAAACGGTCAGAGAGACACAATCTCAATTCTACAGTTGCAGCAGTGTTGGGTTTCACCCCCAAAATGGCAGGCATCCAGGCAAGCAAGATATGTTATCACAATTCAAGAGCATTTTTCAGTGAGGCAAAAACACTTGAGGAGGGCATAGAGCAGGCTGCTGAAGGGTGTGACCTCGGGACAATTGGAAGAGAGGCCCCAGAGGGATGTTTCTGGGCCTGAGGGTTCCCACTTTTACTTTGGAAGCATAGCAAGGAGGCTGTTTCTTCTGGAGACGACTGCATTTGTGGGGGACAGATGGGCCCAGGATTAGAGAGAGCTCCTTAAATCAATCTCTCTCACACAGCATCTGCTTGAGCGGTCATGGTATGCAGTGACCGAGACCTGCCTTGCCTTCACAGTCTTCAGGGATGACTTCAGCCCCCGTTTTGTGGCCCTCTTCACTCTCCTCCTCTTCCTCAAGTGCTTCCACTGGCTGGCTGAGGACCGTGTGGACTTTGTGAGTATGGTGGCCCCAGGGTGCACCACCTGGAGGAAGGGGTAGGGTGGGCAGAAATGGTTCTTGCCGCTCAGACGCACGGTGGTGGTGGGAGAAATAAAACTGTTTCCTGAACAGTTCAAGCAGCAGCCCAGTTTGGTGGTTCTTGTATGGTGGCTCAAAATCAAGGCTGATGTTCATTCCTAGGAACACCTGGGGCTTTGATAGTTTTAGGTATATTACACTTGTACATCTCAAAGTATTTTTCGATCAAAGTAAAAATACAATAATAAAATCACATAAACATTATTTTAAAACAAATTTAATAGTACAATCATATCATTGGAGCTGCTCAAAATGCCTAGGAGTGGGGGCGGATCACCTATTTGCCTGGTGCCAAAACAGTGACAAAATTGGGTGCCAGGGGGACCTCCTTGGGGAGAGCATTCCTTTAAAAATGGGGCTACTGCAAAGAAGGCCCTAGTCTCTTGTCCCCACCCTCTGGACTAGGATTTCTGAGAAGCTTATCAGCTTACCTACCACTAGGGTTGGTGAACCACTTCTCAGTTCATGCAAGGCAATTGTGGAGGCCAAAAGGCTTGCATTATCTCTGCATCCGAGAAGGAGAGGGGAAGAGAGGAGCACGTCAACTCAAGGCTTACTGTACCTTGTTCCTGCTGGTGCATGCCACACACTAAGTCAGCCTAAGGCCACCTGGTGCTTTCCAGGTTTGGACATATGCCAGCTGGGTTGATGGGAGTTGTAGTCCAAAACTTCTGGAGGTCACCAGGTTGGCAAAGCTTGTGAATCATGGCTTAGCATGGCATGTGATGCAGTAAGGGTTAAAGGAAGAGCAGATGTTGCAAATGTGTGACGCCTATCAACGTAACTCTGGACAGAGGTTTCTGAAGTAAGTTGGGCAAAATGGTGGCTTTTTCCTTCCCATCAGCCTCACACACCAACCCAGGCCAAGCTATGTTAGTAGCAGGGTTATTAAAATGCATTGGATTCTTGGCACTAGAATCTCTTGCTAACAACCAGTCTTGAGCGGGGATTGGGGGAGGGGGATTTGTAAGATTCCAACACTAGTTTTAAGTCAGGGATGGGGAACCTCTGGCCCTCCAGATGCTGTTAGTCTCAACATCCCTGACTGTTGGCTATGTCAGGTGCAGTTGATGACAGGTGCAGTCCCAACAAGATCTGGAGGACCACAAGTTCCCCATTTCTACTTTAAGTGCATCCACCTTCAGACATTTCTTTTCTACAGGGATCCTTGTGAACTCTGGACATTTGCCCAGAATGCAGAACAGCCATGCTCAGGTTGGAGTGCCAAGATGTGTCGGCAAAGCACATGTTCGATATAGAGGCATACATGAGTTTGGCCAGTCAATAAAAGTTGCTGCTTATCTTGGGTGATAAGACCACTTAATCTTGCTCTTTTCTCCCCTGTCTCTCTAGATGGAGAGGAGCCCAAACATTTCCTGGCTCTTCCATTTTCGCATTGTCTGTAAGTACCTGCCTTCCTTTCAAGGCTTTCCTCTTCCACTGCACCGCTGCTTCCAGTCCTTTCTCAATGAAAGAGGGACATACCTGCAGCTGCCCCAAATCTAGCCCACTCTCTTGCCTACGGCAAAAGTTGTTGCCCACCCACCTGTGCTGAGCGCAAGTGTAGGATTGGTTAACGATCCAGCTTCCTGAGAAAGAGAGAGAGGAATGAATATGCAATTACTTCAGAGGAAGAATATGGCAATTATTTCCATTGCGTGTGATTTAGCTTAGTTCCAATTTGTTTTGGGGTGGGGTAGGGGTGCATTCCAAAAGCGCCCTGGGAAAAGATGTGGTTTTTTTTCCATTAAAGAGGGGAGCATATTGCCCTGAGGTGTTTTGGGAGGCCATGCCAGGCAGGAGGGGCAACAAGAGAGGGCGGGGTTGTTTCAGGGAGCAACAGGCCTTTGGAGGGGGAAGTTGGTGGCGAAACATTGGAATAGAAGAGGAGGGAAATAACTGGCGGGGAGCGAGGCCATAGCAAGCTCTGCGAGAGAAGGGTAGAAAGTTTGTGCTGGATCTGAGAATTGGTGGGAATCAGACATAGGGATTTAAGGCTGACTAGCTGCGGATATCTCCAGGACTTCCAAACAGGCAAATTTGTACAAACCAGACAGCGTAGTTCAGGGCTTGCATTCAGAAATGGGAAGTCATCCCTGGTGTTTTATTCATCTATTTGGTTTTAGTTTTAGATGCTTTTATAATGTTCAATAAATAGGGCAGTTTGCACTAAAAACGCCCAAAACAGTTAAAATGCAAATTAGACAGGTCCAGGCAGTCAAATAGGTATGCTTAAAAAGAAAGAATCTAAATTCTTAAGGTGAAGTACCTTAAGGTGGCAGCGGGATGTGGAGGTTGTAGCTGATTTGCTGAGCTGAAACAGGAGTTCTTGCCTAAGAAAACTCCTGTGCTCATTCATGTGCTCTGCCAAGAGTTTGGCGGGATGAGCATTTTCCAGCTGTTAAACCCTTAGGCCTGATGAGAATACGGTTGAGCCGCTGGCATGGGCCCTCTTCCTCAGCTGAGCCTCGGCTAAAACTTAGCCCTGGTGAAGGCTTTGCTAAAAATGCTTCACACCATTTCTGCAGGCAGAGCAGCAGCCGGTCTGCTTGTAAGGCTTTGTGGCTTTGTGTAAGGGTGGAATAATTAGTAGGGAGGATGGTGGAAGGGGAGCCTGAGTAAAAGGAGCTTCCCTGTCAGATGCTTTGTGGTGTGGAGGGTGAGGGCAGGTTGGCATTCGGCACAGCTTTAAGCACTTCCTTTTGGGGGCTCTGCAAAGGAGGCAGTTGGTTAAGGGGGACAACTCCAGATGACATTTGCATGCAGGGACTGCAGGAAATGTTATTTCATACTGGCATTTGCATATAGCTCACTTGGGTGCTCTGACACAAAGCCCTACGTGGCCACTGTCTGTGGGACTTCCCATTGTCTCAACCTGCTCAAGCTGAAATGCAAATGATTAAGTGGTATATATAAATGCCTTAAGCAAATAAGTAAAGAACAAGGGAGCCAACGAAGAACGCTTGAGCTGCTGGAGAAGGGCTTGGGGAACCTGAAGCCTTCCAGATGTTGAGGGACTGCCATCTCCCTTCAGCCACAGCCAGCATGGTCAGGGACCAGGGATGATTGGTGCACAGCTGGTTATTGCTGTGATGGGATTCCTGGAGTTCAGGGCTGACTTCTGCTGTAACTGCTCTTCTGTTGGGAATGCTTTGGGGTATTCTCTTAAGATGCTGTGAAGTGTAATCCCCCTTTGGCAGGCTTTTGTAAATGTTGGAGATAAATGGCAGCAAAATGCAAGAAGTACAGTCTGTGATGCTTCAATTAAAGCTGAGGTGCCTGACAAAAAAGAAAAGAAAAGAAAAGAAAAGAAAAAAGAAAAGACAAGACAGTGACCATTTGCAAGCACAGTAATTGGTGCTGAAATGAGCAGGGGCTTAGCACTGCTAATTCAACACCCACAGTGGGTCAGCAAACCATTTCTCTATTTAGCATCTGATGAACCGAACTTTTTGGTAAACTACATTTCAGCTGCTTGACACCAGAGTTTCCCTTCAAAGTTTGTTTTCAAGGGTGGGCCACCATGAGGTCAATATCAGCGTGTCCTAGCAGGTTGAATGTTCTCCTACTGGTTTCTGAAAATCACCATTTCAGAAAGCTTATGCCGTAGTACATTTGCTAGTCCTTTCCTTTAGGTGTCACAAGACCGTGTGGGGTTTTTGATGCAACAGGCTAATCTGGCTAGCCTTTTAGAAATGGCAAATCTCTCTTTCTCTCTCTTCCTCTTTTTAGCTCTGATGCTGCTCCTAGGCATTCTGGATTTCCTGTTTGTCAGCCATGCCTACCACAGCATCCTCACACGGGGAGCCTCCGTCCAGCTGGTCTTTGGCTTTGAGGTGAATGGAGTGCGCGTTGCGCTTTGCATGGAAGTCATTGCTCACAGTAGCTAGCAGAGGTTTCCGACAGCCTTTGATGACACAGACCACAGATTGCAAAGAGGAGAGCAGACCAGCAGCTGTGAACGACCCTGGGAAGCAGAGCACTGGGTGGGGTGGGGAGATGTAGCCATAGGTTTCAGCAATTCAGAAACTCCTTTTCTCCATGCAAGTCAATAGAGCATCTCTTGTTCAATAGCCTAGTGTGAAGAACTAAGCTGGGATAGCTCAGTTAGTAGAGCATGAGACTTTTAATCTCAGAGTTGTGGGTTTGAGCCCCACCTTGCGCAAAAGATTATTGCATTGCAGGGCGTTGGACTAGATGACCCTCGTGGTCCCTTCCAACTCTACAGTTCTGTGAGTTTAAGAAGACGAAAGAATCTACAGTCATGGAGATGTGTATGTTCATGGGTGGGACACACTTGCCGTACACCAGCTGCCACCGTATACATTCTGAGCTAAGGAGTGTTTTTAGAGTTGGAGTAAAGACAGACTTAATTTAGATTAAAAACAAGAAAACGGACAGTGATTTAGATTGCTTTTAAGGAGGTAATTTCTAAACCAGTAGGGATTTAAAATTCAAAGCAAGGAGCTTTGCTGGGTTCCAGATAGAACTGTCAGAGTTTGAGGGGGATCTGTGGAGGCTGGTCCATTAGTTCCCATAGGGCAGTGTCCCACGAACCTAAGCCACCACCCGCCTGCTTGCAGCCAGTCCAGGGAGTCGCCCTGCCTGTTGGATTCCTCCTCCTTAGTCCCAGGGTTGCCCTTGCAGAACTCAGGTGGGGATGAGGAGGATTGGGAGAAAGGTAGAATGAGTTGCCCCACCCTGTCAGCAGCTGTGACTCCAGCTCCTCTTGGGCTCCCTGCCAGTGCCAAGGGACATCAGCCACTACTGGAGGGGATGCGTTGTAGATCCTCTTCATGCTGATACTTTGGCTGTTGCCTGCTGTGTTGAGCGTCTTTTATTATGGTGAAAGCATAGGAAGGTATTTGCCACCCCTGACGCTGCCCATCCTTTCAGAGAGAATCATACAATCATAGAACTGTAGAGTTGGAAGGGACCCCGAGGCCATCTAGTCCAACCCCCTGCAATGCAGGAATCTCAACACGTGGTCCCCCATCCAATTTGAAACCACACTGGACCCTGCTTAGGTTTGCAAATGTGCTAGCATTTTTATTGCTTCACCGAAGTCTCATGGAAGGCTGTTGCTTCATGAATGCATCCTAGTTAATCCCTGTAGCCAGAAACAAAGAACTGCAGGAAGGGTGAGGTACGTGTCGTAGGTTGGAATTGTTGCTTGTTGGTTTAACTTAATGGCTTGATGCGAGTTCCTTGGCACTGCCAGCTTTGGATGTGGTGTGCCTGGCTTGACATGGCTGCCCCCATATTGCCTGCCCTCAGGGCAGATTGAACCTTGAAGCACTGATGTCTGGTGGGAGCAGGAAAGAGGACTCCTGATCCATGAGCTGCTTTGGTTTTCTCTGGGAAGCGACGGCAGGATTAGGGAGACGTTTGCCAACCGATGCCTCATTCTGTCAGTTGACTTGGTCCTCTCTCTCTCGCTGCTCCTTTCCCACAGTATGCTATCCTCATGACGATGGTGCTCACCATCTTCATCAAATACATCCTGCACTCCATCGACCTCCAGAGCGAGAACCCTTGGGACAACAAGGCCGTCTACATGCTCTATACAGAGCTCTTCACAGGTGATGGGGGAAGGCCTGTGGGTCAGTGGCAGAACACCTGCTGTTCATGCAGGAGGCCCCAGACAGGGATGGGAACGGCCCCTGCCTGAGACCCTGACGAGCCTCTGCCAGTTGTTGTAATACTGAGCTAGATGACCCCAGGGTCTGATTATGGAAATCTTGCCATGTTGTAAGCCGCCTTGAGCACTGTTTTAACTATGGAAAGGCGGCATACAAATAAAATGATAAATGAATGAATGATCAAATATAAAGTGGCTTCCTAGGTAATGGGTTCCTGCCTTGGAGTTATTTTTCTGGCCCGTGACAGTTCTTGGTGGGGCTTGGCCGGGTGGGTGCAAAGCAGCCTCCCTGCACATGCCAGCCATAAAAGTAGTAGTGATAATTTTATTATTTGTATGCCGTAGCCACTCCGGTTGGCTTCCAGTAAAATATAAAAAATCAATAAAATTAAATATCAAACAATAAAATATCAAACATTAAAAACTGCTTTCAGGGCTGCCTTCTGATGTCTACAGAAGGTCGTATAATTGGTTATCTGTTTGACATCTCATGGGAGGGTGTTCCACAGGGTGGGCGCCACTACCAAGAAGGCCCTCTCCTTGTTCCCTGTAGCTTCACTTCTCGCAGTGAAGGAACTTCTAGAAGGCCCTCAGAACTGGACCTTGGTGTCCTGGCTGAGCAATGCTGAGTGGAGACGCTCTTTTAGGGCCAAGGGCATGTAGGGCTTTAAAGGTCTGCCTTCTCCTGGGCCTAGTGGCAACTCCTCATGGAGAAATCAAGCCAATTTTTTTTTTTGGGGGGGGGGTGATTTGTGACAGCTGAGCCAATTCCCTGGTGAGAAAAGGACACGGGGCATCTGTGGTTTGGTTGCTTGGAAAGATTTTGCCTGTTGGCAACGTGAAGGTTTACGTGCTGGCTTGACCCCCGCTTTCTTCCTCCACCTCTTCTTCTGCAGGATTCATCAAGGTCCTCTTGTACATGGCCTTCATGACCATCATGATCAAAGTGCACACCTTCCCGCTGTTTGCCATCCGACCCATGTACCTGGCTATGAGGTGAGATGCGGCTGGCATCGTCGTATGCGCGGGCTTGCAAATGCATGTGTCAGTCTGCTTGTAGGGATCCACATGTGTAGGAAATAAGTCCTCTGGCTTGAAAATAGCCAGAGTCCTGGGAGAGGAGAGGCACTTTGGGCCAATGCCGTTTGAAGAGAGATAACGTTCATGCTTACTGTCTGTTGCATCTGTGGAAGCAATGAGGATGGTGCCCTTAGATCACTTGCTAGTGCTTTTTGCCTCTTTCATATCCCACCTTTTCTCCAAAGAGCTCAAGGTAGCAGACATCAGTCCCCCCCACTCCCCATGTCACATGGGTTAGACCTTGGAGGCAACAACTGGCCCAAGGTCACTCAGCGAGCTTCATAACCAAGAAGATGGTTTGAACCCTGATCTCCCAGATCCTAGTCCCACACTCTAACTACACCACACTGGCTTATGAAAGCACCATTTTACAATTTTTTAAAAGACTATTTAGAGAATAAACCAACATCAAGAAACTGGCCTTTCTCATCAGCCAGGGAAGATGCTTGTTTCTCTTGAGTACAGCATCATACGCACCTGGAACAGCTAAAGCAAGGCTGAATTTTATTAAAACAAAAGCACTTGTTTGCTGGTGTGTTCCCAAAGCACATGTAGTTTGTTACTGCTAGGTTATGATTTTTATAGCGCAGTCTATGTACGTGGCATTTTATATTGAGCAGGTTTGACAGACCTGTGCCCCATGTGGCTGAAACTGATACAGGGAAACAATTAAGATGAAGGGGATGGAGATGGAGGCAGGTAGGGAAAGAACACGCAGTGATTTCAGTCTGCATGTGTTTTGGCTCAATTACATTAAGTAATAGGGACTAGGAGGATGAGGGAGCAGCATCAGCAAATGAAGCAGGAGAAGGGAAGCCCAGGGGAAAGGATTTAGAGCCATAACATTCAGAGCAGCTATCTTGGACAGAATCAGGAGTCAGACATACAGGTTTTCAGTAACTAGGCAAGATGTTAACCCAAGGGTGTCCTGCCCAGTATTCTCTTAAGATGTTTTGGTAAGACTTTTCAAATCAGCGGTAGACTTGATTCTCGTGTATGTCCATCCAGGCAGTTCAAGAAAGCTGTGACAGATGCAATCATGTCCCGCCGAGCTATTCGCAACATGAACACCCTGTGAGTATTCACTGGGAAGGGGGGGTGAGGGCTGTAGAAAGTGGTTCTCCTTTCCAAGTTTGGGTTGCTGAGGTGAAGAGGGAGGGCAGAGCTTTCATGTTTTTCCGGAGGTTTAAATAAAACACCATAAGTTGGACCTTTCAAAAGGCAGGGAAGAAGGTCCATGATCTTCTGCAATCCTTTTCCTCCTCCCCAGGTACCCTGACGCCACTCCAGAAGAACTGCAGGCCATGGACAACGTGTGCATTATCTGCCGGGAGGAGATGGTAATGGGTGCAAAACGCCTGCCTTGCAACCACATATTCCACACCAGGTAGGAGCCTGGCTGATACTGTACTTTAGAAGCTTGAATGTATGAGATGGGTTTTGTGCAGCACTGAGACAGTTCAGCTGGTACTGTTAAGCCTCGGACTGGTGGTCACCGTCCAGGGTCCCGAGCACAGAAGGTAGACAAGCAAGGAGGGCCTGACCTTGTTGGTGCTGAGCCTTGAGGGCACAGGAAAGCATCAGCGGGGGAACCATTGCCGTTTTGCTGGAGGAGGATGGGGGAATGCTTGCCAGTGGTATTCTGGGGAGTGTATTTGCAAACCCTGAATAAGCCAGTGGCTGATGTCTGCCTGCTCCATTCATTGTGTGCTGTATCTTAGGGTAATGGAGCAACCAGGCCTGGTGAATGAACCCTCCATCCCTGATCAGGGGCACAGAAAGCAGCTTATGGTCCTTGTAGCTGGGGCCTCTTTTTAAAAATCGCACTTGTCAGGGACACAGCGAGAGCGCAGGGAGGGGAGGAGATGGAGAGCGAGGGGGAGCAATCCGAGGGCAGCGTAGGAGAAGATGACAGTAGCCCGAGAGATTCCATGAGCCTCTCCAGCGAATCAGAAGATTCACAGAAGGGGGCGCCGATGGCCAGGGCAAGGGGGGCCCCAAGGGGGACACCCCAGAAGCAAGGGGCCAGCGGGGACTCCCAGAGCAGCAGTTGGAAATCAGGACCAGCTTCCCCACCAGAGCGTAGTGGGGGGGAAGAGTCCCAGGTATCAGGGCCAGTGTATTCACCACCAGCGAGAGATGAGTCAGGGTGGGCCACGCCTCCATCAGAGAGCGAGGGAACGGTCAAGAGGAAGGTTGCTGGCTGGGCGCGCACGCCAAGTTCAAATGTACAGGCGAGCAGCACAGCAGGTAGTCCGGATAGGGAACCAGGTCCTAAAGCCCGCCGGAAGGAGGGGCAAGAATCAGGGGGGTCAGCGTCAGAAGAGTCCAGAAAGGATGAAACCCCAGCGGGCAGGAGGGCCCAGAGGAGGAAGGAGCTAAGGAAGAGGTGGAGCAAGGCTAGAGTCTTAAACTGGTGTGGAAGGGGAGGAGACTCAGACGGGACTTCGCCGGTCTAGACTCTAAGACGTAGAGCGGCACGCTGCGGCTTTGAAATGGAAACTGAACTTCAATAAAGACTTTTGTACATAACTACAGCCGGGCGTTGGTCCTTTGTGAGCTGGGACCTAGGGGCGGCTCTGACAGCACTGTTAGACTTTTTGTGTTATTTGATGCTTTCCCCCTTCCCTGCTGCCTCTTGACTGGAGGGTGCAGCTTGGACCTGCCCAGAGGAGAGTTTTCAGCAGGTAGAGTGTCAAGCCGGTAGTTGTGGCCCAGCTGCTCGCTCCAACCAGCTTGTCTCTCCCTTTCCACAGCTGCCTGCGGTCCTGGTTCCAGCGCCAGCAGACCTGTCCCACGTGCCGGATGGACGTCCTCCGAGCCTCCCTCCCCACTCAGTCGCAGACACCCCCTGAGCAACAGGAGGGAGGGCAGCAACCACCGCAGCAGCAGCATCAGACTCCACTGATCCCTCAGCCGCCAAACTGTAAGCCTGAGTTGCTGGGCGAGTCATTTCAGGCTGGTTCTCAGGAATTCACCCCAGTACACTTCTGGCACGAAGTGACCCCTGAGGAGCACCAGAGAACAGGTGGTGCTCTGGGGTTCCCACAGGCGCCGCTGTAATGTGGGGAGCTCAGCACTGTAGCTCCCACAACCGGGGTTGTGAAAGACCCTTTGTGTTCCTTTTGCATGGTGGCTCCTAATTTTTCTGAGTTTATCTCTCTCTCTTATTATTATTTCCTGCAGTTCCCCAAGGCATCCTGCCCCCATTCCCTCCAGGGATGTTCCCTCTGTGGCCGCCCATGGGCCCATTCCCTCCAGTGCCTGGCGTCCAGCCCCCCAACAATGCAGACAACGCTTCAGCAGCCACTCCCTCCACCTCAGGAACACAGACATCAGGTGAGGCGTCCCCTGAAGGACCACAAGTTCCTTGTCCCTGCTATAGGGAGCATCCCTTGAACTGGGCTCCTTGGGCTCCCTGAGTCAAGTATGTTGGCTCCCACTGAGTGCAGCCCAGGAAGAGGAACAGACTTGTGTGAACATGCTTTAAGCTTGTGGGGCAACCATGAGGTTTACGTTGCCATCTTCCCCAGCAGGCGCCTCGAGGCCCAGTGGCGATTCAGCATCCGGATCGGACACCGCGGCCCCTGCAGGGACAGTGCCTGGTTTCGCCTTCCCCCCGCCTTGGATGGGGATGCCGTTCCCACCTCTCTTTGGTGAGTCTCAGAAACCCAAACACAGACCCTCCTCGTGTGTGTGCATCTTTGTGGATGGCAGCCTGGCTGGGCAGAGGAGGCAGGCCGTACCAGTGGCTGCTTCTGTGTACCACAACATTAGCCTCGCTTTTTGCTTATATCAGTGGGATTTTGGGTAATTGTTAAATTTAAATTTAATTTAAAACGCTTGTTAAGTGCTATACAGAAATGCAGAATAAAAACTAGTAGAAAACCATGAGGACAGAAAATCTAGTAATAACAGGATCCGAGTTGTAACTGTAATTGTAATAATTTTGGTATATACATGTTGACACAATTTTGTTACTATATTCAGAAACATTTATCTGTTTGTAGTTTTGTTTTTATTTATATATATTTATGTAATTGTTGCATGTCGTATGCTGTAATGGAAACAAAGATACACTGTATCTTAGTACCACCATGTTAAACAGTTTAAAGATGAAAATGAATAAAAACCTATGTGATATCTATTTATCTTCTATCTATCTGTCTATCTGTCTATCTGTCTGTCTATCTGTCTATCTGTCTATCTGTCTGTCTATCTGTCTATCTATCTGTCTATCTGTCTATCTGTCTATCTATCTTTTGGGTCAGGGAAAGCCCGGGCAAAAATAAATGTCTCCACAAGGTGTCTGAAGCACTTGATGGGGGCAGCCGCTTCATGTATGGCAGAGGGAAGGGTTTTTCACAGGAAGAAATACCTCGTTTGGTCTGTCCTGATTCTGATTCCACTGTGGCAGAGGGAAGTGCATTCCATGGTGCTGGGCCAATGGCAAAAAATGTCTGTTTTCTGGTCATTAACCTGTGATCCTGTGTAGGGTGTGGTGCCATGAATAAGGGTTGAGTCCTATGCTACTTTCTAGAAAAAGAGGTGCCGGAACTCACCACGAACACCTCCCTTTTCTCTTACAATGGGAATGGTGCCAGAATTGAGTTCCGGCTGGGAAAAAAGAAAAGCCCTGGTTGTATCCAACATTAGTCCCATTCAGAGAAGACCTATTGAAATGAATGGGCATAACATTGGACACCAACCATCATTTTCACAGATGATCTGAATGGTATTAGCAGTCTGTGTTCTCTAGGGACCAGCTCCTTGTCCTGTCGAACTCTCTCTCTTTCCCTCTGCGTCTTGTCTCATACGCACAGTGTTCTTTCTTCTCCTAAAGGTTTCCCTCCGATGCCAGTACCACCATCTGGGTTTGCTGGGCTGACAGAGGAAGAGCTGCGGGCCATGGAAGGCCATGAGCGGCAGCATTTGGAAGCCCGTCTCCAGTGCCTGCAGAACATCCACACACTCCTTGACGCTGCCATGCTGCAGATCAACCAGTATCTCACTGTGTTGGCAACAATCGGGTAATCTCCCTGGTTCTCTCCCTGCTCCCCAACAATGTTTTGCTGCAGCTGGTCTTGATTCTGCAACTGAACTGCCTAGAGACAAGGCTTCATTTCCTTAAGGTAGGGAGGCGGTTGCTTGGAATTGGAGCAGTTACTGTATTTAGAGGTCAACAGGCTGGTTGTGTGTCCTGGTACGTGGGTGGCTTTTGGTGGTCACAAACTAGAACAAGCCTAGTTTGGCCCTGCAGATGTTGCTGAACTACAATTCCCATCATCCCAACAAGCATGGGCATATGGACTGGGGTGATGGGGATTGTAGTTCAGCAACATCTTGCAGGCCAGAGGTTCCACTCATCTGCCCCTGAACTACCCTAACTTCATTTCCTACTCGGATGTTCTCTCTCTCTAATAATAATAATAATAATAATAATAATAATATATTTATACATACATACATACATACATACATACATACATACGTACGTACCCTGCCCATCTGGCTGGGTTCCCCCAGCCACTCTGGGCAGCTGCCAACAGATTAAAAACAGAATAAAACATCAAATATTAAAAACTTCCCTAAGCAGGGCTGCCTTCAGATGTCTTCTAAAAACCCACCGCAGGGTTGAGACTGCTTGAATTCCACAGGAAAGGGAAAGTCTTAAGAGTGTTGGATTAGCTTCAAGAGTTCAGCTTCCTACAAAGCCAGAAGGCTGACTAAATGAGAGCCAAGGATTGGGGATGTTGTCCCTTCTCCGTGAGTAGCAAGAGCAGAATAGATTGTGCAACTTAAGTAGAAGTGGAACCCCCACTGACTTTGGCTATGATCTGAAGAATTTGTGCTTGAGCTTGCTTTTCCCTTCTCCCTTCGTTCCTTTTTCCGATTGCAGCATGTCTTTTAGATGGTGAGCCTGAAGGCAGGGACGATTTCTGTTTTCCGATCTGAGAGCCTTTTTGACTAAAAGGGCAGGGTATAAACATTGCTAGTAATAGAAGTATAATGTGTATTCCAATATTATTATTATTATTGTGAGCTAGATTATTTATACAGGCCTCAACTTTTGACTTCTCTGGTTCAATAATCTGGTTCAAATGTTGCATAAACTTGCATTTTCTAGCTCTCCCCACAGGCATAAGGTAGTAAGATGTTAGTTTCCTCTTAGTCTTTTCTTCAGCTACTGATGTGCAGACTCTGTTGCGTGCATCTGATGGCAATCTGTTGTTCCTAGTTGATTGTTTTTTAAGGATACACCATTTGGTTTTCTACATCAATAAAATGAGAATTGAAATGGGAAAGCGGTATCATGTCTAAGCCCAGCTAGTAAGTCACAGGTTGCCTGTGTGTGTGTGTGCACGCGTGCATGAGTGTATGATCTTGACACAGTTCTTGCATTTTGCTGGCTGGATCTCTTACCTCTCTGTCTCTCGCAGGACGCCCCGAACTGCACAGCCACCAAGTGCCCCAGCCGCTTCAGCACCCCCTTCGGAGACCCCCAGCCCTGTACCTGGCACAAGTGAACCCGCCGCCACCACTTTCCAGTCTGCAGACAGCACCTCTTCACCTGCAGAAGAGACAGACGCGGCAGATCAAGCAGGTAGCCAGAGTCAATTGGTGCTGAGATGTTGCTTATGAAAGGGGGAGACAGTTGCGGGCAGCATGCCAGGATCCCCAGCTTTATTAGCTTAAAGTCAGCAGAGCATGAGACTCTTAATCATGTGTTTGAGCCCCATGTTGGGCAAAAGATTTTTGCATTGCAGGGGGTTGGACTAGATGACACTAAGGTCCCTTCCAACTCTATAATCTGTGATTCTATGATTCTAACACGTTTTACTTCTTTGAAGCTGCTGGGTTTTGGATTCCTGGCTACTGGCTCCTTAGCATGCTGCTGATGCTAATGAAATGTTTAGTGGGGGTATCACAGAAGTAACATAGCCCCCGCTTTCTGCATTTTGACAGTCAGGATTTGGTCAGTCTTGGGGAATGCAGTGGTTACTGAGTTCAAGTGCACCAAGGGTGACTTAGAAAAGATTTGGCCAGGGGGTTAAGGATGGAAAGACTTGCCCTGATCAGTGGACAGGGGAGCCTGTTTCAGATGCAAGTATGGGTGTAGAATGAATGGTTTTTATTTTAAAACGGAATAATATTTGCTTGTTTAAAACATTTGTATCCTGCTGTTCCTTCAACAGAGTCCAGGGAACATAACAAATAAGAAATGTTACAGCCCTGCCATAAATAAGAATAAGACTATAAAATAAGACAACAAAAACAGCAATGAAGTTAGGAGGAGAATGGAAATAGACAACCCCTAAAACAAATTTTACGAAAACAATTTCCAGCTGAGTTGAAACAACAAGTATTTGATTTACTTAATTTTTTGTGTAAACCGCTTTGAAGGTTTGTTTTTTGCATTCAAGCAGTATATAAATTTTATAAGACACACACACACAACACACTTTGAACTAAAAAGACTAGAAACGTGATGCTGAGGAACGCTACCTACTTGTGTGTTTGTGCTAGTTTTGGCACAGACCCCCAAAATTGTGGTGTTTCTCCCTCCCCAGATCTGTCCCCAGCAGCAGCCGGTGCCAAGGGCTACACAGAGCCATCTGGCCAGGAGCAGGATGGAGCTCAATCTTCCCCAGAGGAACCAGACACTGCAGAGCTGCGCAGGCGCCGACTTCAAAAACTGGAATTTCCTTCTTCCTCCTCCCATTGATGTCCCTGCTGCCCCCTCCCAGCCTGTGCTATTTCTTTCCCTTTTCCAAAAAAAGAAAAAAGACGAAGAAAAGCAACATGCGGTGAGCGAAAGGAGACCTGGATGCCTTTTACTTGCGCTACTGAGTGCTGATGCGATACACAGCCACCTCTGGGGAGGGGGTCCACACTTTTCTGCAGGACCGGAGAGGGTGGGAGGGGGAAGCGCCTCCAAAACTTGACTCTGCCTTGATTTCTAACTCTTAAAAGAAAGCAACTGTCCATCCTACAACATAGACCAGTCTCATTCTGACCCCCTCACAGAAGGACAGCAATGCCTCTAGTTCCCAAGTCTGTCTCGTCTCAGCCAGACGGACTCTTACACCACGGGAGCAGCCTGAGGAAAGCCCTCCTTCCCTTTTGCACACCTGGCTGAAAGGGTTTCCCCATCAACAGTTTTGGAGGGTGGCTTCTCCTGCGGGCAGTTTGTTTTTGTTTGTTTAGTTCTCCATTTCTGACTCTACGGCGGGATTTTTAGGTGGGTTCTTCGCTGGATATTTCTGAGCAAAGCAGCCTTTTCAATTTGGGGGTGGGGGTGTGGAGGTCAACTGGATGGAACATACGCTTGACATTTTTGTAGATGCTTTTTCACAGTAGCTGTTTTAAGGCCACAGCATCCCACCACATGGTCTTTTTTACCCTCCCAAACAAACAAACACCCTGGGGAAACAGCAGGTCACCTCAATGCTTACTTTTGCTGGCTCTCTCTGAGCTCAGGTTGAGAGGAGACATATTCTTGGCAGCAGAGGATGTAAGTCTGTAGCGCTTGCTCTCCCCTCTCTCTGTGGGCATACGGCTTGCGATTTAAAACTATTTTGTACTCCCTTAACCTGACTTTTAAACAAGGATTCCTCCAAGCAGCAGTAGATGGAGAGGAGGTCCTGGGGTCCTGCTGTGAGAGGGTTACGGAGGAGATAGGATGTGCCCTCCGAGATGGCCATCCGTCTGCCTTGCCCCTCTGCTGCTTCAAGGGTTGGAGCCAGGTGTTAGTTGACTCTCGGCTGCAGCCCTGTGTGGGCCTTGCAATGCCTAATCCAGAGTCCCAAGTTCTGAGAACGCACAATATGTGGCAGGCTGTGGGTGTAATCCTGAGAAAGTTAGGACATCTGAGAGCATCTGAAAGCACGTTGGCTAAGTAGAACATCAGCCACCGAGTCCTCCCAGTGGTGGTTTGCGTTTCCAGTTCTGGCACCCTCTTCCTCTGCTTCCATTAATTCCAGGTTTGCCTGCTCTTCTTTGCAGCCCCTGTTGACACTCTCTTTTTCAAATGCTCAGACCCAGCAAATGCTTATTTGAGAGTCGCCACAGACAGCATGCCCTCCCCTTCCTCAGCTCCTGAAGCTGCTGGCATTGGGGAAGAGGCCTTTGGAGACGTTCCTGCCTGTGTCTGTCTGGCTTCATTTCTGGGAATAACAACGCCTCCTTTCTGGCGTCTTCACAATAATGTCCATCAGCTTGTAGATCCCAGCTACGCCTAATCAAGCTGTCTGAAAGGCAGCAGGGAGAGGAGCGGAGCCTGTGATGGGGCTTCCCTTCCCAAAGGCAGGGCCCCCATGTTACCTGAGCAGCTATTCTGAGAGTGGGGTTAGGGGGCTGGAAGCGATTGCCTGCTTTTGCATCTCATCTCAGTGCACTCATCTCCAGCTTTGCAGTGGGGACAAGACTCTTGAGTGTGATGCTTTCTCCCTTGCTTTAAAAGAACAGGCAGTTTTCAGAAACTTGGGACCCCCTGCACTTGGGACCCCCAAGCTGTAAACAGTCTGAAGTTGTCAGGCTCCCTCTGGGGTCCCTGCTGCCCTACAGGGTGGAAAACACTGTCCTGTCCCTGAGATGGTGCCAAGGCTGTTTCTGCCCCTTCTCACTGAAACACCCCATGCTCCCAGCAAAATGTTGAATTGTTCAGCTCATGGAATATGAAATCCCACCCCACCCCCTGGCAAGATGCCTGCTTAATTCTGTTTTCATTCCTGGGATACCACCTGTAGGACCATCTCTATTTGATACTAGATTGCCTTGTATTTCTTTTTTCAGAGAAACTGGGCCATCTCCCTGTAACTTCCAAGTTGTTTTGGGGTCTAAATTGTCCCGCTTCGAGACGGGTTAGGGCATTGTGACATGCAGTATTCACATTTGTTACTTGGCAGAAGAGGAAGAAACCAATCAGTTTAGATTTGAGGTGGTGGTTGTGGGAAGAGGCACATGGGAAGGGTAGCTTAAAGTATTGATTTCAATAAAAGACTTTGATCACGGCTCCTGTTAGCTTCATCTTTCCAAATTTTGGAAAAGGCTTCTGAGGGTGGTTCTCCCTTTGTCCTCTCTGCTCAGTAAAAGTAAGGTGGATTTACAGAATTGGCAGATAGGAGAAAGTTAGCATGTGCCACGCTTTGTAGTAAGGTGTCCTAAATCTGACACAGTGGGCACATCTCTGCAAACCACCTGCCCCTTTGAGGAAGGCAAGAAGCAATGACTGACAAGTGACTTTCTCCTGTCCACACCTCCCCTGTGAATCCAATTTTGTAACATTAGGAGGAGAACATGGCTCCCGTCTCCTTTTGGAATGTGCATTGGCAGTATGTGGCTAATGTTAAGAAAGATGCATACATCCCCCAGGAGGTAGAATGTCACGCTCTAATTATAGCACTGAAAGACTGTCTTGTAGAGCAGTTTTGCACATGGACCCTAGAACAGCCTTTCTGTTTCAGGAAGCTCTACATGTGCAAAAAAATTAAGAAATCCTGAATTAAGTACATATCACCATCTTGGAAAATGTCCAGTGACTTTGTCTTAATGCCTGGCGAGAGTTTTTTTGAGTGGGAGAGCTTGCTGTGGGTAGCACAAGGCAGCCAGGTTGAAATCTCACCCTTCACATTCCTTCCTGCCCTTTCTATGCTGTGTCCAGCTAACCCAAGGCTCTGTTGTTCATAAACACCCCCCCCCCATTTCCCACATTGCGCTGTGGCCTTTCTGCCAGTACCCTTCCTGATACTTTTACTTTTCAAGGAACCCATATTACAATGCTTTGGAGGTGTGTTACATGTAAGCCAGAGATGGGGAACCTGCCAACTTTCCATGTCCCGTTGGACTTCCAACTCCCATCAGCCACAGCTGGCGGTCAGGGATGATGTGAGTTGTAATCCAGCAACTTTTGGAGGATTGCAGGTTCCTCACTGGGGTATAAATACTAGAGCCTCTTCTCTTAAGGGGGCAGGCAGGATTGATGGTCTGACCCCATCAGTTTGGATTCTGCCAGGGGGTGCAGTTGGTGGCTCTCCCTTCCATTTGCTGTGCAGGTTTTGCCTAGGCCTAGGAATGAACCTGAGATCAAATATGCCATTGTATAGCACTTTGAAGCAAGCTCGGCCACCTGCTTTTTCAATGAGCGAATGCCATTGCTCAGGTGTGCAATGGATGTGTTCCCTTCTACCCAAAGCAGCAGGGAAGGGAAGATTTGGAGGAGCAAAAAGCCAAAAGACACACACACACGAGTGACAGCACCTGTGATTCAGGTGTGGGGAACTTTTCGCTCTCAAGATCAGTGTTTCCCAAACTTGGGTCTCCAGCTGTTTTTGGACTGCAATGCCCACCATCCCTAGTTAGCAAAGACCAGTGGTCGGGGATGATGGGAACACCAGTTCAAAAACAGCTGGAGAACCCAAGTTTGGAAAACGCCGATCTAGATGTTGCTGATGTCCCATCAGTCCCTGCAAGCAGGTGGTGACTGAGAGAATGGAAACTCTTACTCAGCAACATCTGGAAGGCCAAAATTCTCCCAACACCTGTAAACAGAAGAAAAGTGGGCGGAAAGGGAAGAAGTTGGGGAGAGAGGTGTGCTTGTGATTGCTGTGGATTTTCCTTGCTCCTGGCACTGCACACAGCCCATCATGGAGGCAGTGATTTGAAATGGAGGATTTGTTTCCACACAAGTGACCCCCTGAAGACCAACAGGCATGCAGAACCTGTGATGTCGCTGGGCTCCAACTCCCCATCTCTCTGATCAATGGGAGGTGGAGCCCAGCAACACCCAGAGGACCACAGGCTCCCCTATCCCTGACTTACAAGGAGGCTTTGAGTTTTTGTGGCCTGTTTGCAGCTGCTCAGCATATTATTACCCATATGATTCCCTCCCCTCCCTTTTAAAAAAAGAGCTTTTTGATTTTGTGTACACTTTCTCGAAAGCCGAGTGGCCTTTTTTTCCACACCTCCAAAAACACATTTGAAAGTGGCCAGATTGTGTTACCTTCCTCACAGCCTCTCCTGCAACATTTCATGGGTTTTGGAACAGATAATTCCATGCATTTTAACAAAGCAGCCTTCCAGGTTTTACTTCTGCATTCCGGGTCTTAACCAAATGAGATGGCTAGTCAAAGTGATAGCAGAAATCCTACAGCTGCTGGATTCCCCCTTTACATAAATAGTGGGAGGGGGAGCGGGAAATTGTATTTTGTAAAAGCGATTGCCATTTTGTTGTTGTTTACATGTCAGATTCATTGGGTTTTATCCAATGCCCATCATGGCTCAGAATGGATCAGCCCGAGTATGACCTGGATTAAACCTGTAATACGTCATTTAAGAAGAAGAAAAATCTGTTTTCAAATTGTGTCACCTGGGAGAAGGGAATTGCTTTGGGAAGAATCTATACCTCTGTTCTCATTTCTTATTTTTAACATCAGTGGTGTTCAGTTGGCTCAGGGTCCTTTTGAATGCCGCAAATAATAATTACTATTTTTGTCAAACTTGGCTCCTTTAGGAGTTGATATGAACGCTGTGTGTTAACATGGAGGTGAAGGAGGTTTGGATAATTATTTAATTTTTTTGTAAATATTGTATAATTTTTAATAGCTTGAACCGTGTATATACGTCAAATAAAAACTTGCATTAAAAATGGTGTGCTATCTGTAATTCTGTTGTGCAGAGAAAGTAGCTGAGAAAGGGTTTTTCTCTACCTCCTGATACCAAGAGCTGAAGGTTGGAAGACTTGGGATAGACAAAAGGAAATCAACCCATGGCTTGCATGGTTTTGAAACAGCATTAGGAAAATTCTTGAAGGATAAGGTTCCCTGTGGCTGCTAGCCACAATGGCCATGGACAGGCTTCTTTTTCCTTGGCGATCACTCGTAGCTGAGTAAGATTGTCTTCCATGAACACGGTTTTAACAGTGAGTCTGTGACTGTGGAGGCCAATTCTGAATTCACACGTCCTTCCACAGTGGGGACAGGTTTCTGGACGTGAGTTGATCATGGTGAGGGTTTGCCAAACATGTCTTCCTCTTAGCACCTTTCTGCCTTTCATCCTGAGTTCCAGCGTCTTGAAAGCCCATGACACCTTTGGTAAAGGCTGTTCTCCAAGTGGAGCACTCGCAGGCCAGTGTTTCCCAATTATCAGTGTTTATACTGCATTTTTTTAGATTTGCCTTGAGAGAGTCTTTGAACCTCTCTTGTTGACCATCAGCTGTGGGAGTCATAAAGCCAAGGCAGGGGCTTGTAAATACCACAGGGTGCCCCCTGACCTCGGATGACCGGCACTCTGTGCTTTACAATGTATTAGGACCTTAAATGGAGTTGTATTTCCTCTGGGCAGTGTTTCCTTATATGGAGAGGGGAGTGTCAAACCTTGACCAGGCATGTAACATGAGACATTGCCAGATGACCATGCTGTTGGTGAGGACAAAGGATAATAAAAGTTACCAGGGAAGCGAGAGGTTCGAAGGAGCTGCCCGGCCATTATGAAAATACTCGCTGCCTCTCTGCGTCTTCTTTCTATGCTATGCTAAGCACCATCTATGACGGCAGGACTCCGTCAATCAGCATTACACTTTCCATTTTTAAGTTTGGAATAGAGTAGTTGCTTTGGAAGACGATAATCAGCCATCCACACATGACCAATTCAACAAAGTTGATGTTAAAGAATCATTGCTTCAAAACATGATCTTTGCTTCTTCCAGTACATAGGCATTAGTTTGCCTGTCTTCCCAAGTGATGTGTAAATTTTTTCAGAGACACCGTTGATGGAATCTTTTGAGGAGTTGGAGATGGCGTTTATAAGTGGTCAACGTTTCACAAGCATACAGTAAGGTTGGTAGTACAATAGCTTTGTAAACAAGTATTTTGATTTCCCTGCGAATGTCAAACACACTGCACTTCAATTGGGAGAAAGCTGCACTCACAGAGCTTAGGTGATGCTGGATTTCGGCATCAATGTCGGCCCTTGTGGAAAGATAACTGCCCAGGTAGGAGAAGACCTCCCTGCAGTCTGATGGTGAGAACCAACTGCAAGTTGTTGGATTTCACAGGCCTTTCGCCTGATCCAGGAGGTTTATTTTTATTTTATTTATTTATTTTATTTATGTGCCACCCTTCATCAAAAGATCTCAGGGCGGTTCACAAGATAAAAAATACAAAATAAAAGCACAAATAGTTAAAACAACAAAACAACAACCTCATAAGAGGTTGCAATCAAAGCACCTCTGGCAGCATTTTTAAAAAACCATGGTTATTTTTTATGTTTCTTCTACTTCAGTCAGCTATTTAAATAGGCAGTTGCCCAAAACACTTGTGGGTGCAGAACCATGATTTTAAGTCTGAGGGCCACATTCCCATCTAGGCAAACACCCAAGGGCCACATATCAGGGGTGGGCCAAAAGTAGATTTGTTTATTCTTGTACAGGAAGCTTGCTTCTAAAGACTCTCCCACGCTACCTGAGAATCCTCTGCTATTCTATCATATGCAACAAATAACTTCTCGGAGACGTGACTGTGGTTTATTGTATTTGCATGTTTTTATGGTTATTACTGCTCTTTTTGTTCCCTTTGTGAATGATGCCATGGCCTTTGGCTAGTGCAATAAAGTTTATGATGATGATGAAGTGCATATTGCAGTGGGTTCAGTGAGAGGGTGCGCCCTGGGGAACTTTGCAAGGGCAAGATAAAGAGGCTTTGGAGGGGCGGCGGGTCTCATTATACTCCCAGGGCCTGAGCAATCCACCCCACTGACTTACCGCGCGACGATTACTTGGAAGCAATTATCCACTTCACTTTTGCACAGGTTTGCAGCCCTATACCCCCCTCCCCCTGAAATCTAGGACTGCTATTTGCAGCCTAAAATAAGAGGAAACGTGAAGCCAGGAACTACTCGACAGCTGGCTGTGTTTGCTGTCTGAAAGCCACCTCCCAGCGATCTACTGAAAGTGAAAGCAGAACGAGAAGTTTCTCGCATGAAATGGCGCCTGTTTTTTCCTGCCAGCAATGAAGACGGAGCAGCAGCAGCGACCCAGGCCGCGGTGATCTGAGCATGCACAGATCCCCTCTTGCCTCGGCTCTCTCTGGCCCTCCATCAAAGTCAGCTTCCAGAAGACCAGCAAGGCTGAACATCAGTGTAATCGGGCAGGTGAGTGCTCTCCGCCCAGGGAGCTGAAGTTCATGGTCCCAGTTGAGGACTCTGGGGGACTTCCTGACATTTGGAATCTGGCCAGCAAATAAAAGATGAGGGTCACCGAGCATACACAGAGTGCATTCTCCCTCCGACACAGAGCGTTTATTGGCCGGGGTTGTCGTCGTCGTCGTCGTTAGTCCCTCCTTCAATCTTCTCTTCCGCCCCACAAAAATGTACAGTATCAGCAGCCTGGACTAGGTTCTTGGAGAGACAGCCTGTCCCCAAGGGCGTAGCCAGGATTTTGATTGGGGCGGGGGAGGACTTGGTTTAGGGGGCGGGACTTTTGTTAGAGGGGGCAGAACCTACGTGATTGGTCCATTAGTCAAGTATTTATATTGTTTTGCTTGATTTAAGGGGGGGTCTACGCCCTTGCCTGTTTCCGCATAGTGTTACTGAACTGCAATTCTCGTCAATTCTGACTGCTGGCTATGCTTGCTGGGGCTGATGGGAGTTTTGGTCCCGCAGTACCTGTCAGGCCAAAGGTGACCCATACCTGACTTACATCACCTGGGGGTATATTTTGCTCATGGCACTGGACTCTACAGAATATCACAGCGTTGGGTCCTGAAAACAGGCCTTTTCTGCTGTTGTCCCTACGTCCCACATGTGAAAAAAGCTCCACCTGTTGCTTCAGAAGTCATGTTTTTGAACCAGCTTGCCCACCTGACCCATCAGATCAGAACCCATTTCTCTCTTTTTTTCTCTTTTTATAAAGTGTTGTTTACTGTTATTATGATGCTGTTTTCTTGCTTTCATTACTGCTTAGAGCAGTGGTTTCCCCCCTTTCTTTTTACTTTTTAAATATTTTTATTCATTTTTATCTTTAACAATTATCATCACAAATAAAACATAATCAAAACAAAAAATTCTTGTTTTGACTATGGCAGACCAACACGGCTACCTATCTGTAACTAAAACATAATCATATACAGATAGGATTCTCTAAATCCCCGGGCTTCCCTCCACCCCTCCATGGTTTCCATCGTTATTCTTTTCCAACTGCATCTCATAATGTTCTCCATATTTTCTTAATACTCGGTTCTCACCATAGTTCTCGCTACATTGCAAGTGTTTTTTAGAATCCTGCCAAAGTTTTTAATTGTTTACAGTGTTCTTTTAAGTTAGTTACAGATTTCCCCCATTCTTTATTAAATTCATTAACTTCTTGATCTCTGATCTTCCTGGTCATTTTTGCCATTTCAGCATTTCAAACAGTGGGGTGCAGCTCACTTCCAGGTGGGTCTGAGTGCCACAGGCTGCACCCCGGTCTTTCTTGCATGCCTGCCTTGCCCCCCTGCTGTGCCATAGCCTTTCGGTTGGTCCAGTACAGTTCCAGACACGGGTTTAGCCAGGATGGTGTGGGGCAGAACTGAGCTATCTGTGATTGGTCAGTTAGTTAAGTATTTTTATTCATTTCCTTGATGTGGGGGGCAGCTGCCCCCATGGCTCCAGAAGCTCCTCACATCCTCCCCACAGTGGCAAGGACACAGAAAGATTTCGGGGGAGGAAGGTCTCCCTCCTTTGAGGGGGAAGGGCCTGGGGAGGTATTAAGGAAACTCTGAGGTAAAAGATTAATATTTATTGCTATAGTAATTACTGCTGCTGCATAAAGTGGAATTAAAAAGGATTAGAGAGGAAAATATTTTTATAGGAGGAGGAAGTGAGTGTAAAAGAACCAGGGAGGCAGGATGAAAGAAATTGGTTTTGGGGGGCTGGGGGTATAAAGTTCAAGTTGTGTATGAAAGGAGAATGGGAGAAGAAATTACAGGTGATGAGCAGTTGTTTTTTTCTAGAAAAATAGGTCCCGGCACTCACCATGAAGTTGCTACAGCAAGTGCCACACTTTTTAACAACAAAAAGAGGTGCCGGTACTATGTGCCCTTGAGTACCCCCTGAAGAAAAAACAACAACACTGGGGACGAGTATAAATACTTTGAGAGGCATATGGGGGGGGGGGAGTGGAAAATATAAAAGAAATAATGCATGCATTTAGAGCCTCTAAGATCAGTGACTTGAAGTTATATTTCCCACAGTAAATGTATGTAATTAGCTGAAGGAAAGCTGAGTTGTTAAACTCCTTGCTGCAAAGAAGGTGATGTGGGAAAGAATGAAATGTTTTCCCCATTGTCCTCAATTCCCTCCGCACTTGCCGTTCTCTCTTGCCACACCAGTGCGCCGTTCCACACCCTGTGAGAATCACTAGTACAGCGCCTTGGCAACAGTCATGCCAACGTGAATAAAATATGGGGGGGGGGGCAGATAAGGCCAGTGCACAGTCCCACCATTTGAATGGCAATGCCCATTCACTTTGGAAAGCCCAGACCCCTCAAATATTTTATGGGGGTGGTGGAGGCAAAGGGACCTAGGAATTGGCTCCTATGTTATGCAGTGAGATGCTTGGCCAGTCATTCTTGGTTTTAAAAACCGGGAGTGTTAACAAACAAGACCCCCATTTTCACCTGTGAAAAGTTGAGCGCCATGTGCTTGCAACGTGAAAAGGAAGGAGCCCCATTAGTGCTATTCCAGCATTGATTTTCCCCCCTTTTTCATTGTCTCCCTTTCAGCAAGTGGCATCATAGCAGGTGGAATCCAAAATGGCTGCAAACTGCAGAGGTGTTGTAATAACCGAAGGTAAGCTTGTGTCTGTGAGTGAGTGACAGGTGGACTGCTGTCATCAGCAGCAGACTGGCAATTGGGATTAAGGAATCACACCGAGTCAGACCGTAGCACTGTAGAGCTGGAAGGGACCACGAGGGTCATCTAGCTCAATCCCTGGCAACGCAGCGATCCTGCCCACAGCTGGTCCATGTAGCTCAGTACACTGGCTGGCAGATAGGGGACAGTCCTAGCCCTAACCTGGAGATTGCCACAGAGACATGAGACCTTTTGCATGCAAAGCAGATGCTGTACTGTTGAGCTGTGGCATTTCCCCTGATATATATACATGGTTCAGCAACCCAACATATGATTTGCAAAAGACATTATTTTAATTATGTAGAAATCTAGTACCAGTTCCACTATTTGAGACTAGATAGTTCTGATTAATCTGTTCAAGAAAGGGCACTTGAGTGAAAAAGCCCTTGAAAAGTTGCAGAAAAGTTTGTTTGTTGTTCACTGCCCTGATATTTTAGGATATGGAGGAGGGAAAAACAGTGTGTGTGTGTGTGTGTGTGTGTGTACACAGTGGCACCTCCTTTTTTGAGCGTCTCGGAACGTTTCGGTTTTCGAACGCCAAAAACCTAGAAGTAATTGCTTCTGTTTTCGAACGCTCCTCAGAAGTCAAAAGGCTTCTACTGTGTGTTTTTCAGTTTTTCCTGTTGAACCTGCAGGCCAGCCCTTTGCGCCTCGGCTTTCAAACGTTTCGGAAGTTGAACGGTCTTCCGGAACGGATTATGTTCGAGAACCAAGGTACCACTGTATATAAAATGTCCTGGTGTCTATGTGGCTAAACCACCACATTTCTAGGCTTTCAGGAGTGTTTCTCTGAGGATTCCAACCCCGCGAAAGCAACCTCTGAACCCTGGCTGCGTTCATGGCTCCTGTGTTGTCTCTTTTCAGGGGACCTGCAACGCTTCGTCAAACACTTAGAGGCTTTCACAGAAGGCCAGCTAAGGAGAGTCACAGAGTATTTCCACCCGGACTTGATCTACGTCATCGAAAATGACATCGCCCTGGTGGTTCAGGAACTGAGGAGCAGGAAGGTCATTACACCTGAGCAAGCCCAGGTAACAGTGCTTTGCAGGTCCTTAAAAAAAGTATGGCGGAGGCCTAAGGGAACGGTGGATCCCCAAGAACACAATCCCAAATGCAAGGAGTGTTTGGGAGAATTTTGACCAATGCAACCCCCATCCTGCTCTGGCCTAAGGAGGAAACTCTGGGGCAAAATAGCTACACTTACCCAGAAGCCTCTAAATGGCAGTCGGCCATAGAAGACTGTCGTATTGAGAAAGACACATTCTGCAAACGGCTAGGGAGGCTGGAGGCTGGGGTTAGTGTTGCATTCCGTTTTTTTCTTTTAAAGTTCAGACAAATTCATGGAGATGGAGAATTGTCGGCAGCCATTGAACATGGAAGCTTAATAGAACTTCCATTTCAATGACAGTATACCTGAATATTGGTTGATAGGAACAAACAGCAGAGGAGGAGGGCTGCCAGCTTCATACACTGCCTGCAAGCTTCCCTGAAGCATTTGGCTTGGCCCTACGGTGAACAGGACGCCGGCGTAGCTGGGCCCTTGATCTGAGCCTTTGATCTGAGCGAGTAGATTGCTTTATTTTTTCCCCCTGCTAGCTAGCCAGCTAAACTCTGTCTTCTGTGTTTCATTTAGATCTATGAAAAAATAGAGAAGCACGAGGATTCAACCGCAGCAGCAGAGAAGCTAGTTGCTGACCTTGCCAGTAACAAGGCTTTGGCAATAGGGCTTTGGAAGAGTCTCTGCGCTCTGAGGCGCCACTGGTCTCATCCCAACCTTGAGGTGATGGTGGGGGAAATCACCCGCAAAGGTAATATATTGTCCCCTGCTCCCTAAGTAGTGAGAATTTTCTTTTTGTTTTGTTTTTAAGGTGTTTTTAAGGTGTTACTGTAATGGGATATGGGTGGCGCTGTGGGTTAAACCACAGAGCCTAGGGCTTGCCGATCAGAAGGTCAGTGGTTCGAATCCCCGCAACGGGGTGAGCTCCCATTGCTCGGTCCCTGCTCCTGCCAACCTAGCAGTTCGAAAGCACGTCAAAGTGCAAGTAGATAAATAGGTACCACTCCGGCAGGAAGGTAAACAGTGTTTTCATGCGCTGCTCTGGTCCGCCAGAAGCGGCTTAGTCATGCTGGCCACATGACCTGGAAGCTGTACGCCAGCTCCCTCGGCCAATAAAGTGAGATGAGCGCCGCAACCCCAGAGTCGGCCACGACTGGACCGAATGGTCAGGGGTCCCTTTACCTTTTACTTAAGGTGTTACTATAATGGGACACGGGTGGCGCTGTGGGTTAAACCACAGAGCCTAGGACTTGCCGATGAGAAGGTCAGTGATTTGAATCCACGCCACGGGGTGAGCTCCCATTGTTTGGTCCCAGCTCCTGCCAACCTAGCAGTTCGAAAGCACATCAAAGTGCAAGTAGATAAATAGGTACTGCTCCGGCGGGAAGGTAAATGGCGTTTCCATGCGCTGCTCTGGTTCGCCAGAAGCGGCTTCGTCATGCTGGCCACATGACCTGGAAGCTGTACGCCGGCTCCCTCGGCCAATAAAGCAAGATGAGCGCCACAATCCCAGAGTCGGCCATGACTGGACCTAATGGTCAGGGGTCCCTTTACCTTTACTATTGGTATATAAAGTCTGTAACAACTCGGGGCCAGTTTGCCTGAGTTCGCCTTTCCCCACGTACACTCACTCAACTGCTTCAGTCAGTGGAATTGGCAGTGCTAACAGCTGCTGTTTACAGTCAAACCTCTTCTCACATCCGCCTCCACTTGTGTCCGTTTTGCCCAACGTCCACGGCAAACCCAGGAGTAAACAATGGGTTTGCCGCCGTTTGCGCAGGAGTAGGCAATTGCTGCCTGCACACAACGGCACCTCTCCCAGTGACCCATTTCGACCTCCGGACGGACCTCCAGAATGGAATATGGTCGCAGTAGAGGTTCCACTGTAATGCCTGTTCTGCATTTGTAAAAGTGTGGCAGCACCTGCACTTGGGAACTCCCTGCCTATTGAGATCAAGGAGATCCTTGACTGTATTCTTTTCAGCATCTGCTGAAAACATGAATATTGAGACAAGCCTACCTAGATGCTTAGAAAGTTGAGGTAATTTTAATCTGTTTTAGTATTTTCACTTTGGCATTTTTAAAGTAGCGTTGTCTTTCCCACCCCCTTGCATTTCAGTGTTGTTTTTTGTAAACAACTTTGAGTGGTTGTTGTTTTTTACAATCAAGCAGCGTCTAAATTTTATTAAATAAGATATAAAAATAAGTAACTGCAAACAGTTTATTACTATTATCAATATAAAAGCGGATTTGTTGTGCCAGAGTATTTGAATGCACTTTCATTGGGCTAAACCTACCTTACCAGCACCCTACAAGATGGTGACGTCCAGAGGTGACTCTGTTTTAATCCAGTTCTCCTTGTATTGCAGCCGGCCTTAAGGTTGGGCAGAATGAGTCAGCCACCTCAGGCAGCAGCTGCTAGAGAATGGGGTTGGAGGGAGCAGCAGTGAGGTTCTGGAGGACAGAGCTGTGCTTGTGCCCTGAGGCCAGACCCCAAAGTCAGCTTGCTGTCCCATCACCAGTGTCAATGTCAGAAGAGTGGCTGGGGAAACTCAGCCAGATGGGCGGGGTATGAATTAATAATAATAATAATAATAATAATAATAATAATAATAATATGACTGTCAGTCCAGTCAGCATTATATATGCCAGGTGGCTTAGACGATGCCAAATTCCATTTCCAACTGTTTTGCTTTTTCTCTTTTTTTGAAGATCAAGCGCTACTCAAGGAGATTCTCCTAAATGAAACCGGACACAACCTTGCCCCGGAAATGAAAGGTACCTGATAGCAAATAAAAATAGTTCACCAACACTTCCTGTTTTCCACTGAACCAAATCAAGGGAATCAGATTTTGGTCAGGCATGGGGCACTTAGTGAGCAGCTCCCCTTGCAACCTGAAAGAAGTGGGACGTGCCAACTCAGTGTTTTCTTAAGCTGCATCTGATCTTGGATGTTCTGGGCAGAGTGGTGGGCCTTGCTTACCTTGGAGTCAGCACCGCAAAGCACCATGGAGATCTGAGGGTGGAGCAATTATTCCTTTCTGCATTGTGGTCCTACTTTATACAGCCGTACCTTGGTTTTCAGGACAGAATGCATTCCGGAAGTCCGTTCGACTTCCAAAACATTCGGAAACCAAGGTGCGGCTTCCGATTGGCTGCAGGAGTGTCCTGCAGCCAATCGGAATCCGCGCCAGACATTCTGCTTCCAAGGCAAAGTTTGCAAACCAGAACACCTACTTCCGGGTCTGCGACATTCAAGTTCTGAGTTGTTTTTGAAGTAAGCTGTTTGAAAAGCAAGGTATGACTGTATAAGGGAGCATTGAAATGGGATGTGCAACTCAACTCTTGGGCCAATTTGGACATAATGATGAACCATGGCTTATTGTGACAGAAGTGACCTACCGAAAGCCATGCTCTTACATGCTCTTTCTCCCTTCCCCTCTTTCCAAGGATCTCAGCTTTTGCTTATGTTTTTGATTAATATTTTGTTTAATCGTAACTAGCGTTTGTGGCAAATAGCCCAGTTCCATAACAACCCATGCTTTTCAAGTTGCCCTGTTATAAACCATAGTTAAGATTAACCACAGTTTCTTGGATGTGGTGAAAGAGCAAGCTGAGGGAGCAGAACGAAGGTTTATGGCGATTTTCAAACCAGCTCACTTGCTCTCAGTGTTTCTTGTACGGATCATCTACCAATATGCTACAATCCAGGAAGTGTTTGCCTATTTGATCTCCTGTTCTGCTAGGCTGGGCCTAATTCAGTGAACCCTGCAATCTTTTTCTTCTGTCCAGCTTGTCAAGATGAACACAGACGTATTCTGTTGGAACAGACCAAGTTGCTGAAAGAAACTGGCCAAAGAACACGGTCTGAGGGGCAAAGTTTCCCCATCCTCAACCGCTACGTGGATATAAAAATAGTTGCTGATGTCTACTTCAGGAGACAAACGTTTCAAGAACATGAGGCACTGGCTGCTGCTGGAGAGCTGAACGAATATCGCCTCCGCCACAAGATGCAGGTGGAGCTGGAGCGAATCACCCCGGACAGGCTTTTCCGTTGGTGCTATCGATCAGGCCGCACGCCCCACTTTGTGATGGTGAGCGGTGTAGCTGGGGTTGGCAAGAGCACCCTAGCACAGAAGTTTGTCTTTGACTGGGCCACTGGAAAACACTACCAGAAATTCACTTTTGTTTTCTTCTTCAAATTCCGAGACCTCAATGCGGTGGGGGGAAAGACCAGCCTAGAAAGCCTGATCCGACGGGAGTACCCCAATTTACACTCTAAACTTGACACAATTCTACAAGAACCCCCAAAATTGCTGTTCATATTTGACGGTTTGGACGAGAGCAACAGTAACCTTGACTTGGGCAGGAACGCAGAATTTTGTGCCCAACCAGGAGATGTGAAACCGGTGGGGGCGATTGTGGCCAGCCTGCTGAAAGAGAAGCTTCTGAAGGGATGTTCCGTCCTCCTGACCAGCCGCCCGAGCAATCTTGCCCGTTTGGAGAGAGGGGTCCTCCACAGAGTGGCCAGTATTGTGGGCTTCCTCTCCCAGGAAAGAGAAAAGTACTTCCACAACTTCTTTGGAGAAGCTGCGGTGGCCAAGGAGGCTTTGGCCCATGTCAGGGAGAGCCAGGTTCTGTACACCCTCTGTTACAATCCCTCTTACTGCTGGATTACTTGCACAGCCTTGCAGCCTTGCTTCACCTCTGAGGCCGGACTGCCACACCCCCTTCCCAAAACAGTAACTCAGCTCTTCGTGAGCTACATAAGGCATGTGATGGTCAATCACACCAAGGAGCTGCCTGAGCGTGAAAGGGCACGGAAGATGATGATACAACTTGGCTGGCTGGCTGAGTATGGCCTCCAGCATCGCACTCTTCTGTTTGATCAGGCGCAACTGGAAGCGTTTAATGTGGATTCATCTCCCCTTGTCAAAACTTTCCTGGTGGAAAACATACAAAGTGCCACTTCACCTCCTGTCGTCACCTATTCTTTTGTCCACCTCACTGTCCAAGAGTTTTTTGCTGCCCTCGTCCATTATTTAGACTTCAAGGCGGGCAATTTTGGATACATAATGGCAGCAGTCCAAGAAGCCCAAGGTGGGGAGTACGAAATTTTTCTTCGCTTCCTCTCTGGCTTGTCTCAGTTTGCAACCAGGGCACCGTTGGAGGCTCTTCTGGGGAAGTTCTCACCAGAGACCCCTAGGCAAGTCATTGACTGGATCCTGAAGACGGACTGCAGTGATTTCCTCCAAATGGAAAGGCATCTTGATGGGAAAAAGAGGACCTTGAATTTCTTCAATTTGCTTTTCGAGGCACACAACAAGCTCCTTGTGTCTCAGGCATTGGGGGGTGATGGTGATGCCTCCATGGACTTTTCGGAACTGTATCTGATGCCTGTGGACTGTGTCATCCTTGCTTATGTGCTGAGTTGCTGCGGTAAGATTGACCTCCTGAATCTTGATACATGTTTCATTCAGAACGAGGGGCTGCAGAGGCTCAGCCTTGAGCTGCACAGAATCAGAGAACTGAGGTAAGCAGCTGAAATGCAATTCACGGCTGATGTCAAATTACAAGTACAGTCGTGCCTCGGATCCCGAACGCCTTGGGAGTCGAACGTTTCAGCTCCCAAACAATCAAAACCCGGATGTGAGTGTTTCAGTTTTCGGACGTTCTTTCGGAAGCCGGACGTCCAACGAGGCTTCTGCAGCTTCCGATTGGCTGCAGGAGCTTCCTGCAACCAATCAGAAGCTGCGTTTTGGAAGTCGAACATTTTGGAAGTCGAACAGACTTCCGGAACGGATTCTGTTTGAATTCCGAGGTATGACAGTACTTTCAAGGTTTAATAAAACATTCCAAACAATTGATGGAGCAGCGTTCACATTGAATTTAGTCTTTGGACCTTGCTAAATCTGCTCAACCCAACCCCCCCCCCCCGCCCATGAACTGAAACAGCACTTGCAGAAGGATTAGGGCCCATGGTTCCAACTACTTTAAATGGGTATGTTGCATACTTCACGACGAGTGTTACTGGTATTTAGTATTCAGGCATCTGCCACAGAGCCAGGCTAGGCCTTGGGCATCTGAATGTACCTGAGACCTGACAAAGAGTCTTCCTATCCAAAGGTCCCTGCGGTCAGTGACTTGAGCCAAGGGCTGGCACAGGAGCGGGATCTGAAGCAAGTACAGTGGATGCTCGGGTTGCGAATGTGATCCATGTGGAATGCATGTTTGCAACCTGCAGCGTTCGCTGCACGGGTTGCGATTTGGTGCTTCTGCACATGCGCAAAGCGCGATATAGTGCTTCTGTGCATGAGCTACTGCCGAAACCTGGAAGTAACCTGTTCCAGTGCTTCCAGGCTTTGGCAGTCCGCAACCCGAAAAAACGCGACCTGAAGCGGCTGTAACTCAAGGTATGACTGTATTGGGATCAAAATCGGCAAAAGTTTCTGCCTTTTCTACAAGGCAGCAGATGCAGAGACAGGCAGTTTCCAAGTGTTCATATTAGCATCTCCACCCCCATCGTTCAGCCCGGACACTGAGATCCGGCGCCAAGGGCCTTCTGGCGGTTCCCTCATTGCGAGAGGGCCTTCTCGGTAGTGGCGCCCGCCCTGTGGAACACCCTCCCTTCAGATGTGAAGGAAATAAGTAGCTATCCTATCTTTAAAAGACATCTGAAGGCAGCCCTGTTCAGGGAAGTTTTTAATATTTAATGCTGTATTGTTTTTAATATTTGATTGGGAGCTGCCCAGAGTGGCTGGGGAAACTCAGCCAGATGGGCGGGTTATAAACAATAAATTATTATTATTATTATTATTATTATTATTATTATTATTATTATTATTAGGCCTTGCCAGTTCAGAAGCTTCATACAGTCTGCCAGTTGTGAATGTGGTTAGGGGAAGCTATGACTCTTAAAGTGGACTAATAGTTATGTCAATGTATTGTGTGGATGTGGCCCTTGCCTACCGCCCTCTCTGTCCTTTCCCCATCAAGGCAGATGATGTCTGTTAGCTTGGGGGCAGGGGAAGGGGGGGGGAACCATCCAACTACAGCAGGTCCCAATTTTGATGAAAAAGTCTCCCAAACCAGCTTCCAAATTATCAGTTTGAGGACAGTCTCTTCCTTCAGTCCCACAATATAAAGGTTGTGACACAAGGAGGGAGGGCAAGGTCTACAGTGACTACTAAATGCTTTTTGCATTCCTATAAATTCTTTCTCCTTTCACAGGCTTTGCAATAATGATCTGAGCAATCCATCCACAAAGGAGCTTGTTTCTATCTTGAAACATAAAGAGTGTCGACTGGAAATCCTGAGGTACGTTTGTTGCAGCTAATGGGCTATTCCTTACCAAATCCTCACTGGGTCTGCACTGGAAGAGCCAGAAGATATTTGGGGAAAGGCATCCTTTAGCAAATGTTCCTGACTCAAAACTAAAATTTGCTCTCGTACTCTTTGAATTCTGATTCTTTTCACAATCTGTTCTGTTGTGAGTTGTGGGCGGTTTTGTTAGATAACAGAGCTGGGTGAATGTGTAAGCTTCGGTTTCTCTTAGTTTCTCACAGGGTGGATTTGATTTAAATCAGTTTGATTTAAATCACTAGTCAGTAAGACTTGATTTTATAGAAAGTTCTATATAGCAAGTTATGCTAACTGGATCGATGTCACGATCTACAAGAATAAACCATAGAAAAAGTTCAGATTGACAGTCGTCATTACAATGATCTTTGTCAAAGCCCAGCAGTATTTAACATTTATTTATTTGTTATCAAGACTTGACACTCGCCACTCAGCGCTTCACTACTTGTTTAATAATACATTTTTATGAAACAGAAATGTATAGGCGATCAGGTACTTCTGGAGGCATGAAAGAAAGAAAGAAGCAACGTTTGCAATGTTGGGCAGGCACTGAACTGTTTCCCACAAGCCACAACCTCCTGCCCCACACCTGATAAGATAAGGGGCAGGTATAGATACAGCTGTATAGGGGGGGGGGGAATTGGTCACTTCTGCCTACTTGTCAGAACTGCTCACCAGGGTGGGGTGGGGGAGTTCAGGGTCCAGCCTTGCAGAATCCAGAGGTATTTGGTCCCTAGTAAATTAGGAGTCCAGCCTTTAAAAAAGAAGAAGAATTGAGCTGTTCAGAGACACAAACTCTGTGTGTGTACATATTTTCCACCTTCTCTTCTTCATTTCCTCCCTTTGCTCTTCCCAGCTTGGCAAAGAATGTGCTTACTGGACAGTGCTGTGAAGACCTGAGTTTGGCCCTCTCGGAGAATCAAACCCTTTTGAATCTTGACCTGTCCAAGAACAAGCTGCAGGATCAGGGCCTCTCTGACTTACTGAAGGTGTTCAAAAGTTCGCAGAGCAGTATACAGAAACTAGTGTAAGTGTCAAAGTAACCACCTCAAGGCTTGCAGAGTATTTTAAAAGATTTGCAGGTCACCTGTACATTTCCAGAGGCTTTGCTTCAGCCTTTCAAAGATGTTTATTAATAAAATATATGAACAGCCTTTCTGTCAGGTACTGAAGGTGATGTTCCCAACCCCTAAGCCAAACAATAAAAAGCCCCACTGAATTACCAAGGTGGAATCTACACACGTATAAAAAACCGCTGTGGAAATGCTTTTTATTTTTATTTTTTTGAAAAATACATTGTGCACAGCTCACTTTTGCCATCTAGTGTCACAATTGTACATTGCACTTTACTACACATTTAAAACGTTTTACAGTGGTACCTCAGGTTACATACGCTTCAGGTTACAGACTCCGCTAACCCAGAAATAGTGCTTCAGGTTAAGAACTTTGCTTCAGGATGAGAACAGAAATCGTGCTCTGGTGGCGCGGCGGCAGCAGGAGGCCCCATTAGCTAAAGTGGTGCTTCAGGTTAAGAACAGTTTCAGGTTAAGTACGGACCTCCGGAACGAATTAAGTACTTAACCTGAGGTACCACTGTATTAGCAGCTGTATAGCTGAGTCTAAAGTTGATTTTCTTTGAGTCCCAAAAAATAGGGGTTGTGTTATACCTGAGTGCGAGGCTCTGAAGAGGTTGGAGCACCTTTTGACGTCTTTGCTTCCTCTTTTGCAGAATCCAGGAAAACGCCTTGTCGGATGTGTCCTTTGAGGCACTTTGCTCTGCTTTAGCCAACACTAGCCTCAGGTATCTGGACGTGAGTGGCAACCCTTTCACAGATATGTGTGCTGAATATGTGCACACTCTCATTTTGACTTGTCCTGCTCTTACAGAAATCAGGTACCATCAGGCCTCACTCTTCCTAAGTGCATTCACTTGTAAGGGAATTTAAACTTCTACACCTTGGAAGTTTGGAGGGGCAGTCAGCCTGAGGGAGGGCCTTTCTGTGGTGGTCCCTTTCATTTGTGCATTGTTTGTTGTTTTCTGAAGATGCAGCTGTATAACCTGACCTCCAATGCTTGAGATACATATTTTGATAACCCGCCATATTCTTGTGGCTGTAATTTGTTTTAAATTGTTGTGACCTGCCCTGGGACCTTAGGCTGAAGGGAGGGTAACAAACAGTCAAATAATGATGGTGACAACGATAAAAACGACCGCCTGCCTTCCCAAAAAGATTGGGCATTTTGCGATAGGGAAAATGATAGGAAAAATCACTGTGATGTGTGATTCGAGGCAACATCATGGAACCTCCCTGCAAAATGAATTGTGATGAATCCTCAAAAAGCAGGTGGTCTGGAAAGTGCCCTTTCTCCTGCCTTTATTGAGCATATGTACTAATTTGTTTGGGGGTGGTTATATGACTATGACGCGGGTGGTGCTGTGGGTTAAACCACAGAGCCTAGGACTTGCCGATCAGAAGGTCGGTGGTTCGAATCCCCGCAACGGGGTGAGCCCCCGTTGCTCGGTCCCTGCTCCTGCCAACCTAGCAGTTCGAAAGCACCTCAAAGTGCAAGTAGATAAATAGGTACCATTCTGGCAGGAAAGTAAATAGCATTTCCATGCGCTGCTCTGGTTCACCAGAAGCGGGTTAGTCATGCTGGCCACATGACCCGGAAGCTGAACGCCGGCTCCCTTGGCCAATAAAGTGAGAAGAGCACCGCAACCCCAGAGTCGGTCACGACTGGACCTAATGGTCAGGGGTCCCTTTACCTTTTTTATATGACTATGAGGTTTCATCATAAATTTACATGTCTTCCCTTTATTCATTCATGCGACACTTTGAGTTCATTTCCCCATCACTTTCCAACCTGCAGTCATTAAAAAGAGCATGTATGTTTTTCTAGAGCAACAGAGTTCTTCAATACGCTTTAAATGTGCAAACCTAATGTTCCCTTTGCTATGGTCTTTTTTTCTTTCCTGAAAACCGCAATTATTGGCAGTCTACCTGAGTAATAACAGTCATAGCTACATTTGTTGTGTTTCTTCTAGGTTAAACTTAAGTGATATCAGTCCAGCGATGGAAAAAAATCTGAAAAAGCTGGATGGTTTCAGAGAAGGCTTCAAGATCCACATTTAAAACTCCTTTTTCCAATTATTCTTTATTAATTTTGTTATGTACTGAAGTTCTCACCCTGGGCCAGCAGGTGGATACTGTAGATAGTTTTCACTCAGGTCCACATATGCAAATAAGGGATTGAAAGTGACGTTCAGTGATTGGATAGTTACAGAAAGTTGTTACAGATGCGCTGTGGTGGACCTCTATATAAGCAGGCTGGCTGAACCCTTCAGTTCAGTTCAGTTCTGTTCTGGCCTGTGAATAAACAAGATCTGTTTGAAGAATCGCTGTGTCGTCTGATATGTTCACCCACAACTTAACAAATTTTCCAAATTATTACTCTTGCTCATTCTTCTTGCTCCGCATTGCTCCATCATACTCCTGGTCCGATCCAAAAATAATTATAAATAAAATCCATTCAACCTCAATCAAGTGGGGGAGGGCATAATAAAACCATGCTGAATTCCTTGTTGGGCATAAATCAAAAGCCTCCCCCTCTCTTTTCTGTGCTAACAAACAAAATAACACAACAATGGCTACACACGTCTCTTTCATTTTGCAGGGGAGGACAAGAAGAAGTAAGACCATTTGAAAACCATATGAAAGCACAAAGCACCTTGTCCTCCCCCCTCCTTTCCCAGCTGTGTAAGGATTCTCCAGCTCAAACACACACACACAAAAACACCATTCAGATACCTTCAAAAAACCAAGCTCAGTACTTTTGGCAGCTGCTTGATCGCAGCCCATTGGGATGTCGATCCAGGAGCGCCTCTTGATTAATGCCAATATTCCAGATTAAGGAGGAACCGACCACAAATCATGCAAGAGACGGAGGCTCATCCATGGCAGGAACACACTCCCAGGTCGCACCCGTTCTGCCTTTCACGTTGGCAGACACGGGCTTTGAAGGAATGGGTTTCCAAAACCCAAAAACTGACTGTGCAGGCAGTTTTTAAACTGCAGCAAAATCCCTATTTTTCCTTAGCTAAAATGCATAAACTCAAGCCGTTGAGTAAATCCACAACAAGAACAAAGCTCTCTCTCTTATCAGTCTGTGGCGGCAATGAGTGACCTTGCCAAGTTCCAGTACAGCAGGGATGATGCGTGTGTGCTTTATCTTATGTGCTGACCACAAAGACACACAGACCCAATCTGGGAACAGCGGCAGAGCGTGTTCCCGCAGATGATGACCTATTCTCCCAGATAAGAGTAGGAAGTGGAAGATCCTTTTATGGTCAGGAGTGCAGGAAGGAAGATCCTTTTATGGTAGAGAGTACCAGTGCAGGAACATATGTGATGTCAACCTGCGTACGTAGAATCATAGAATCATAGAATCATAGAGTTGGAAGAGACCACAAGGGCCATCGAGTCCAACCCCCTGCCAAGCAGGAAACACCATCAGAGCACCCCTGACATATGGTTGTCAAGCCTCTGCTTAAAGACCTCCAAAGAAGGAGACTCCACCACACTCCTTGGCAGCAAATTCCACTGTCGAACAGCTCTCACTGTCAGGAAGTTCCTCCTAATGTTTAGGTGGAATCTTCTTTCTTGTAGTTTGGAACCATTGCTCCATGTCCACTTCTCTGGAGCAGCAGAAAACAACCTTTCTCCCTCCTCTATGTGACATCCTTTTATATATTTGAACATGGCTATCATATCACCCCTTAACCTCCTCTTCTCCAGGCTAAACATGCCCAGCTCCCTTAGCCGTTCCTCATACGGCATCATTTCCCGACGTAGGCCGACGTGGTTGGGCTCCTAGGGGAGGATTGAGAGGGTGCCTGGAGGATATATAAACTGCATGAAACCTGTCATTTCTTTGGACTTGCTGTGGACTTGATCACGCAAGTGCTTTCTGCTATCCGGAGAGCAGAATAAACTCTTTCTTTGAATCCACCTCGGTGTCATTTGACTTCCTTCCTCCTGTCCCGGAGCAATGCTGACCCAATCGGTGAATTCCAATAAGGCTACAGCTTGAGTGGCAAGCAGGATGCATTGAACCCCCCCAGACCCCACTGGGGAACTGCCTCATAAATACTGGCTTTCCCCTGCCTGAACCTCCTTGCTGCCCACGGAGGGCAGCAAAGGGCGACCGCCATTGACCTATGACCCAAGCCAGAAGCCCCAAGACCCGCATTTAAAGCTCCTGCAATGACTTGCGTTCTCTGAACGTCTCCAGTCAAAGTGGCAGAGCGAGATGGACCAAGTGAAATTTCCCCGAGATGGGTGGCAAAGATGGCGAAGGGCCTTAGTCAGACCCAGGTCCAACAAGGGAAAAGGTTGCAGGACAAGACTGAGAGGTGATGCGATACCTAGAATAAAATATTTGAAAAGCCGCCACACAGATGATGCGGCAAATTTGTTTTCTGTTGCACCAGAGGGTTTGAATTACAAGCAGTGCTGGATTTACGTATAAGCCAAACAAGCTATAGCTTTAGGGTCTCACTCTCTTGCCCCCCCCCCCATATACTTCTTCTTAATTGTATTTCAGTTCAACAATTACTTTGATAAAATACGTATTTTTTAATGTGCAAATGGCTTCAGATACCTATTAGGTCCATAAATGATCATATAGCATATATTCAACAACAACAACAACAACAACAAAGCAGCGACAATTTGTTGTTGACAAAGGACAGCTGGACATATAAAGGGCCCATTACCTTCAGTAGCTTAGGACTTCATCAAACCAAAATCTGGCCCTGATTACTAGTATGGGGATTTCAGCTAACCCTGAGGGGATGAGCTGTCTGACAATGGAGCAAAGCCTTTAACCCCCCCCCCCCACATTGGGCTTTGAAAATAGTTTGTTTTATGGTGTTTTGGTTCTATTTTGTAATGTGCTGTAATAATCTGTACAGTGGTACCTCTAGATACGCACACCTCTGGTTGTGTATCTTTCAGGATGCGAACATGGCAAACCTGGAAGTATTTTTTCCGGGTTTTGCCACATGCGCAGAAGTGCTCTACGTGCCGTGCGCATCCGCAGAACTGGCACCTCTGGTTGCAAATTCCCCAGGATGCGGCTGGACCTCAAGGATGGATCTCATTCACAACCGGAGGTACCACTGTATTTGGATTTAGGAGGAGGAAGAATATTAAAGAGGGCTGGGGGAGTTGGAAATGTGGAAAAAAAGGGCCATTGAAAAGTGACAGTAGGAAAAGAGGGTGAAAGATTTTAGGGCTTCCTTCCCCAGCCTTGCATTCAACAACCCAAAAGGCCCAACATTTGGAGAGCACCACATTGAGGAGGGCTGGTTTAGGAGATTCCAGTCATATTCATTCAGTACTACTTAAATTTCAGAACTGCCCATTGAGGTCTGGGAAGCTTGCAAAAAACCAATACAGTGGTACCTTGGGTTACATACACTTCAGGTTACAGACTCCGCTAACCCAGAAATAGTGTTTCAGGTTAAGAACTTTGCTTCAGGATGAGAACAGAACTCATGCTCCGGCAGCGCGGTGGCAGCAGGAGGACCCATTAGCTAAAGTGGTGCTTCAGGTTAAGAACAGTTTCAGGTTAAGTACGGACCTCAGGAACGAATTAAGTACTTAACCCGAGGTACCACTGTAAAACACACATACAATTCAATAAAGCATAGGATCAGAGTGCTGGCTTTAGAAAAAAATTCAGAACCCCAGCAGAAAACAGAATTGTATAAAAGCACCTTAGGAGCTAGTGAAGGAGAACAAGGGCTCTGATCCAAAATGCAGTAAAAAAATTAACTAGAAGGAAAAGACCTAGCAGGAAAGATTGCAAGGTGGCCTCCCTGGGATAGACATTTCTCAATCAGGGCACCACCTTTGAATAAGACCTTCGCCTAGTGGCTGCTTGCTTAAACTTCAGTTTGCTAAAATTTTGTTTTCCTTCTTCCTCAATCACTTGTTTAACCCTGGGTAATTGCTCACTGAAATTCATGCTTCTAAGGAATATAAGCATATTTTGCCATGATCTAAATGAAAAGTGAAAGATTTTACCTGATTATCTACAGTTTTAATGCACTCTTCTTCTCTCAAGTTACTTTTCGATTTTGTTTACTGTTTATAACCTTACATTTGGTCAGGATCCACCCACTCAAGAAAAGGAAAATATACAATAGCCCTACTCTACTTGATACACTGCCCTTAGTAAGCTTTTGGAGAAAGCTACTACCTGGATGCGGGTGGCGCTGTGGGTTAAACCACAGAGCCTAGGACTTGCCAATCAGAAGGTCGGTGGTTCGAATCCCCACAACAGGGTGAGCTCCCATTGCTCAGACCCTGATCCTGCCAACCTAGCAGTTTGAAAGCACATCAAAGTGCAAGTAGATAAATAGGTGGGAAGGTAAACGCCGTTTCTTTGTACTGCTCTAGTTCGCCAGAAGCGGCTTAGTCATGCTGGCCACATGACCCGGAAGCTGTCTGCGGACAAACACCGACTCCCTTGGCCAATAAAGCGAGATAAGCGCCGCCCCAGAGTCGGTCATGAGTGGACCTAATAATGGTCAGGGGTCCCTTTACCTTTACTAGTACTGTACCTGGATGTCTTCATGTTCTGTCTTGAAAACATGCCTAATTATTCCTTTGCCATCATCTGCTCCAGTTCCTGTATTGGTTTCTACAGTCACAGCAATATTCATTAGCAGAAAGAAATCATTTTCATTTAAGCTGATCTTCATTGCTGCCCAAAAAATATGGCACTGGGTAACATTTTTAATAACAGAGCTTGTTAACAACAGCAATAAGTAGCAGGCTTTTCAAGGCCTGCTTTGTGACTCCGTCATGTCTAAAGAAAAGCCAGAAAGCAGCTACTATTTGAGTGCCAAGCCTTCCACACTCACACAATTTCCTGATTTAAACCTTTCCACCGCAAGACACTTCCAGGCTCTCAAATTCTGTCTTTCACCCTATGATGTAGAAGATGCTGCCTCGTGCAGAGTTGTACATCATAGTAGTCACACCTCTGGAAATGTATACTTTACAGTCATCCTTCCTGTGAATATGGCTTAACTGCCGATGTCACCCCAGCCATAAATCCAGGAGAGACCGCAAGGGCAGCAGTGGGGAACTTCCTTCAGCTCAAGGGCAACATTCCCTTCTGGACAGCTTTCGGGGCAGGGACTGTGTGTGTGTGTGTGTGTGTGTGTGTCACATGTCAGTGCAGAGGCAAAAGTGGACTAAACAATGTAAAAATTTGCCTATATACACGAGGCTTGTTTTTACACACTCACGCCCAACACAAACTCCTTGCAAACAGGCAAGGGGCATTATCAGAGTTCAAGACCACATTGCAAGCAGCGGGAAACGCTCAAGGAAGGTGCAAAGCAGCACAAGTGAGAGAGGTGTCTCCTGGGGAAGAGGCCAGAAGGCCAGATAGGGGGACCAGGACAGCAGCATTCAGGCCCTGGACCTGCAGTTCCCCATCATGGCTTCAGGAGATCGTATAATAAAATTCAGGATGATCTTCAGCTAGAGAGAGCTGGGTAGATGGGCGAAAGAACATGTTTTCATTGTCATTTTATTTACAAACTGATTTTTTTCACAGCTAAATATGCTCAAAAAGAAGTTCACCAAAAAAACAAGCGCTAAATACAATAATACAATCCACAATAAGCCATGGAATATTGCTGCAGAATAACATAAAAATAATAGCCAACAATTAGCAATCAATTTGGCGTATATAAACATTTAACTAAACACACAGCTTGCTAATAGATCCAAGTCAAAATATCCAATTAAGGGACTGCTGTTCTGGCAAGGAGCTCAATTCTGGATGCTCCCAAGGCAGGAAGGGGCAAGGGAGTGGAAAAAGTCACCTTTGTTCTGGTAAAATACAGGACAGGGCAGAGCGGGTGGTTTGGAGGACAATTTTGTTTTGTTTTTCATCTGGTGCTGAAGTGACTTCAAAGCAATCCGTTGCAATCTATTGCAGCCTAATAAGATGGCCCTAACTTGGGAGAGAGGGAGAGAGAGAGGACTTGAAATACAGGACAAAACTGTAGCAATACAGGACGTAGCATTTTACATTGAAATACGGGGCAATAATGTATTAATACAGGACAGGTGGCAACCCGACACCCCTGGGTGTCCAACACAGAGTCTCTCACCCCTCACATTCAACAAAACCAAAGGGAAGAATGGCAGATGAAAGTGATGGACTATATGGAACTGGCGGAAATGACTGACAGAATCCGAGACCAAGGTGAAGAGTTGGTGGAAGAAGATTGGAAAAAATTCAAAGTTTATTTACAGAAACATTGTAAAATTAAGGAATGTTAGAAGGTTGTTGGAATGAAGTAATGTGGTTTTAGCAGAAATGATATAAAGGATTAGGTTAAAATTGATTTATTAATTGGTGAAAGTCGAGAATTATAGTATATTAAGATAAATTATTAGGATAAAAACAAAGCTGGAAAGGATTTGCTGAAACATCTAATTGAAGTAGAATACAAAAAAGGGAGGTGTGAGGAGGTCAAGGAAATAAGCAAAGGAAAGAAAGCTATGTAAAGGTTTGATCTGTTTGTTTTTTTAATTGTTTGCGTGTATTTTTTATGTTTGTGTGTATTTTTCTTTTTTATTGTTCTTTTTTGTAATTTTCAAAATTTGAATAAATATTATACACATTCAACAAAACCAAAGGGATAACAAAGCAAAGTGAGTTTGACTCCATATGGTCTCGATTTGTATCATTTATTAACAATAGTACAATAATTCTCTTCCATCTCAGTTGCAGCAGCCACCATGGAGAAAATATCTTAACACTTCAGATTGATATGCACCTCGTGGATGTGAGCTGAATTCGTAATGTAAAATATTTTCCAAGTTTGTTTTGATGCCGTGCGGTTGACTGCATGCAAGACTTAACATCTGCATATGTATTTGTCTAGGAAGAGGACACTTTGGTAATTGTATTTTTAAAAAATTCAGTAAGTTCGTAAAGAGAAAAAATATATATATCAGTGCTGCTACAGAGTTGGCATTCTTTGATCAAAGTTTGCTTTGTTTTTAGCTGTCGTTGCTTACTGACAAATTTAACCATCCTGTTTTGAAAAGCTACAGTTCTCAGAGTTCCCCAGGAGCTTTCATTTTCAGTGACAAAACAGTGACAAAGGAACTTCAATGACAAAACGAACCTGTTTTATGTCTGTAGCATTGTACCCAGGAACTATCATCTACATGCACAGCAAGAAAAGAAATGGCTAGATTTGGAGCAGCACGTGGAACATTCCGCCCTTTTCCCTCATATCCCAACCCAAATCACACTCTGAGGGAGTTGCCTTATACGGATGAGTAACAGCCAGGTATACCGCTGACTCTTGTATTCACTTCCTGCCTTTTTCTTGACACTAGAGAGTCACATCCTCTCTGGCAGGCAAAAGGTAAGGACATCAGGAGAGCCCAAGTAGGGGAGGCCAGAGGCCCATCTAGTCCATCCTGTTCAAACAGTGGACAGCCACAGTGGCTTCTGAAAGCCCACAAACAGGACCTGGGTGCAAAAGCAGCTCTCCCCACTTGTGACTCCCAGCAAGTATACCTGAAGTAGCATCTCCACCTATATCGCTCATCCCAGACACTGAGGTCCAGCTCTAAGGGCCTTCTGGTGGTTCCCTCACTGCGAGATTACAGGGAACCAGGCAGAGGGCCTTCTTGGTAGTGGCACCTGCCCTGTGGAACACCCTCCCACCAGATGTCAAGGAAATAAACATCTACCTGACTTTTAGAAGACATCTGAAGGCAGCCCTGTTTAGGGAAGCTTTTAATGTTTGATGTTTTACTGTGTTTTTAATATTCTGTTGTGAGCCGCCCAGAGTGGCTGGGGAAACCTAGCTAGATAGGCGGGGTATAAATAAATAGATAGATAGATAAATAAATAAATAAATAAATAAATAAATAAATAAATAAATAAATAAATTATTATTATTATTATTATTATTATTATTATTATTATTATTATTATTTTCAGAGGCTTATTGCTGCTGATAGGAAAGAAAACATTGTCATTGTGGCTTGCAGCAGTGGGCAGCCTTGCTCTATTAATTTATCTTCAGACAACCAGATGCCTTTGGGAAGCCTGCAAATAGAAACAGACTGCCACAGCACTGCCCACCCTTTACAGCAACTGCTATTCAGAGCCAGTGACCCACCTAGCCAAACATCTTCCTCTCACGGCGGCCAACCAGACACCTCTACACACTCTCTGCTCTGTGTTCCATGTTGACAAGCAAGAAGCATTGAAGGACACATTCCAGCCAGGCACAAACATTCCAGGAGAGTACAAGAGCAGGCTTGGGGGGAGTTTCCAGGGCCTGATGGCGAGGACTGGAGGGCCACATTCGCCCCCAGGTCTGGGCTTCCCCATCCCCAATGTAAACATCAGAATCAAACTAGATGACCCATGACTTGCTTGATTAGTTACAGATAGGTAGCCGTGTTGGTCTGCCATAGTCAAAACAAAACAAATTCCTTCCAGTAGCACCTTAAAGACCAACTAAGTCAGTTCTTGGTATGAGCTTTCGTGTGCATGCACACTTCTTCAGTGTGCATGCACACTTCTTCACTTCATCTGAAGAAGTGTGCATGCACACGAAAGCTCATACCAAGAACTGACTTAGTTGGTCTTTAAGGTGCTACTGGAAGGAATTTGTTTTGTTTTGCTTGATTAGGAAAGTGACAGGGAAACGCATTGAAAAGCATGGGGTGAATGATGAGTGAGAAGTCGTATGAACACCCCAGAAGCAAATCAGGATGAATAGTTATGGTTGTAGAGCCACTCTGCAGACAAATTAGTGACTCGCCCATAATCAACCCTCTTGGGCCCTGCAATCAGCAAAGAAGACCCCCTTTGGTGCTGCTGCTTCTGGCTGTGGTCCAGTTGGTGTTGACCCAGGAGGAGACCTTCTTGGTGGTGGCTCCCCTTTTGTGAAAAGTGCTGTGCCTGTCTCCCTCATTATGGACTTTCAGCAGAAACATAAATGCATTCCTTGTTTACCCAGGCATTTGATGGTGACGGGATGAGCTCCCGTTGCTCTGTCCCAGCTCCTCCCAACCTAGCAGTTCGAAAGCACACCAGTGCAAGTAGATAAATAGGCACCGCTGTGGTGGGAAAGTAAACGGCGTTTCTGTGCACTCTGGTTTCCGTCACAGGGTTCCACTGCGCCAGAAGCAGTTTAGTCATGCTAGCCACATGACCCGGAAAGTTGTCTGAGGACAAACGCCGCTCCCTCGGCCTGAAAGCGAGATGAGCGCTGCAACCCCATAGTCACCTTTGACTGGACTTAACTGTCCAGAGGTCCTTTACTTTTTACTGGCCCTGACAACTTTGAAATTAGTAACTGTGAAGGCGTGTGATTGCTTTTATATGTTTCTCGATGTTCCAAATGTTTTGAAAATGCTGTTTTAAATACTTTTTTATTTCATTTAAAACACTGTTGTTTTAACATTCTGATGTTTTTCTCCTTGGGCTCTTCTGGGGGGAAGGGCAGCAGGGTGCAAATGAAACAAAATATAATAAATTGGAACAAATGTGCCATGAAGTCCAGCCATTGTATAGCCATTATGTAAACTTTGTGCGAGGAAATCTGGAAGCCTGCTCAAAAAATGGGTCTTCTGGAGGTCTTCCCCCAAAATCCCTTATCTGGATGTCACCATCCATTGCTGTCCTTTAAAATGCTGAGCCAAATGGCCCCCGAGACATGATTTCACTGGTATGAATAAGGCTCTGCTGGCACTTCAGGCGAAAGGATGCACAGTTGTCATTTAACGACTGAGTAAGAGCATCTCTGGAAGGGAAACCGGGTGGGGAGAGGCAGCACTCATCTTTTGGGAGTTGCACATTGTGCCTTCAATTCACCCCAAAGGCATTTGCACCTGGAGGGGAGGGGCCAGGCCATGGAGATCAAAAACCCTCGGCTCCCCAGGATTTCTACTCAAAGCTCGCCTTGCCTGAGACCTACCCAGCTCTCGAGAAACATTTGCTGCTCCGGAATACATTGCAGAATCATGGCGGGGACGTGGGGCCTGCGGATTTTCCTTTTGTGTTTAACACCAGGTAAGAGCCTTTGGGTAGCGCCAGAGGATAATGATGGAAGCTTCTTCTTCTTCTTTTTAAAGAGTGCTACGTGTGGTTTGATAGCATGGATGGTTTGATAGCATGCTTCCAGGCAACCCGTTTATTTGCGAGATCAGATGACATTTGAGCATTTGTTGAGCATTCCTTCTGATTTGTTTGCAGAGAGGTTAGACTTGCCTCCAAGCAATTGTCATTCAGCACTTTCCAGTGCATCTCTCCCTTGCTTTCCATATTGTAAAAAGTCTGCTTTTTTTGCGGGGGAAGCTGGCTTTTCATTGCCCGAGGGCACCAAAGCAACTTTCATTGAACAGCCTGGATTTGCTGCTATGGGATTGAATCTCTCCTGCAAGAAAGTGACAGTCCTCATAGTTTTATTTTCTGAGGCTGGCTGGAGTAATCATGTAAACTGTCCCGGTTCTGCCACAAAACATAGCTTTAAAAAACACACACCAAGTATCTAGTCCTTATTGTTGCAAATGTGTGTGTGAGTGACAGGCGTGCATAGTGAAATGTAAGAAGCAATGAGTGCAATGGGATTAGTACTGAGCTAAAAAGAAAATAGGGAGAGGATCGTTTTGTGAAAACCTGTTCCTTCCATACAGCCTCCCCCCCCCCCCCATTCCCAGTTTCAGTTATCTTCTGGGGGGACATGGACAGAAGTGGAAATGCAGTAAAACTGAAGTGAGACTGCAGGAGGCAGGTGGAGTGTCAAAAGTTTTGAAGCTTGTTCATGGGAATGGGAACCCCAGAATTTAGGATTGTAGCATGTCAGGGAGAAAGTTAGACCGGGGTCCTTCTCCCTTATATCTACAGGTTTTCGTTGTGCAAAGAATTCTTTTAAAACAAGCAAACAAAAATAAAGAGCATGGGACTCTTGAACTCAAGCCCCATGTTGCGTAAAAGATTCCTGCATTGCAGGCAGTTGGACTAGATGACTTGTGGTCCCTTTCCAACTCTACAATTCTGTGTTTCTAATATAAAATACAGAGCTTTAGCTGTCACCTTCCTTCAAAATCTCACTGTATGTGCTTTGAATTTGTCTGGATTATATACAATCCTTAAATCCTCTATCAGTGCTTGGTGGTTTTTACAGTATGTTGTTGTTGTTAGCACCATCAGTGACCCTGAACCTGACAACTAGCAGGTGATGCCTTGTTGGTGGGGCCCAGTTCCATTCACCCATGACAGGGCCTTTTCAGTGGCAGCTCCCTATTTATGGAATGTCCTTCCCAGTCAGGAGTGTCTGTCTCCCTCATTTTTTGTAGACTTTAAGAGCATTCCTGTTCGCTTAGGCATTTGATGGCTGAAAGACACTGTTCCTGGCAACCCTGAGATCACTGACAGAAAGAATTATTTTAACTGCTTTTAGAATTCTTTTTTTTTAAAAAAAAGTTTTAGTTAAGTATTTGCCACTTTGGGCTCCTTCAGGAGAAAGGGCCAAATAAAAACATATTTAGTAGCAGTAATTATGACTATTCGTAATCATTCGTGCATTGCAGGGGGTTGGACTAGATGACCCCAGGGATCCCTTCCAATTCTACAATTCCATGATTCTAAGTGTGTGCATATTTATGACTTTTCCATGGAATGTGTGGACCACCAATGGGTCATCTGTATGTCAGAACTTCTCCATTGGGCTACAGGGATTAAAGAGCTGAGCCAAAGGCTTTGCCTGAATCGTTCTCCACACTTGGGTGCCATATATAAAGACTTCCTTTGTGGGATGAGCTTAACTACCAGTTGCAGCCAGTTCGGGACACTCAGGCTGCTGTATATACCTCTTTTCTTTTGCCCACCAGCTCTTTTACCTGCCGTGAAGATCAATGCCAAGGGCCGGGAGGTGGTCTACCTAGCAGAAGGTGAGTCAGCCAAGCTCGGCTGCCCCTACGAGTTGGAACCGCAAGATCATGGCTCAAACGACCTGGACATTGAATGGACACAGATGAACTCTGACCCCACAAACCTGGACAATGTGGTGAGTACGTGGGTCGAGCTCAGCTGTTATAATAATAATAATTTATTATTTGTACCCCGCCTATCTGGCTAGGTTTCCCCAGCCACTCTGGGTGGCTTCCAACAAAGATTAAAAATACATTAAAATGTCACACATTAAAAACGTCCCTGAACAGGGCTGCCTTCAGATGTCTTCTAAATGTCAGGTAGTTGTTTATCTCTTTGACATCTGGTGGAAGGGCGTTCCACAGGGCGGGCGCCACTACCGAGAAGGCCCTCTGCCTGGTTCCCTGTAGCTTTGCTACAGTAAACAATAGATTAGAATGAGAAACAGAGAGAAAATGAAATTGATAGGTTTGCCCATCTGTAACCCCATTGAGTTTACCTCTATGCAATTGGCAAAACTGCTACAGCCTGACATGAGAGGCGCCATCGCTTTCCCACCTCCTCAGGCAAAATAATCTGTGGAATGCCAGGGGGGAAGCAAATATAGTTTTGTGAAGGAGGAGGAGGGTGTTGTTTTGCTTGCGAATGATCTGGTGCAAGATCTGTGACCACATAAGCAATTTGGAAATCTTATTCTGTTGATTCAGCGGTGTTGTTCTCTGGTTCCTGCCCACCAGATCCTGAGCTACAACAATCACCAGGTAATCCACCCCGGCTACCATTTCCTGCAGTCGAGAGGGGGTTCCGCAGCCCACGACTCACGACATTTTGGCAACTCTGGCCTGCAGCAGAACATGGTGATGGGGGGCTCTGGCCACGACTGCTGCTCTGGCCTGCAGCAGCGAGTGACCTTTGCAATCCAAGACCCCAGCCAGTACGATGCCTCCATCAACCTGCAGGATGTCCAGATTTCCGACTCGGCAACTTACGAATGCAAGGTGAAGAAAACCACAGTGGCCACCCGCAAGGTGACCGTCATGGTGCTAGGTGAGTCCTACTGATGCAGAAAAAGGGACTGTGGCCCCAAGGCAAAGCAGGAGGTCCAGGACTGCTCTGGTTTTGAGGGACTTGCCTTGCTTTGTAGAGTCATATGGCTGGGGCTGCAGGATGCTGGAATAGATGCCCCTCCTCTTTGTATGTTTTGTGGAAATGTTGTGGATAGTAGGGGAGGATGTATTGATTAAATATTATCCTTCCTCACTCACGCTGCTGAGTCAGTAGCAGAGTACATTCCCCAGTACATAGCAGGAAGCTGGTTGGTAGATTCGTCTGAATCTCTTTACTTAAGCAATCCAATCTGGCTTGCTTAAGTGGTAACTCCTCTTAAAAAGAATAAAGACACAACAGTCTTCTTTAAAAGTAGTGATAAGAAGTTTACTTACATTCAGTTCACAGCAGCTTCCCTGAAGGCAGGCTTTAGCTTGGAGTTACAGAAGAGAGTTTGAGTTCATCCCATGTGGGGATTGAGGTCATGTGCTGCTGGCTGAGAGCCAGCAGACAGCAAAATACTTCAAGAGATCAAGACTTCAAAGAGTCAAAAGAGAAAGATGGCTGTGTGATTGGCCTTTTACAGGGTCTCAAAGGGCCACGCCCACCTACCTGGTCACACGCAGGGGGAGAGGATGCTCCAGACCAGGTGTGACAGGAAGTCCTCCTGGCTGGATTAACATCCCCCTGTGTGTCCACTCTGGGCAAACAGGAAGTTTTGTACTTGACTGTTTGTGTTACATCCCATATGTTGGTGGGCCTTGGCTCCTATGGCTCACGTACTGGCAGTGCCAGAGTCTCCGGGAGCCATCCGACACTCTTCATTCCTTCCCCCCACCTCCTTTTCTTCAGACTTACTAACTGAGGACATTTTCTCTCTCTTCCATCAGCGAGACCATCCAATCCACAATGCTCAGTTGTAGGCAAGGTAGCCTTGGGCCAGAAAGTCACCCTGAGCTGCTCCGCAAACTCTGGCACTTCCCCACTCATGTACCAGTGGGCCAAAGTCACAGATCGCCCTTATGCAAACTGGCTCTCCGCTACCACCATTAAAGGTAAGAACCAGGAAGTAATGGAGAGTGTGTGGGATGCCCAGCATTTTGCTTGCTGCTCTGGGGTGGTAGGTCAACATTGTGAATGAGGAACGCCAAGCCCCGGGTACTGACTGCGGCCCTCCAGACCTGTCTACCTGGCCCTTGGGCTTCTTGTCTTTTGCTTGTGTGGATGGAAGAAAGAGACGGGCGCATGAGTGTGTGTAGAAACTAGCCTAGGTGAAATTTGCATCCATTGCTCCACCCACTTTTCCTTCTGGCTCCTCCCACCCACCTCTGGAAGGAATGCAGCCTTCCAGGTGAAAATGGTCCCCCACCTCTGGAGTAGAGGAAAGATGGTTGTACAGGAAAGGAAGCAGAGGAGAAATTGCAAGGTGAAAAATGAATTTACAAAATCCTTGGGTTAAGGGAAGCAATGAAAGCAAATTAGGGATAAAGACTGCAAACTAAAACTGCTGAACTTGTCACGCATTTGGGCCTCAACAAATGCAACAGCTACATATTTCATTACAGGGGTGAGTTGGTCACAGGCTTAACTTTTTGGCCAATCCTGTTTCCATATGTCTCCTACACCTTTCTCTCTCTCCCCCCCCCCCCCCAATTTAGCTAGATAGATACATGTGTACACACACTTCAGATTACATTTCAGGCATCTGGTACAGTGGACTCCACTCCACAAACACATGTGCCGTGATCAACAAAAGGTAAAGTCATACAGCCATACCTTGGAAGTTGAATGAAATCCTTCCCAGAAGTCCATTCAACTTCCAAAATGTTTGAAAACCAAATTGCAGCTTCTGATTGGCTGCAGGAAGCTCCTGCAACCAATCGGAAGCTGCGGAAGCCCTGTGGGATGTTCGGCTTCCAAAAATAGTTCACAAACCGGAACAGTCACTTCCGGGTTTGCAGCGTTCAGGAGCCAAAATGTTTAGGAACTAAGCTGTTCTAAAACTGAGGTACGGCTGTATTTGGTCTTGTGCAAAGCTTGCCTGGCTCATCTCGAGGTCATTGTGGAGGAGTGTAACCCAGATCAATGTGAGCTTATAGTAACTGGGTTTTTCCTGGATTTTCTCTCTCTCAAGGCCCAAATCCCGGTGACCTGATCATTCAGAACCTATCCAATGACCACGCTGGTGTTTACCAGTGCAGTGTGGCCAACAAAGTTGGATCGGCCAGGTGTGTTGTGGAGATCTCCTTCTCAAAGGGTAAGAGAGTAGCATTTTTCATTTTGTCCAAATACCAAATCTCATGCTTGTCTGGAAGAGTCTGAAAAGCAAGTTTTATGCACAGAAAGCCCACAAGTTTTATGCACGGAGAGCCTGCAAGCAGGACCAATAATTCTCCTCCCCTGCAGTTTCCAGAAACTGGTCTCCAGAAATAATCATCTTCAGAAGTTTCAGGATCTTGCAGAGAACTCCAGGGGAATTAAATCTTAGCATAAGGAACTATCCTCCATCTTGGCTTCTGGACTCATTCTCCATATCCCCCTGCCTTTATTTTAAATTTTTGAAATCGCAGACAAATTAGGGAAATGTAATCAGGGTAGATGACACCTAGTAGCTGCCAGTCAATCAAAAGCCATCCAGCTTAGCACCTCCTAGCCATTCCATCTCAGCTCAGTGTTCTCCATGGTCTTCTCCTCCCTTGCAGAGTCCAACCGAGTGAGCATCGTCGTGGGAGTAGTCCTTGGCTCTCTGCTCTTCCTGACCCTCCTGGTGTGTCTCATTGTGGGGCTGATCTGCTGCTGCAGGAAGAGGCGCTACAAGGAAGAGGCCAACCAGATCAGGTGACTAGAAGCAAGAGGAATATATGAAAGGAAGGCGTTTGTGGGGGGTGGGAGGTCTGCGCCGTAAGCCTCCTGTCATTAAGCCGCTTCCTGCTGCAGAACATTGAAGGGGGGGGTCCTCATTCCATGGAGGAAACCTTAGGTCCAGGGGCCAAATGTGGCCCTCCAGGCCTCTCTTTCTGGCCCTCAAGACTCTCCCAAGGCCAAGCTCCCTTGCCCAGCCACATCCTCTTTCAACAGCCCTGCTTGGCATCCTCCTTGAGTGCTTTTGCCTGGTTGGAAGGTGTCCTTAAATTCTGATAATTCTTTTGGTTTGCCTAGATGAAGGAGAGAGTGGGGTGTGCACAAATATAGCCACAAATCTCAACCTTTGGCCCTGGGACTTGAGTTTGGGGGTTCAATCTCAGATCTTTGGGGCTCTGGTGACTTCATCTAAGCATGCAGGACAGTTGCTCCAGACTCGTGATTCCCGATTAGCTAAGTGCTGCTGACTCCCAGTTTTTCAAAAGCCAAGCCAACTTTGGAAATTTTTGATATCTCCATGGTAGTTTTTGTTATGTGAATGGTGCCACGGACCCCCCTGGATGGGTTATGCAGACTCCCTGGGCTCCATGGACCACCGATTGGGAACCGCAATGCTAGACAGAAGCCTAATATTGTGCTCACTCGTGCACAGTTGATTTCCACATGCAGCCCCCACAGTTAAACATAGGTAACTGTGCAGTGTGCACAGGACTAGTCGATTGCCCGGGCTGTACTGCTGTTAACATGATGGGCCAGAGAAACACATGAGGGTGGAAAGTGCTTTAAACAATATTTCACTCATCATTTTTTAGATTCCACCCCCCGCTCTGCGAAATGGGGAAGGCAGATTTTCCAACCAAAAAGGGCACTCAGAAGCTGCAGGTGGCCCTTCCTGTTAGAACAGGCATCCAAAATTAGCCAGGAAAATGGACCATTAGAAAGTGCTATACTGTACTGTATTTTCCTGGAGTCCATCTATGCTGACTCGTAAGGCTTTAATACTTGCATCACAGTTTATTGTACAGTTGTACCTTGGAAGTTGAACAGAATCCATTCCGGAAGTCCATTCAACTTCTGAAACGTTTGGAAACCAAAGCACGGCTTCTGATTGGCTGGAGGAAGCTCCTGCAGCCAATCAGAAGCGACAGAAGCCCTATCGGACGTTCGGCTTCCAAAAATAGTTTCCAAACCAGAACAGTCACTTCTGGGTTTGCGGTGTCCAGAAGCCAAAATGTTCGAGAACTAAGCTGTCCGAAAACCAAGGTACAACTGTATTATGTTTCATCTTATTTAAAAAATCATTTGTTTCCTTTGTAAGCTGGCCTGAGCTGCAATTATTATTGTTGTTAGAAATGATAAATATATAAAGAAATTAAATAGTGAAACAGAGAACTCTTTGCCCTCACAGGGTTGACACAGCGCCCCCGCGGGCCAGAGGCGGAAGCCGAAACAGCAGCATACGATCCGTCCTGGACTTCGTGCCCCACAATATCAGCTTCATGCAGCGCCGCAAGTATGGCCCTCCCAAGGAGCAGGAAGGCACCGAGATGATCTCCCCGGCCCAAGAGGCACAGCCCGTGGATTGCAGCGGCGTGAAAAGCGAGCCCCACCGTGGCGGCTGCTCGACCGCCATCACGACAAAGGCCAGGGTTCACTACGCTCCTTCTGTGCCTTCCTCGCCCCAGGAGACATCTTCGCCATCAGCTGCTGGCCCAGATAATGGAGGAAGCTGCTCCATCACATCCGAGAAGGGCAGGCGAGGCCATCCTGCACAATATGGAGGCATTGCTGTGATGGTGCCAGCCAAGAGCAGAGATGGCCTCTTAGTATAGACTGCCACACCTGATGGCCCAACAGAACATTCCTGAACTGTGTGCTGGACGCATTTGTGCGCCGTGAATGGATTTCAAGCGCAGCCGCCAGAGGCAAATGGCATAATGATTTTATTTATTTCACAAAATCCCTGTACCGCTAGATTGTAATAAAACCTCTAAGTGGTCAGGTCTTTTCATGCTGGGATGGGGAGCTTTAGGCCTGGGGGCCTTGAGGCCTCTCTGCCCCTCCCCATTCTGACTCTGCTTAGCGCTTAGAGTGTCTTTGCTTAGCTGGAATGTCTCCTTGAACTCTTTCCAAGATGGCGGATGGGTTGTTTGTGGTTGTGTGTAGAACTAGCCTACTGTACCAAGGTGAAATTTACACTAGTTGCTCAGTCCACGTTTGCCTCTGGCCTCAGCCCCCACTGGCGTATGGCCCTAGAAAGGTTGTCTACAAACCTCAAAAGGGTTCCTCCCTCCTGCCCTTTTGGGAAGGAAGTTATAACTTCTGCCCTACTTCTGCCAGCTCCGTTCCCCCATTCCCCATAGCTGTCCTCAAAGAAGTGGGCCAGACAAGCCCTCCAAGTGGTTTGATGCTCACAGAAGTTCATCAAGTTAAAACCCTCTCTGAATTTTTGAAAAATCACGAAAGACCTTTCCGTTCTACCAAACATTTGCGACAGGCTGGTTGCAACCTTCGACGTTGTTTCTGCTCCAGATTATTAGAACTGGTTGTACATTGTATGCTTTTATGTATTTAAATGTGACTGAATGTAATTATTTGCTGCAGCCCACGTTTGTAAGAAACGACGGCTTCCCTTAATTTAACAAATAAATGATTAAAAGAAATGACCAAGGAGCTTCTTTTCCAATCAAAAGGTGAGAACGGTGAAAAGCAGTGAGCAACAAACCAATGTATTAATGCATCAACAGAATTGCTTAATGTTTCCATGTGTCAGGGACTGGCTGGATGAACTGGGGTAGTGGAAGGCAACAACCAGGGAAACCCCAGAGGAGGAATGCTCAGAGCCAGGGATTCATAGTAGGACACAGAGGAGAGGCCGGAGGAAGGATATAGGGAGGAGGTATGCTAAAGGGGCAACAGGGTTTAGTGAGCAGGAAGAGCCTGTGACAGGGAGCAGTTCAGACTCTGAGGCTGAAGCTGAAGCTGGGTCAGGAGGCTGCTGAAGAATCAAGCTCCTTTGTGGGTGTTAATGCTCTGAGCCCCTCCATCCTACGCTCTGGTTATATTTACAGTGGTACCTCTGGTTACATATGCTTCAGGTTACATACGCTTCAGGTTACAGACTCCGCTAACTCTGAAATAGTACCTTAGGTTAAGAACTTTGCTTCAGGATGAGAACAGAAATCGCACAGCGGCAGCAGGAGGCCACATTAGCTAAAGTGGTACTTCAGGTTAAGAACAGTTTCAGGTTAAGAATGGACCTCCGGAACGAATTAAGTATGTGACCAGAGGTACCACTGTATGTGTAAATAAAACCATATCTCCTAAAGACGCCACAGTCTCCGTTGATCTTCATTCCAAGGAAACTGAGGCCTGTGTAAGCACTGGAAGCCTTGAAGTTTCTCACTACTCAGAGATTGGCGTGGCGTGAAACAGCATTTATGCTGAATCAATGATCTGACTCATATCAAGGCAACTTCCTTCTATCGAGGAAGAGCAGGGCCTCATGATAGTGTGTGGATCTGGTTTAACGTTGAATGGTTTTCCCGCCAATACATTCACCAAATCATAACCTCTCTTTTTGGGGGGGCAGCCTTGAGGAAGCAACTGGCAAAGTCAGTTGCCACACACACACACACACACACTAAAGTGGTACCTCGGGTTACATACGCTTCAGGTTACATACGCTTCAGGTTATAGACTCTGCTAACCCAGAAATAGTGCCTTAGGTTAAGAACTTTGCTTCAGGATGAGAACAGAAATTGTGCTCCAGCGGTGCGACAGCAGCGGGAGGCCGCATTAGCTAAAGTGGTGCTTTGGGTTAAGAACAGTTTCAGGTTAAGGACGGACCTCCGGAATGAATTAAGTACGTAACCAGAGGTACTACTGTAATGTGTACTGGTATATGTTGCCCATCTGAATGGGTTGCCCCAGCCACTCTGGGCGGCTCCCAACAGAATATTAAAAACACAATAAATCATCAAACATTAAAAATATATATCATGTCTATTCTTAGGGCTGGCAGTGAGTCAGTTTATGCCTCTTAGTTTAACATCAGAATCTCTGTCAACGGTGAAACCCCGCCAAATCTTGGCAAGCAACCTTTGTTTATTATTTGCCTGATTCATATGTTGCTCCTTCCAAACCAGAGGGTTGCCACCCTCTGGGATTGGCCCATATATTATTACCAGCGTACTCTTTTGCAAAGCAAACAGTGGCTACTCTTCCTTTTCTGCAAGATTCTCATTTGTTTGCATATGTGGGTGGATGTTTGTGTAAGCCTAAACGCACAGACATCCTGACCCACTTACCACATGTGTATGCGGGGAGCTAGGCCAAGGGATGGCAACTACGGCCTGCGGGGACTCTCACTTCTGCTGCTCACCTATGCTATGTCTGAGGCAACAGCTGTGGTCACAGTTCTGCACACACACGCGTACACCCACCCACACCCACAGGGTTGGCTTTTACAGCCCAAGTCCCCATCAAGTCAGAGATTTACCTGCAAGGCAAGCTGTTGATCTTTACTGGTCTGTTACAACAAAGTCTCCTTGCTCCCTTGCAAGGAGGTGCCCAGAACAAAGGTGTGTGACATCTTTTAAAACCTCAGAAATTATCCACCTGCCCCTTGACAGAAGGACCACCAAAAAAATGTCTCAGATACATCACAAAATGAGTTGTGCTTGTGCACGTGAATTAGATCATGCTCAGGCTGTCATGTTTCTCCAACACATTTGCAAGCCCATCCATCAAGACGCCTGGCAATACCTGACATTAATTGCCCTTCCTGTCTGAGACTTCCTTTTGAAATGATGAATTACCTTGACTCCAGAATCCATTGACACAGACCTGTCCCCATTCACGTACATAAGATACCATTTCGGCGTCTGCTTGGATATTTGTGTACACTTGTTAAACCAGTTCCACAGAGGGGAGGCTCAGGAAGAATGTCCTGTAATGTGACAAGAGGGGTTGCTGAGGTCAGCTAAGGGCTAAACGTGGCCTTGTTTTTTGCTCTGTATAGTTTTCTGGCTGTGAGAGTATTATGAGCTTGGTGTGGGGCGCATTTATCTTCTACATGCACTCCATGTGGGCATGTGCGTATGTGTTTAAAACTGAATAAGAGTCACAGGAGCCCCTTTAAATCTTGCTTGAGGACTGGTCTAAGATTAAGGTGAGATGCTTCCCTGTTGCTCAGGGATGCAATAGAAACATAGAATTTTAGAGCAGGAATGCTCCTGGAGGTCATTTATTCTGACTGCAGGAATGACAATGCAGGGCTATAATATTAGGGAAGAAGTGTAGCTCAGTGGTAGAGCTCCTTCCCTGCATACAAGAAGTCCCAGGTTCAGTTTCCAGCATCTCTCGGTAGGGCTGGGAAAGATTCCCTGCCTGAAACCCTAGAGAAAAATGAGAAACTGAGAGAAACCCAAACAGTCCCATCCCTAGTTGTGACCTGATTCAGATCCACTGAGCTCCAGCAAGTGGATATCCTTTGCATATCCTTTGCATCTTCAGATCTGATAATCTATCAAGTGTCACCAGACTCTTGGGGTGCTTCCAGACTGCCGCCGCTGTGGGGTGCGGTTCAGTTCAATTGCATATTGACAAATTCAGGTGGCACAATCAAACTTGATTTGGAGGCCTTGCATTCTAAATCCACACCCCCACAAGCTGGACTTCCTTGCAATCTGCAAAATGATTAGGAGATACACTGGACTGTGTAGGATGCTCTCCAGGCCAACAAAAGCAGAATGAATGAATGCTCAGAGATCGCGGGCCTCCTTGCAAACACTGTGCAAACAAATCAGGATTTGTGCCCCACAAACAGGTTAGCAGAATGTGACTTTACTTGCTTAAAACAAACTGTTAGTGTTGTTTTAATACTATGTTTCAAACACCAAGGTAGTCATTTAAAAGGTCAGACTCAACGCAGTGCTTCATCTGACATTGTTTTTCTTTTTCTTTTAGAAATGACCTGGCAATTGCTACCTTAGGTTTTGAAGTGTAGCGTTAGGTGTGTGAAGAAAAAAGCACCACCAATCCGTTTGTTGAGAGGGCCGTATTATTATTTGCCTGTTTCAGCACAGGTCACAGGTGAATGTGTGTTTTCAGTTTCACAATCAGTTTTGTCAGTCAGAAGCCCATTCCATCCTCTTCTTGTCTGTGGATCCGCCCCGCCCCCCCACAAAGTGCATGCAAAAATTGCGTTTACATTGTACACACTTTTCCCTAACAGTGTTATAGGTTTGCAGTGTATGTCTTGGTCTCGATTATATCTGTGGGTCCTTTCCAGGCCTCTGATTCTCTACCAAGGAGGCTTAGAATCTAGTAGAAGAGGCTACTGAACTGGCCAGGCCAGTTTTTTTATAAGAGAATGGCCGTAGCTTCCTAGCTAAGTATCACCATTTACATGTCCAAAAAGGTTGCTCTGTTGCCAAAGAGACAAATGAGATTAATCCTCCCCCTCCCCACCTAGCTGGAAGCAGCATCACTTTGTAGGGACAGAGAACAATAGGCAAAGGGCAGGGGCTGTGCTGGAAGCTGGATACACAAAGGCTGGTCTTGTTCTGGGCCGCACCCAAAGCTTTGGCTTAAGGATCTCCCTGGGAACCTAATGGGAAGGTAATATCTGTTGGCGTATTAATTCTGTGAGACCCTCCATCCTTTGCTTAGGTAGTAAAAAGGTAAAGGGACCCCTGACCATTAGGTTCAGTCATGGCTCTGGGGTTGCGGCGCTCATCTCGCTTTACTGGCCGAGGGAGCAGGCGTACAGCTTCCGGGTCATGTGGCCAGCATGACTAAGCCGCTTCTGGCGAACCAGAGCAGTGCATGGAAACACTGTTTACCTTCCCGCCGGAATGGTACCTATTTATCTACTTGCACTTTGAGGTGCTTTCGAACTGCTAGGTTGGCAGGAGCAGAGACCAAGCAATGGGAGCTCATCCCATCGCAGGGATTCGAACCACCAACCTTCTGATCGGCAAGTCCTAGGCTCTGTGGTTTAACCCACAATGCCACCCACGTCCCTGCTTAGGTAGTATATTTATGTAATTCCTGAAGGCGCCACAGCCATTGATCTTTATCCCAAGGAAACCAAACTATAGAGAGGGGCAAACATCCCTGACTGCTCTCACTGCTCAGAGACTGGGTTGCAACGAACAATATGTACTTTGAGTTGTACCTACCTAAGCTCTACTCGGAGAAGACCTATCATATGCTAGTCATGTTCATTTAATGTCATTGGGACTCCTCTGAGTAGCACTTAAATTGAACAGAACCCTTTGTATAACCCCACCCCACAACACACACATTGAAACTTGATTTATTTTTCATATCTGATTATCCAAAGAATGGAGAAATGTGGATTAAATGGAGAGGGAATGTACAGGTTAGAGTTTTTCTTCATTGCAAGGGGTTGGACTAGATTACTTTTGGGGGTCCTTTCCAACTCTACAGTTCTGTGATTTTGATGAAGTGACACTATGCACTTGCTCTTAAATACTTGCATGCTTAGGTAACAGCAAATCCATAGTAAACTCCTGCATGAATGAAGCCTTGGTTTCGGCGCAATACAACAACATGGCTACTATTGAAGTGATAATTAAAGGCAGATGATTTATTGAACCACAAAAATATTCAAGAGCCTAGTGCATTTTTTAGGCTATACAGCCCTCCTTCAGGGAAATATCTCAGAAGCAATTAACAATCCTTATTACATTTAATTGAAGGGAACTAACCATATACACATTTAAAAAAACACACACACACTTACACACAGAAGGATAATGATGATACTCAAGTATACAGTTACAAAAATCCTGCATCTTGAACTGAAAAGGGCTTCTTAAAATAAAAAAGAACATTCATTCTCAAAAGCATTTTAAAATGGCAAAATGGTTTCCAAACATGACAATTTACAAACAGAAACATTTGTTCATGTGCTCTGTCTTGCGAATGAGAAGGTGTGATCTCTTTGGAATCCTTGTATGGCAAGAGAGGACAACACTTTTTTGTCAAGAACCGCATTCCCGTGCGAGTAATTTGATGGGGCCGTTTTTTCCTGTGGGTGCAGCCAAAGCCAACAGTGGGCAGGGTCAACTCCTTTCTCCCCTCCCCATTTTTTCCTCTCCCTCTGACACCCCCTTCTCTTCCTCTTCCTCTTTCTCTTCCTCTTCCCTCCCCAGGCAGTCAGGGGAGGGGCACATTGTTCCTTACCAGAAGTCTCAAGCTATTCCTTGCATAGGACTTTTGAAATTAGACTGATGGTCACATAAAATTAGACTGAGGACTACAAGTGGACCTATGGATGAGGGTCAACCGTTCCTGGTGAATGGAATTTCAAAGACAAAAAAAAAAAAAAACAGCTGCAGCAGTAAATTTAAGAGCAACATTTAGCTGTGGAGCTATTTATTTTATTTTTCACCTGCTGCTGTAATTGACCCTCTCTATTTCTGCGTGCGAAACCACCTCCATCCTTTAGAAAAGAAGGGATGGGGAACCACAGACCCAGAGGTCAGATGTGGCCCTCAAGGCCTCTCTGCCTAGCCCTCAAAACTCGCCCCAGGTCACACCATGATTTTGCCAGGGATGTGCAAGGAATGTGACTTTGAACCCTGATAATACCTCTTACTTGCATGGATGGAGAACTGAGTGAGCTTAGTGTGCGTGTAAAAAGTAGCCTACTGTTTTACATTTGTCCCTGCCCCCTCCCAAACCCCCACAGTTGCCTCTGGCTTCACCCACCACAGTCACACGGCCCTCGGAAGGTTGTCTGGGAGGAAATGTGGCCCTTAGCCTGAAAAATTGATTTCTTGCCCTGATTTAGAATGGCATATGCACAGCTGGGATACTGTTCTATGAACATTAACCCAAAAGCGAGCTCCACTGAATTGAGTGGGACTTGCTTTTGAGTAAATATGCAAAAGGATCAGGCTATTAGAAGAGTTTGTATTCCACTGCCGAAGAAAGTGTGCTTAAGAAAACAGGACTGTTACAAATGCCATTCTGTAGTTTAACTAATACTGTTATTGTTTCATCTTGTGCTCTTGTTTTCTGAGAAGCATTCATTCATAAAAACAAAAACAAAAACAAAAAAAGCTGCTAAAATAACAAGCCTAACTCTAATAATACTCAGCAGTTGTATGGCGCTTTTGCTGGATGAAAGCATTCCTTATACATCGTCTTGTCATAATACTTACAACGAATAATGTTTTGAGCGCTTAAATTAGGGGTGCTTGCAAAAGCGAGCTCCCTCATTTGAAGACTTGCTACTGGAACTCAGGCAAGCAGGGTTGCCTCCAACCTGCCCTTGCCCCAGAGGTCGAGAGACTTAGTTTGGGGTAAGGAGGAGACTAGTATCAGTAGCAGAGACACCAGATCAGGGAAAGAGTACCAGATGTGGCCCACAGGCCAGATCCTTCCTTCCCCTACCCTTGCGGGCCAACTTTGACAGTTAGGAAGGGCTGGCCACCTGCCAATCACCTGAAATAATGATGATGTCAGCTGACAACTTGAAAAAGGCTCACCTTTGGAGTCCATTTGCACTGGATAAAAACAACTTGGAACTGGACTTCAGAAAGTGAGACCTTTCGGCACTTATCAGCTGATGGGCACCAAGAGACATCGCTTTGAAATCCCTTCACAGGGGACTTCAATAAAAAATGCTTGCAGACAGATTTCAAAGTGATGTCGGGAGTGGGTATGTGGGTGTAGTTTGTGGGGGGAGGAAATGGCCTCATGGGTCAGAGATTCTCCACCTCTGCCATTCACATTCCCATCACCCCCAGCAAGAAAAGGGGGATATTTGCATTGTTTCCAACAGGAAAAAGAGCCTCCAAGAGAAAACGCTGTGGTGGAGCTCTGGGGAACCCTCTGCCACGGCCTTCCCTGCTCCCAAATTTGGTTTGGGGTTGGGTCTAAGGGAGGGGAAGGTGACAATGGTCACCCTTTTTGGTTGAACTTCAGGGTGCATACCTTCCTATGGAAAGGAGGCCAATATATTAGGATAATTCCAGTGGTGCCAATAATGGGGCTGAGGCAGAGGGGCAAACTTTGAAGGCTTAAAAAAAAAGTGCATTGGCCTCCCTCTCACTCTAACAGTGAGAGAAGGTTTATTCTCATGGAGAGCCCCTACTCCTTTCCATTCCTATTCAGCCAGAGTGGAAGTCCATACATTGTCAGGGCTGGGCTGTAGGCAAGTGTCTAAGGTGAGCCAGGAACCAGAAGTCATAGGACAAGCCAGTAATCAAGACCAAAGAAAGGGAAATGAGGAGATGGGATCAAGGAGCAAGCCAAACGTCAAGGCCAAAGGTCAAATCAGGAGACGAGGTCAAGGAGCAAGCCAGGGGTGAGGACCAAAGGTTGAATCAGGAGATGGGGGTCAAGGAGAAAGCCAGAGGTCAGGGCCAAAGGTCAAATCAGGGAATGGAGAAGGAGGTCAGACGTCAAGACCAAAGAATAGCCAAGGATGCTCAGGAGGTCCTCATTGTTCAAGGCTCAGCTGGGACAGGAAGCATCTTTGCACTCCTTCTTGCCCTGAAGGATCCAACAGTTAGCCTGGGTGGGCAGAATCAGAGCAGTACCAGAAGGTTCTTGATGGGGAACCCCACGACCTGCAGTTCTGTGATTCACCACATGGGACGGCGGCACACAGACAGATCCCAACAGCGGCTGGTACTTGTAGACATACATGAAGATGGGAGGCCGGCTGATGAGTTTGATCTCCAGCTCTGAATGAGAAGTTGGCAATATCTATCCCCAGCACCAGTGGTGCGTCAACATTCCCTGTCCCACCCCCCTCCCCTCCGCCCGGCATTTGCCTCATATCAAGAGCCCTTCTTTGCTTGCAGATCGCATCATGACTACGGTGCCCTTGTAGGGCCTGGTGTTTCCATCCTGCCAGCGGATGCAGCCAGGATCCGAGGCGGGCGTGGAGAACTTCTGCGGCTCGGCGTAGATCTGATGCCTCGGACTGGAGCCTTTGTAGTTCTCCCCCTTGACGTATCCAGGAACGGAGTCGATTGCTGCGGGATAAGCATCCTTCCCTTTAGCGGGGTAGTAGTGCTCAGAAACATCTCCTTGCTCCGAGCTGGGGGGAGACGGGATTTCGGGGGCCAGGACGACGCTCACGTCGCTGTCGGGGGGAGACGTCATCTTCACCTGAACGATGGGGGAGGCGTACTTGCGGCACTGCGTGTACTGGCCGGTCCGCGTCTGGTAGCCGCCAAGCAGGGAGTGGAGGCTGCTTGCGCGACTGAATGCCTGGCTGCACGGTCTGCTTGGAGGAGCATCGGCATCCACACTACAAGAAACAGGATTGGGGGGGGGGAAGGCAGGGGGGAACCACAAATCAGCTCAGGGTTAGGTGAAACGTGTGTCCCCTGCAACAAAATGTTGCAGCACAGGGGCTTTTATCCTGACAAGTGTTCCAATCGGCCAGCAATGTTCCATTTCATGAGAGTGGGCACAAACGAGGCTGCTTTAAAGAATCTGGTTTTACCTCAGGGGTCAGCAACCTTTTTCAGCTGTGGGCTGGTCTACCATCCCTCAGACCATGTGGTGGGCCAGACTATATTTGGCGGGGGGGGGGGGAATTAACGAATTCCTATGCCCCACAAATAACCCAGAGATGCATTTTAAATAAAAGCACACATTCTACTCTTGTAGAAACATGCTGCTTCTCAGACCGTCTGCGGGCCGGATTGAGAAGGCGATTGGGCCGCATCTGGCCCCCGGGCCTTAGGTTGCCTACCCCTGTTTTAGCTAATCTTTTATCTCAGTTTTTCCTTCTGAATGTTTTAAACGCTTGCCTCATAGTAAAGCGATGGACTATGCTGAATCAGCAAATTTAACAGAAAATAAGAGAACTTAACGACGGCTGTCTTATGGAAGAATGGAAGCCTTTTTCGGATTACTTAAAGAAATATTGTAACATGATGAGTTCGCGAGCAGGATTTGAACCACGAGCAACAGAAAGAACTGGAGGTTATTGTAATTAAGGTTCTGGTATACAAGAGCGACAACAGAGTGCAGCAAAGGGGTGGAATAAAAAACACCACGGAAAATGGAATGGGAACCCGATAAAACAAAAGGAAAAATTATTATGTATTGAAAGGTTTATGTGAAATTTGTAGAAATTTAATAAAATATATGTAAATGCCTGTTTCTTTGCAGTAATTTGAATATTTTGCTCTTTTTGTAATGTGCTTCTTACAATCAAGCAGTATATACAATGTTTGGAAATCAATAGCAATAAATATATACTGAATGAGACCATTGGCCCATCTAGCGCAATATTGCCTACACTGATTGGCAGCAGCTGTCTGGGGTTTCAGGCAGGGGACATTCCCAGCCTTACCTATAGATCCTGGGGATTGAGCAGGCACCTTCTGCATGCAGAGCAAATACTCTACCATTGAGGCTCTGCTCCTTGCCTCCAACACACACTTCTGCAAACCACATCTTGTGGCAGGGAGTTCCATAAGTTAACTAGGTTATTGTTTTGCTACCCTGAATATGAGTCCTAGGGGCTGGTGTTGCTTTGAATACCAGCACTGCCTGTCCTGGGAAGGGACCTGACTACCGGACCTGTATAGTTGTGAATAATCTGTAATATCCGTGCATTATGAAGCCATTACAAGTCCCATTTCTTTCTCTCTCTTAATTATTTCCTCTAACTGCTTGGAGAAGGGAGGAGCACAAAACCATTACAGTTGATTTAGGAACTCATAGCCTGCTCCTCCCATGCTCAGAGCAGTCCTTTAACAATTACTCATAAAATTCATTTGTTTACTCCTGAATTCCCTGCTTAGGTTTTTTTTTTTTTTTTTGGGTGTTTCTTATTCATTCTTTTGCTCTGATTAACCTTGGAAGTCCCTCCCCCTTTTCTTCTACTCCCCAGGCTTGCTTTTAGAAATTACCTATCGTGTGTAATTCTTCTCCGACGCCCCCACTTATTCCAACCCTTCCTTCTGAGATGTGAGAATGGAGACGAAATTTGATTCTGTTTGCTTTTAAAGAGTGAACTGGCCCACTTTGCACTTCCCAAAACAATTCATGAACCAAATCACAGCCATCCTGTGATGTCTGCAATTCTCTGGAGTTTGCAGAGCCCTAACTATGGGAGCTGGTGGGGGGAGCTAGCCAGGTTTTTTGCCCCGGGAGAAGCCTCTGGGAGGCGCCCTTGAGGCTCTCAGCCTGTGTGTATGTATGCAAATACGCATAGGGGGGCTGCCAAATAGGGTCTTTGACCCGGCTGAAATAAAGTCTAGTCTCACCCCTGCCTTGGGCTACAATACTCACCAGATCTCGCTGGCTTTGGTCTCCTGGTATTCCTGCTTCGGCTCCTGAGTGCAGCCGGAACAGCAGCAGTCCCAGCAATAATCCTTCCCGCAGTAGCAACCTGGGCAACCGCTACACCAGTTTTTCCCGCAGCAGCATGAACAGCACCAGATGATCCCCCCAATGATCAGGGCCAGGGCCAGGAGGGGGATGATGATGGATCCCGCGATGATCAAACCTCTTTGGTAACCTGCAACGAAAGGGCTCTTCAGTGACTCTTTCACTCGCTGCCTAGTACAGTGATACCTTGGTTCTCGAACAGCTTAGTTGCTGAACAAATCTGCTCCCGAACGCCACAAACCCAGAAGCGAGTGTTCCAGTCTGCGAAAGTTTTTCGGAAGCCAAACATCCGACACAGTTTCCGCTTGAGTGCAGGAAGCCCCTGCAGCCAATCGGAAGCCGCGCCTTGGTTTTCAAACAGTTTTGGGAGTCGAACATACTTCTGGAATGGATTAAGTTCGAGATCCAAGGTACCACTCTATTACAGTAGATGTGCTATTTAAGCCTGATTTACTTGCGAGATTACAGTTTTGTGAGGTGGTGGGGAAATGAATGAATGAAGAGCAAAGGGGAGAGGAAACAGTCGGAAGGTGTTGTCCGAGATCTCACAAAGACCCTATGAGATCTTGCATGGCATTCCCAGGTTTTGTTGCTGCAGAAAGAGGCTGTAAGCCCTCCGCCTTGCTTACCCAACTCTGGGAAGGTTGTGCAAAGAACTCTGTGGGGCTCCTACAAGATATTGTGGGGCCCTCTGAGATCTCAAAAGAGATCTTGTGAGATTTTGGCCAGCCCCTCTGGGAGGCTATCACATCATCACCTAACATTCCCATGAATCAATTTTCTACAAAAGTAAATAAAATATCTGCCGCCTCTCCTGGAACACCTTTAATGTTTATTATTTACCGTATTTTTTGCTCTATAAGACTCACTTTTTCCCTCCTAAAAAGTAAGGGGAAATGTGTGTGCGTCTTATGGAGCGAATGCAGGCTGCGCAGCTATCCCAGAAGCCAGAACATCAAGAGGGATTGCTGCTTTCACTGCGCAGCAATCCCTCTTGCTGTTCTGGCTTCTGAGATTCAGAATATATTTTTTTTCTTGTTTTCCTCCTCCAAAAACTAGGTGCGTCTTGTGGTCTGGTGCGCCTTATAGAGCAGTATTTAGCAGGATTTATATACTGCTAAACAAACAAACAAACAAACAAACAAACAAACAAACACCCCTTGAAATGGTTTACACAAATGTTCATTAAAACAAACACCCCAAAAGCCCAACTTTAAAAACAAAACATGTAATAAAATTTAATAAATTGCAATAAAAATGTAATAAAACAACATGTTTGGGCAGCTATGAAGCTGGTGGGATGTGGGGTGGGGCGAGTGCAGCCCTGTTTTTAAATGGACACCCCCCAAAAAACAGGGAAAGTAGTGCTGAACAAAAATGCCCCCCCCCCATTCACTCTCCCACATACCTGTGCCAGTTTTGTCTGGATAAGTTGCCTTAGTGACAAACCTCGCCCTCGCTTACCTCCGCCAAAGTAGATGTCCACGGAGCAATAGGCCACGCCAACGTTATTCCGCACACTGCACTGGTAGGTACCCACGTGGTCTTCGCACAAATCCCTGATGTGGAGGTCTCCAGGGACAGAGCCTGCTTAGCAGAAACGAGAGTGTGAAGGGCTGGTTAACTGGAATGCTTCTGAGAAAGTCCAGAGAGCCTGATCCTTTCCCAAGCCAGGTCCGAGGATGCCCCTATAGCAGTGGTGTCCAAACTTTTTCCAAAAAGGGCTAGATTTGATGAAGTGAAGGGTGAAGGGTCGTGGGGCTGACCAAAGGGCTGACCAAAGTTATTGACCTTTTTTTAGGATTGAAGTTTTTGAGCTTCTTTTAGGATTGAAGTTAGAATCATAGAATCATAGAGTTGGAAGAGACCACAAGGGCCATCGAGTCCAACCCCCTGCCAAGCAGGAAACACCATCAGAGCACTCCTGACATATGGTTGTCAAGCCTCTGCTTAAAGACCTCCAAAGAAGGAGACTCCACCACACTCCTTGGCAGCAAATTCCACTGTCGAACAGCTCTTACTGTCAGGAAGTTCTTCCTAATGTTTAGGTGGAATCTTCTTTCTTGTAGTTTGGAACCATTGCTCCGTGTCCGCTTCGTGTCCGAAGTTGTTGAGGTTTTTTTTAAGGATTTTACCCCAGGAAATAAACTGCCACAGGGGCCAGATTAAACTGACCGGCAGCCTGGATTAGGCTCCTGTAACAAACTTTGGATATGCCTGCCCTATAGTTTTCTTCCCCCTGGCCCCACTGTTGTCGTCACTCACCCATTGATCCTCCGGGGGGCATCCAGTCCCTGAATTGGTGTCCGTGCGTCATGGACCACTGGTAGGTGAGGGGTGGTGAGCCCGTGGAAGTGAAGCAGCGCAGCGTGACATCCGCCCCATAGGCTACATTACCGATTATCGAGCATTGCGGCAGTAATGGTCTTTCTAGATTGGCAGAGAGAAGACGTCAGATTCCTGCTACGGCAGGGAGCCACCAACCTTTCTAGATCAGCGAGCGCCATAAACTTTTAAGGGTGCACATGCATAGTAGACAAAATACACTCCGTGGAAACCCATCTCTCTTTAAAATATTAGGAAATATTCCTTGAGGAAAAACCTCACATTTTGGCAAACAGAACAATCCCCAAAAGCCATTTTGACTCTCCCGAAATGACCTCAAATATTCCTCTGCAGTAGAAGGAAGGAAATGGGGGAAAGCTTCCCAATTGTCTTTTCGCTTGCAAATCCCGTCAACAAAACTGCCTGGAATCTAGGGGGCTTACCCACTTCCCGCAAATCCAAGTTTCTGTTAAGCTGAGCAAACTATCAATAGATGTAAGTTTGTAAATAAGAGATTCAGGAACTAAAGTACGGTATTTACAATCTCAATGGAATGGTCAGGCTCCCCAGGAAATGCCACCAGTGACCATTATCAGGTATCCTGGCAGACAGGATTTATGTTGTAGACCACCTCCTGTGATGTATGTATGATGCTTTTAGGGTGGTCTTTGGCTAAGGGGTTGGGCAATTTCAAAGGTCTTTAAAGGTTCCTGCACCTTTACCTCCTCTCTTACCTCCTTACAAGGAGGCGAGGTAACTCTGTTGCAACAGAAAAATAAAGATCTGCCTTGCTTCCCCTGCATCCTGCCTCCATCCATTCATCTCTGACCGATCATGGACTTAGGGGACTCAGTCCCTTGGGGAGTTACGCAAAAAAATCAACACCCCCCCAATTTTCCATAACAGTGGGCATATATGGATTTTTTGATGAGTGCTGTGGGTACTACCCTTTCTAGTCACTTCTGCCTCCCCATCCCTCCTGCATATAATTTGCACTCCACACCTGGTTGGATGCTACCTATTCATTCAAAGAAGGGCAACCTCAAGTCCAGGACTGTGGCCTTTCAGGCTTTGCTAGCTCACTCTCAGCTTTCTGCCTCCCTGGGTTGCATCCCGTGCTAGTCCTACTCAGAGTAGACCCACTGAAATTAATAAACATAACCCATTTAGAATAATAGAATTGTTGAATTGTAGAGGTGGAAGGGACCCAACACAAAGCTGTCACATACGGGGATCGAACCTGAAACCTTGGCGTTATCAGCACCATGCTGCAACCAACTAAACTATACAGGCATTCAACTTGGGTCCATTGATTTCAGTGGGTCTTTTCTGAGTAAGACTAGCATTGGATACAAGCCAATGCCTGCCTGGGCTGAGGAGAGAGAAGTGTGTGTTTGGAAGCTAGATAAAAATTGTATTCATTGCTCCACCCACTATTGCCTCTGGCCCCCCACACCACTGGTAGTGGCCCTTGAAAGGCTGTCCTGGAAGGAATGTCGCCCTCAAGCCTTTTCCCACCCCTGCATTAAAAGATGAGGACCTGCCCTCTGAAACATGCTTAAGGCTACAGTCTTAACCCCTCCTGTTAAGCAACACCACCATCACCCCAAGAATGGAACAAGAGATGAGGTCCACCTTGCACAGTGATGGTCACTTTGTGGCTGGCTTCTGTGGTCTTCTTCACCTTGCACTCGTATGTGGCTGAGTCAGTGATCTGCACGTCCCTTAGTTGCATGGAGGCATCATACAGGCTGGGATCTGGAGAGATGAAACCCACCCTCTGCTGGAGATCAGGAGGTCCAGGGTAGATGACACGGTTATCGTGGTAACCCAGGAGCTTGTGAAGAATCAGACAAGGAGAGGTTGATGGAAAACACATTGGACAGAGGAGAGTGGAGCTTTGTGCATTTTATGATGCTAGTCCTTTTGACGGAAAAGTTATGTTTTGACATCAGCAATGCCCCCAGAAATCTAGCCAGAGGAGTGTGCTCAGTAATAGTTTTAGCAGCTGACCTAGCCTAGCTCAACCAGAATCTTTTTTTTAAAATAAATTTTTATTAATTTTCCAACAAAATTATACAATTTTATCCAAATTTTAACAAATAAAAACATTTTGGACTTCCTTCAGCTTCTCTGGTAATCATCCATAGTTATTCTTCAGTACGCATTCCCTTCATTGTATTGCCTTCATTTTATTCAAATTAGTAAAAATGGCAAACTAAAGTAAGTCATGCAAATGCCCATCATTTGCATATTTTGTGCAGGTGGGAGAGAACAATTCCTTAGGGACACGGGATTTCGCTTAATTATTTAGTATTATTGTTATTTCACTGGGGGCTGAGGCTCTCTTCTACTCCCTGCATGGTGACAGGATCGCAGAAAGCACAGCTCTTTGGAGACAACCAAACCAGTCTCAGGTTCTGCTTGTGGGCATATTTCTTGGGAGCAGGACTCATGGAACTCTGTGGGGTTTACTTCTGACTTGCCATGTTGGCTCGGCCTGCAATGCTCTCCTAGCAATGCAGGGATCTCAGCGCTAAGCCGTTCCTCTCTTTCTCGAGCTGGGAGATTGAAACCCAGCGATTTATAGATGCAACTAAATTACTAAACTGTAAACAGAAACACAATCCATCTCACACCAGCGGGGAAGACTGTGACCAGGTGAATGGTTTGCCTGCTCAGTCTGCCGCCCAGATGCTCACTGTCAATGAGCATCTTCAGCGCCCCTGTTCTCCCTTTGTTATGTTTATGCTGGGCTTGGGCCAGGCCAACTCTTCAAGAAGAGCAGGAGACTCCAACATGGCGCCCATGAAAAGGCTGAATAAATATCCCCTCAAAAATCCACAGTGCTCTTCCTGCTCAGTCAGCCATTTTGTGACTGACGCCCACGACACTTCCTCAAAATAATAATTATAATAATTATTATTATTATACTCCGCCCATCTGACTGAGTTGCCCCAGACACTTGGAATGGGGATTCTAAGTGTACCGACAGGCCCCCCTAAAAAAAGTTGGTGACCCCTGAAGTAGCAGATGCCTTCAAATAAGAGGGCTGTCCTCGCTGAAGCAGAACCCACGATCACCCTACCAGCAGTCTCAGCAATCACTAGAAGCCCATCTCTGCCAGGGAGACGGGGACACAGGGTTTGAAAACCACAAACTCACCGGGTAATCCTGGGGGTGTGGACCTGGCTTCACTTGCTTCCATTCAATGTCCCAGCCATTGTCCGGAGTGTCGTCTTCTGGGTCTGATGCAAATGGGCACCCCAGCTTGACCGACTCCCCTTTGGGAAGGTAGATGACATCCTGCCCCTTTTCCTTGATCCTCACAGCAAAACAGGAAACTAAAAACAAAGAGCCACATAGCGCATTAAACCAGGTCGTTTTTAAATTAAAAAAACAAACCAAATTTTTATTGGTTTTAAAGCAAATACAATAACCATTAAACACTTATCCAGCAGTGCAGTACAACTAATAGTGTTTGTTTTATCCATTGTTTCTAGACATAACACTTACACATTCAACATTCAAACATACTACCTAACATAAGCTAGGAATATTGAGCAGCTGGTGTAAGAAGATTTTAATTTTTGATCATTAACATAGTTAAAGAAGGGGTCCCTGTTTCTTGGAAGGTGTCTCTATTCACTAGGCTTTTTATTGCCCTCCTGTGTCTAGTGAGACCTTGCTGTATCCCAGATAATATTCTCCCGACAGAATCCAGGGTTTTTTTCTACTAGAAAAGGTTTTGCAAAGTGTGGTGCCTTTCATACTAACGCAGCGGAAATCCACTACCACAGAATTCCTGACAGGCCGTCCAGTCTGTGCTAAAGTACCTGTAATGAAGACCCACCAACCTCTGAGCAAGACTCTGTTCCACTGCTGAAGGTATTGTCGGGAAGTTCTTCCCAACGTTTGTCAAAATCCATTTCCTTGTGATTTGAACCCACCAGTTTGCGACCTCTCTGAAGCAGCAGAAAGCTGCATTATCCACGCAACAGACATTTGAAGATGACTATTAAGAACACAAGAGCCCTGCTGGATCAAGGCAGCTGCACCAATGGTTGCAGCTTTTTACCAAAGTGTATGCCAGTGAAACACTACAGAAAGAGGCACTGATGATGGCCACTAGTTTGAACAACTTTACAAGAGGATAATAATAATAATAATAATAATAATTATTATTATTATTATTATTATTATTATTATTTACCCCGCCCATCTGGCTGGGTTTCCCCAGCCACTCTGGGCGGTTTCCAACAAAGATTAAAAATACATTAAAATGTCACACATTAAAAACTTCCCTGAACAGGGCTGCCTTCAGATGTCTTCTAAAAGTCAGATAGTTGTTTATCTCTTTGACATCTGATGGGAGGGCGTTCCACAAGGCAGGCGCCACTACCAAGAAGGCCCTCTGCCTGGTTCCCTGTAGCTCTGCTTCTCACAGTGAAAAAACTGCCAGCAGGCCTTCGGCGTTGGACCTCAGTGTCTGGGCAGAACGATGGGGGTGGAGACGCTCCTTCAGGTATACTGGGCCGAGGCCGTTTATGGCTTTAAAGGTCAGCACCAACACTTTGAATTGTGCTCAGAAACATACTGGGAGCCAACGTAGATCTTTCAGGACTGGTGTTATATGGTCCCGGCAGCCGCTCCCAGTCACCAGTCTAGCTGCCACATTCTGGATTAGTTGTAGTTTCCTGGTCACCTTCAAAGGTAGCCCCACATAGAGTGCATTTCAGTAGTCCAAGCGGGAGATAACTAGAGCATGCACCACTCTGGCAAGACAGTCCTCAGGCAGGTAGGGTCTCAGCTGGTGTACCAGATGGAGCTGGTAGACAGCTGCCCTGGATACAGAACTGACCTGTGCCTCCATGGACAGCTGTGAGTCCAAAATGACTCCCAGGCTGCACACCTGGTCCTTCAGGGGCACAGTTACCCCATTCAGGACCAGGGAGTCCTCCACACCAGCCCGCCCCCTGTCCCCCAGGTTGAATCCTGACTTCTGTCTTGTCAGGATTCAACCTCAATCCATTAGCTGCCATCCATCCTCCAACAGCCTCCAGGCACTCACACAGGACCTTTACTGGTTCATATTAATGGACACCCAGCCCAAACCCCCTGATGATCTCTCCCAGCGGCTTCATGTAGATGTTAAAAAGCATGGGGGAGAGGACAGAACCCTGAGGCACCCCACAAGTGAGGGCCCAGGTGTCTGAACACTCATCCCCCACCACCACTTTCTGAACACGACCAAGGAGGAAGGAGTGGAACCACTGTATAACAGTGCCCCCAGCTCCCAGCTCCTCTAGACGGAAGGATGTTATGGTTGGTGGTGTCAAAGGCTACTGAGAGATCCAGCAGAACCAGGAAACAGCTCTCACTTTTGTCCCTAGCCCACCGGAGATCATCAACCAGTGTGACCAAGGCAGTTTCAGTCCTATGATGAGGTCTGAATCCCAATGGGAAGGGATCCAAATGGTCCGCATCCTCCAGACATGCCTGGAGTTGTTCAGCAACCACCTGCTCCATTAGACGGATCACAGAGAATAAGGCTACTACCCTCCTTCAGAGGCAATACAGACATTCCCACACTTATGTGCGATAAACTTACGCACATCTGTGTATATGCACGGCTCCGGGATATAAATAAAGAGATTCAAACCAGGAGATGGTGGGAGAGAGCTCGAGAGCCCCCATGGCTCACCAGGAGACCCTCTCTGCAGCCCAAAGAGGATGCCGTTGAGGGCAAAGGATGCCCCAAAGAGACCGGAGGTGAAGTGGGGCTTTGTTTACACCAGCCAACCCCAGAGCTTCAGCTCTACTTGAAGAGAAAACAGTGTGGAGAGCAAGCAGGAAAAAGAGCTGGAGAGCAGGGGGAAACGGGTGTTTAGAGGCTTTTTAGAGGGTGTGTTCCACTTACGCGATTTTCGCTTAGGAGTGCGGGGGCCTGGAACTTAACCCCCGCCTAAGTGGGGGGGACAGATGCCTATATACATCTGAGAACCAGTTGCTGGAAACCATAAGATGGAAGAGAGCTGTATTGCTCATGTCATGCTTGGGGTTTTCCCCCAGAAGCAGCTGGCTGGCCACTGTGAGAACAGGATACTGGACTTGGGTGGGTCTTTGGCCTGATCCAGCAGTGCTCGTCTATTAATAATATTAATGTCCCGTGACTGTAATTGGTTTTAACTTTCATCTGCCCCACCTGCAATAAAACATGTTTCTCCCGTATCAGTCCATAAAGGTGTAACTCACCAACGCTTTGACATTGCCCCCGAAGGCACAGCCTTCCATTGTCTCCAGAGACAAGATGGATGCCGACAAGTTTTCAACATATGGTTTTAAAGAGTTTTAGCTTGCCTTGGGACTCTGCTGGTGAACAGTGGGTAATAAATTTAGGAACCACCCACACCACAACAGCAGCAAAGTTCCTTATGTTCTGAACTGCACCACTGACTCCCTCTTTGTTTCCTCAGTCCAATTCAAAGTACCCCTTAGGATATTCCAAGCCATGCACGACTTAGCAGCAGGATATCTGATGGACCTGCCTTCTGCTATATCTATTTATATTTGATTTATATTCTGCTTTTCAACTGAATGATCCTCAAGGCGGCGTACAGTGGGCTGCAATTAATAATATATTAAATTAAATTGTAAATAAAATTTTAAAATATGCTTGTGCCATCTTTAAAGTGGGGTGGCCAGGGGGGCAGGGGGGGGGGGAGAAACCTCACCAAAACAGCATACAATTAAAATACCACAAAGTACAAGCAGCAATCTGTGGGGCTACCCTTGGAACGTCAAGGGCATCCCTCAGAAACCTCAGCTGGTCTAAAACACATTTACTGGGGTCAGGGATGATGAGCGCTTTAGTCCAAACAACAAGTTTCCCACCCCCTGTTTTAGAGACTGGATTTTTATTACTTGCCTACCATAATTATTTTTTACTTTGCTTTTCCACACTGATTATTATGATGTTTTATTATGCTTCTCAATGCAGCTGCTTTTAAACTGTTTTACTGCTGGCTTTTACTGCTGTTTCTTCCTTTTAATGCATGGCTGCTTTTATTGTGTTTTTCGATTTCCCTAAGCCACCTTGCCCTAGTTCGCACGACACAGTAAGCCCCCTTTGCTCTTCTTGGTTCCTTTTCGACTGCTGCGCCATACGGAGAATGCCTTCCAAACTGGGAGTCATAATCTTTCTCCTCATTCAGGTTTAAAAACGAGGTTGCATAGAATGGCGCACTGGGATTTAATTTATTAGCAAGCTTCCTTCAGTTGCTGCCCTTTCTTTAGAGAGGCAGTCAACACAGCTGCTGCAGTAACAAGGAAAAAAAGTGTGGGTGCCCATTTATATATTGATCATCTGCTGCCCTCTGTAGCACCCAGTAAGTGGCAGCCATTTTGAATTATCCAGAGTTCAACACGCACCTCAGAAAAGGGCATTCTGAAGGGAAACAAAGCAGTGGCTGCTCTGATTCTCTTCCCCACATACAAAACAATAATCATAATCATAATCACTGCTCAAAACATAGTTGAAACAAAACAGGCAATTTCAACGGCTGTGGAACAGTCCTTGTCAGTCCAGTATGGCCCTAACCTGATATTAGGATTATTTCCTACCCTTTCGTTGAAAACACAGCGAGTCTCTGGTGCTTGTTGTGCTTAGTCATACCTGCTGTGAAAACTGAGATCGTTGTCTAGGATTAAGATAATAAACGGGTATGATAATAGTTTAGAAACATTCAGAAACCTGTTCCCCAACTCTATCTAATTAAAATTATGGGATACCCTCCAACAGTCCTTGTTTACTTGGAACAACCCTGATTTTCTCGCCCTTGTCTCCAGGAAATCACGGTTCCCGTAGATTGAGGAATTGAGTAAAGAAAAGGGCGTAAGCTTGTGCGTTTCCCCAAATGGGAGCTTTGCAGGAGGAGCTCCACTCAAAAGCATTGTCAACACCTAAAATGATCATTATAATGATAAACCATTGGTGGGAGGGAGGTTCAAGGACAGAAGAGCAGCCCTGCTAGATCAGGCCAAAATGCCGATCTAATCTAGCATCCTGTTGGCCACAGTGGCCAATGAGATGCCTCTGAGAAGCCCACAAGTGGGGCATAATAACTGCAACAGCCCTCTCCCCACATGCAGCTCCCAACTTCTAGTATTCAGAGGGTATATCGCCTCCGACAGTGAAGGCAGAACACAGGCATTGTGGAGTCTGATAGCCTGATCTCCCATTAATTTGTCCAATCCTCTTTTAAACCTCTCCATGTTTGTGGCCCTCACATACAGCTGGAGGGAGCAAAATCCATGCAGAGGGCTAGCCTTGTGGGCTGGGCCGGCCCTCCCATTAGACGGGTTGAATATCTTGCCTCAGGCGGCACTTCACAAAGAGCAGCAGACTGGTATCCCTCAACCAGACCACCTGCTCGGCCACTGTTTTGCTCAGTCACCCTCCGGCCGGTCCACCATCCCCACCCTCTCCCTGTGCTTGCACTGACATAGCTGTGGCAGAGCATCTGCTTTGAATGCAGAAGGTGAATCCGTGGCAGGTTGGGCCGGGGAGAGAAATCCTGGACAGGCCCCTGCCCATCAGTGTGGAGAATACTGGAGTAGGTGGCCTAGCGTGGACTGACTCAGTAGGATGTAGCTTCCTCCGTTCCTATTGAAGTATGAGGAAGCAACAGCAAAGGTCACTGAGCTGGTGGCGTCAGTGGCTACAGCACATCCCGCCAGTGGGTAATATTGCAGCCATTTTGAAACTCCTTTGCTGGTAGAGATCAGTGAGATCTCTGCAAGGATGAGGGGGAAATGGCTCTGCACTTTCTCTGCCCCTTATGACTCAGACTCATAGCTGTCAACTTTCAGATTTGAAAATAAGGGATCAGCAGCCTCACCTGTCCCGGGGACAGTCTACGGGATACCTAACAATCTGGGATAGCAGCAGGAAGCAGCGGGAAACGTCGCTGGAATAAGGGAATTTCCCGCAAAAAAAAAGGAAGGTTGACAGCTATGCTCAGACTCCGTTCTGCACCAGGAGCCTTTGCTTCTAACTATTGTTAAGAGTTTGGGTTTTAAGATGGGTGCCAGACCCCCCTAATCTAGCAAGTGTTAGAATTTAATACAGATTTCTAAGGCTTGGAATAGCCAGGCTAGCCTCCTGCTGAGGCGATCTCCTGGGTGATGAGCCATTAAGGGGAATTCAGGGGTTCAGTGGGAGACGGCAAATGGGTGGGGGCCCCTCCCTCAATGGAAAAACCCAGAGTTTGGAGCAGAGGTAGCAGTGATGTGACCTAGAGGTAAAGCAGAAAGCTGGAGAGAGAGTCAAGGCAACAATTGAGACCAATGTTTGATTTCTGTTTGAATCCAAAGCTGTAGCTATGGCAGAAACAAGACCCTTTTGGGGTGTTAATGCTGTGAACCCCTCCACCGTAGGTTGCACACATGCATAAATAAACCGTATATCCCAAAGACACCACAGTCCCCTCTGTGGAAAACATGAACCCTGGATAAGTGCCTGGGGTGGTGTGCAATACTGTGGTGTCAGAAGTGGAGTTTCCAGAGTGTGGGTGGGCAGCTGAAGGATTTGGGCAGCAAACAGATGCAGTCAGTAGCTGAAGGCAAGGGGGAAGATGGTGCCTCAGAGAAAGGTGAGCAGGCTAGAGCTGAGGAGCTGCTGCTGCTTGATTTCTCCATTCCTTGGGAGCATGCTGTGGGGAATGGGGCGCAGGAGGAATTGGAGGTGTGTGTGAACGTGCAGGAGGAGCAGCCAGCACCTGAGGAAATGATGGTGTTTTCTTTGGTGGAGGAAAAGCTCGAGGCCTATGTGCATGCAGCTGGCGCCTGCTGAATTGGGAGAGATAAACCCCTCAATGATTTTGGCCCTTGGGTGCCCCAATATGGCATTGTGGGGTGGGAACCAGTCCCTATATTGGGTGCAGCCCTTAAGTAGTCTGGGCAGCCAGAGTCATCCAGGGTCCCATGGGTTTTGGGGGCAAGAGTCACTGTGAGGGTTATTTTCCTTTGTTTGGGCCCATGAAGCATTTAAGAGATGCTGGAAGTAAGCAGAGGTGGTGGGATTCCTGGCTGCCATTTTGGGTGGACTGAGCCACCTGATCCTAAGTAAAAGGACTTGTGCCAGGACTTGGATTTGCAGTTTGGGGCAGGAGGTGAAGTGGATGGGCCCAGGGGCAGCAAGAGGAAGTGTGCCTGTGAGGAAGCAGATGTTCTCCTAGAGTTGGGTCTTGAAGCCCTGCTTGCAGCTACAGAGACTGTTTTGGGACTCGAGTGTGAGTCTGGAGCCCCTGATCCACAGCCTGAGGTGAGCCAAAGTGAAACTGAAGGGCTCCTAAAAAACTGATGCTGTGATTTGAGCCTCGAAGTAGCTGTTGATCTACTGGGACCTTTGTGAAATCCCAAGGAAAAGAGTAATTTAGGCAAGTGCATGGTGTGGAGGTGGGGTTGCTGTATTGGGACTGCTTATTTGCTGCATGGATCCTTCCTGAAAATTTTAGCATTTATTGTTATTCTTTTTAAAATGCTGTTATTTTTGCATGCTGGAAACTATTTAATGATTTTTTAGGAATTGTAGTAGCACCAGGAAAAGGATGAGCAAGGGTAACGAAGCTCTAGTACTAAGGCTTGCATATTGACTTAAACATGTTGGAAACCCATTATTTTGGGGCTGGCAAATGTGGGAGACTGAGTAAGCTGCTTTGGGATGCAGAACTGACTGGGAGCGTGCACCAAGGGGAAAGAGGGAGGTCTTAAGAGATCCTGATGGACTGGAACTTGCATGAAAGAAATCAACTGTTACTCTCCTGGTGTTGGATTAAAAGTGTAATTGTGTATTATTATTAGTTTTGGATGACATGTGTTCTAATGCCTTTGCTAACTTGCCTGTTATTTTTCCGCAGGGAAGCTGTACTTTGCTGTTTGTTTGTACAGCTAGGACCAGATGTTCTTGGGGAGGGGGTAGTGTTATGAGTTAGGAGCGTTAAACTGGGTGCCAAACCCCTCTAATCCCTGGATCCAGAAAGTGATAGAACTTAATCAAGGCTTCTAAATCTTGGACTAGATAAGCTAGCCTTCTGGTGAAGAGCCATTAAGAGGGATTAAGGGGTTCGGTGCGAGACAGCAAATGGGTGGGACCCCCTTGTTTGAATCCAAGTTTGCGGCTATGGGAGAAACAAGACCCTTCTGAGGTATTAATGCTGTGAAGCCCTCCATCGTAGGCTCAGGTTGCATATATGTGTAAATAACCCATATATCATAAAGACACCACAGTCTCTGCTGTGCGTCATTCCAAAAGCAACATGAACCCTCAGTAAGCGCCTGGAAGCCCTGAAATCTCGCACCGCTTTGAGATTGGGGTGGCGTGCAACACTATTATAATTAGCAGCAAGTCGTGGACACCTTCCACTTGTTTGCCCAAATTAAGGGGTGCGAAATTGGGGTCAATCTCAAGCAGGCAGCATCCTTGGCAATCTTCCCCAAACACCTCTTTCTTCTGCTTTCCTTCCTCAAGAAACTCACATTTTTTCCATGACTTAAACCACTTACTGCAAGAAACATTAGAGGATATACAATTCCCTGTGCTTAGAAGAGGAGGCAAATTGGGGTGCGGGGCATTTTGCAGGGAAACTGAGGATGGGGAGAGCAAAGCGAATAATGGGCAGAGCCAGGGACAGATGTTCGTGTTCAACTAATCTGGAATGCCATGATGAAAACTGAAGGAAAACAATCTCAGAAGGGGAGTTCCCCATCTTATGCAGATCTGCTCAGCAGGAAGTCTCATTGGGTTTGCTTTCAAACAGGGATACCATGGATACCACCCACCCACCAGGGCCCCTTTGTGGGGAAGGGTAGAATATAAAGTTGTTAATAATAATAATAATAATAATAATAATTTATTACAACACAGCTGCTGTTCTGGAAAACAAAGTAAGTCCCTTCTGACCATAGCACACACAAACAATATAGAAGTCTACCAGTTTGTTTTCAGACAGCTGGTTGGGATTTTTCCCCACCCACAAGCCATACAACCCAGAGGAACATAACAACAACAATTACTAATAATTAATAATAATAATAATAATAATAATAATAATAATAATAATGATGTTACATTGCTATTAGGTCGCCAATGCTGGTCCTACTCAGAGTAAACCCACTGAAGTTAATGAGCACAACTAACAGGTTCATTACTTTCAACAGGTCTACTCTGAGTAGAACGTAGGTACAACTTATCATCAAATAAAACGCTGCCCGTTCTAACACTTTTGCATGGCAAGAGGGGGACATGCTTGCAAAAACCACATAAATAAGGAGGAAATGAACAAGAAGGGAGAAACTCTGGCAGGATGGAAGAATGGGGCAGCCTCAGGAGCCACGTAAAACGAGGCTGGGGCATTCATGAGCTCATTGCTTCCTCTCTTTTCTTAAGTCCCTCAAAGTCATAGAATCATAAAAATGTAGAGTTGGAAAGGACCACGATTTATTTTTATAAACTGAATTGATATTAAAATTTAGCTTGCAGGCAGGGGGTGTTTTATCTGTGCAAAGCTCCACACTTTTTCAAGAGCAACCTTCCCCCCTATTGTTGGCACAGCCATTATTAGTTAGCTGAATGGTGACCTTTTTTTTTTTAAATGCCTGCTCCAAAGGTCTTATCTTACTACACTAGGGATTATATAGCTATATCTGAAATTTCATGCATATCAGTTAATATTTTGACACTCCTCCATGAAAATAGCTGTTTACTTGGCCGTTTTCCTACGTTGTGAAGGCTGAAATTTCAATTCAGTGGAGCAGGGTCAAGATATTAACTGATATGCATGAAATTTCAGATATCGCTATGTAATCCCTAGTGTAGTGAGATAAGACCTTTGGAGCAGGCATTTTTTTTAAAAAAAAAGTTTTTTTATGAACCGCCCTACTTTTCAGTGGTGGCACCGCTGTCCCAGGATGTGGTTGCCAGGCTACTCTAGATGACCACATTACAGATGTCCTTTGGCGCTTTTTCTTCTGCAAGGCTTTTAATGATTAGTATTGCTGCTTTTCTCTGCATTTATTTATTTAAATTTATTTAAATCTGCTTGCCTGCATTTTTATGATGATGATAAAACAGAATAAATTGAATACAATCCTTTCAATTAAAAATAATGGCATTGCAAAAAAAATAATAATGACTGCACACGTGTATACTAAATTGTGCTTAAAAAAAAATATTTCCTCCCCTCTCTGCTTAAAGATTCTCCTGTGTGGTAGGTTAGGCTGGGCCACTAGAACGGGGATTTGGAGCCGGGACTTCCTCTAGCCACTGACACCCCAGCCACTACACCACACTGCCTCTCATCAAAGGTGACACTCTTTTCTTCATTGTACAACAATATAAAATATTGGGTTCTCTCGTGGGCTATTGCCCTTTAGTTTGTGCTCACCTCTTCTTTGTCGCTTTTACAACACAGAAATCAAATGCATGAAGAAAGAAAGAAAGAAAGAAAGAAAGAAAGAAAGAAAGAAAGAAAGAAAGAAAGAAAGAAAGAAATGTAGCCTTACCTAGCATCACGCAGAAGACGAGGGATCGAAAATCCTTGTTCCCTGGCATTGCAAAAAAATGAAGCTGGGCTTCTGTGAAGAGCGGCTGCTGAAGAGGCTTGTTGCAGGCTCCAAGGCAGGCAGAGTCTGTCAACTGATGATCTGGAGACGGGTGTCAAATCTTCTCCTGGGCTCACTTAGTCTGCGCTGTCAGGATTCCTTTGGGTTGACTTGCAGCAGGTGACTGAGGGCCTCCAAACTCTGTAAAAGGAGCCAGTGACCCATCCCAGTTTCCTTTGAAGTAATTGCAATGCACACTTAACAATTAGGTCACACTTTCATCTGAGAGGTTGCCAAACACACACACACACACACACACACACGGATGCGTGCAAGTCAGGTCCCTTGCTGGGATCCACACGCCTAAACTTTAGGGCAAGTCCGTTCAGTTTTCTCAGGTCTTTTATTTATTTATTTTTGAAATTATCCTAAAATAATACGTTGCAAAGCAAACCACAGAGCTATTTGCTGCTGGGCTTTGGATCCAGGATGTGGCATAGAGCACTTGAGGAAGGGAGCTTTTCCTTTATTTTGATGTATTGTGCAATTAATATACAATCAGCTTGCTGCCGTGTGATCCAAGCACACTTGTAGAACATTTCCCCTCCATTCTGCAATTTGTTTGATTATTATTTTTTAAGCACGGAATTCCAAATTTTCCTTCACACATTTTTACCTAAGAGATGAGCATGTTTTTAATCTAAAACACACATTTTAGTATGTTTTTGAGCTGCATATACAGCAACATTCAGATAAGAGGATTGTATTTTGACCTGTGAAATAGTCCAGAAAGTGCGAATAAAGTCAATTTGCTTACAAAATGTCCATTCAAGCATCGCTGGTCTTAATTCTGGCTCAGAATCAAATCCGCTTCAAGCCACTGTCTAGGATCCTGGCTGGCTTCCCTAAAGCACGAGGTTTGGATGCAAAGACAAACCATAGTTAATTCCAAATGGACATGGAAGTTGCTCACCAGGTAGGGCAGAACAGCATCACTGGCTTCCTGGCAGGTGAGGCACTGCTTATTCCCAGGAGGGAGATGGGTGATGCAGCGGTGGGGTGGGGGTCAGCATGCTCCTTGCTGCTGTGTTTGCACTGCACCCCATAAAAACAACCCTACTGATCAGGCCCATGGCCCATCTAGTCCAGCATAATGTTCTCACAGTTGCCTCTGGGAAGCCTGAAATCAGGGCCTGAGTGCAGCAATGTCAGGGACTGGCCGGTGGCTCTGGCAGTGTGTGGCAGAGGAATAATAGTAATAGTAATAGTAATAGTAATAGTAATAGTAATAGTAATAGTAATTTATTATTTGTACCCCACCCATCTGACTGGGTTTCCCCAGCCACTCTGGGTGGCTTCCAACAAAGATTAAAAATACATAAAAATGTCACACATTAAAAACTTCCCTGAACAGGACTGCCTTCTGATGTCTTCTAAAAGTCAGATAGTTGTTTATTTCTTTGACATCTGATGGGAGGGTGTTCCACAGGGCAGGTGCCACTACCAAGAAGGCCTTCTGCCTGGTTCCCTGTAACCTCACTTCTCACAGGGAAGGAACCGCCAGAAGGCCCTCGGAGCTGGACCTCAGTGTCTGGGTTGAACAAAAGGGGTAGAGACGCTCCTTCAGATATACTGGACCGAGGCCGTTTAGGGCTTTAAAGGTCAGCACCAACACTTTGAATTGTGCCCGGAAATGTACTGGGAGCCAATGTAGGTCTTTCAGGATCAGTGTTATGTGGTCCCAGTGGCCACTCCCAGTCGCCAGTCTACATAGCTGTCAAGGTTTCCCTTTCTTAAAGGAAAATTCCCTTATTCCGAATAGGATTCCTCGCAAGAAAAGGGAAAAGTTGACAGCTATGCCAGTCTAGCTGCCGCATTCTGGATTAATTGAAGTTTCCAGGTCACCTTCAAAGGTAGCCCCACGTAGAGCTTATTGCAGTAGTCCAAGCAGGAGATAACCAGAGCATGCACCATTCTGGCGAGACAGTCTGTGGGCAGGTAGGGTCTCAGCCTGCGTTCCAGATGGAGCTGGTAGAGAGCCGCCCAGGACACAGAATTAACCTGCGCCTCCATGGACAGCTGTGAGTCCAAAAGGACTCCCAGGATGCGCACCTGGTCCTTCAGGGGCACAGTTACCCCGTTCAGGACCAGGGGAGTCCTCCACACCTGCAGGTCTTCCATTAATTTGTCGAATCCTTTTGTAAAACCATCCAAGTAACACCCGCCGACACACCTGCCCATCATCTTGGGCCCTTCAGAGGAGCTGCCTCATGGTATCCAACATCACCCTTCCATAATGCCTAGGGGTCATGGCAGGACATCTGCAGCACTCCTTGTAGGGAAGGAGATCAGGCCAGAACGGTGGCTGCTAGGTGGCAGCTACCCCAAACAGTTTCGCTGACACTTTCACCAAAGGGGCAGCGCACATTTAAACAACAACAACAATTAAACCTCCACCCCCCACAGGTCCAGCTTGACAGGTGGGTATCATAGAATTGTAGAGTTGGAAGGGACCACCAAGGCTCATCTAGTCAAACCCTTGGCAGTGCGGAAGTAAGGCATGTTATTTAATTGCACAGCACTGTGCTGCTCATTGGGGCTGCCATGCACAGCTCTATTGCAAGCCTCAGGGATCCAGTTGATGGTTGATGCTTACAAGAACACTGGGCAGAGGACTTTGCAATCTCCCACCATGGTCCAAGCAAGTCTTTGCCTACCCCACACACAATGTCATATATGGCGTCCAGTGTAAGGCAGGTAAGGCCTGGCTTGAGTGAATTAAGCTAAGTGATTAATCACCCAGATATTAATCAACCCTAATTTTTAAACTGATGGGTTCATCAGCAATTTTTTAGTACTGGAGCAGTAAGAAGGCCCAGTCAGTGGGTCAGTGCATCTGGCTGTTAACCAGAAGGTTGATGGTTTGAGCCCACCCAGGGACAGTTGTGGGTAGGATACCTGCATTGCAGGGGGTTGGACTAGATGACCCTCAGGGTCCCTTCCAACGATAATTCTATGATATGACTGGCCACCTTTTTAACGTTTTTGCTTTATTGTGGCAGCAACACACTGAAACCAATACAGATGCAAGAAGAAAACCGCCACACCCTTAACATCTTGTATCATTGAATAAGATCAGGCCACAGAATAATTAAGCGAGGAAAGCTACAACCCAGTTGGGACAAACTTCTGAGGCGGCAAAGAGATAGGATCAGGCTGCCTTAAATCTAAACCACCCACCACTGTCTGTTATTAGAAAAACCAAAGTATCACCACCCAAAACACTCTGTTTAGAGCTAGAGATAGGAACTCACTGAGGTGGTACATTCATGAAAGTCATCAGCGTTTTTGTGTGAATTGCTCCTGCTGTGCCCATTTTTCTGTGCAATTTTGCCCAATATACATACTTTTACAAAGCAAATTTCCCTGTTACAATGGATGTTTGTGTTAGTATTTCATTCTCTCCTGGCAGGATCATGTGATCCTCTGTTTATATTCCATAACACTGTAAGTGTAGGAATGGAACTCAGACTAGAGAACTTCCGTTCTGTGTGCTTTTGGGTTTTGCTCTTTGTTCTCTGCTCTCTGACAGAGAAGACGTGTGTGAGAGACGCTGGTCACCCCAGCCAGGTTTTGTTGTTTTAATTTGCTGTACAAAAAGAAATGTGTGATGCCACATTCCTTCATCATCTGGCTACTTGCAGAACTCTAAGTGTGCACACAGCTCCACTGGATGTGTGTCGCAGTGTTGTCCGTGCAGGGGATGTACAGAAAGTTTGTATGTTAATTTAATGAATGTATGCTGTCACATACAACCATTACCCAAATATATGCCTTTTTGCACACATTACCTGCCTGGAGAACTGCATTGCAAAATTCAGGAAAGCGCAGATTTTGAAGGATGGCTGTATTTCGCCTGGCACATTTGCTTTGAAGATTGCAAATTAGGCAAGCTTGCCTTCAAATGTGAACTGAATCAAATTTCTCCTTAATCCCTACTCCCCAATAAATATGGTACCAAAAATGTTCCTTGGTTGGGGGAGGTTCCATTTGAACTATACATTTAAAGCAGTATTATACCACTTTAAACAGTCGTGGCTTTCCCCAAAGGCTTCTGGGAATTACAATTCATTCAGGGTGATGAGAGTCATTGGAAGACCTCTCCCCATTCCCCTCACAGAGCTACAATTTCTCAGAGTGGTTTAACAACCAGTTGTAGCTCTATGAGGGGAATGGGGCTCTCTCAACAACTCCCAGCATCCTCAACAAACTACAACTCCCAGGATTCTTTGTGGGGAGCCATGGCTGTTGAATGTGGCATGATACTGCTTTAAATGTGTAGAACAGGATGGGGCCAAAATCCTTGCTTGTGGAGAGCTAACAAAAGGGAGAAGGCTGGGCAATATAGTGTGTTACTGAAGTTATGGTGTCCAGTGAATTATTTGGTGGTGGAATGAAAGGTAAAAGGTAAAGGTAAAGGTACCCCTGCCCGTACGGGCCAGTCTTGCCAGACTCTGGGGTTGGTGCGCCCATCTCACTCAAGAGGCCGGGGGCCAGCGCTGTCCGGAGACACTTCCGGGTCACGTGGCCAGCGTGACATTGCTGCTCTGGCCAGAGCCAGAGCCAGAGCCGCACATGGAAACGCCGTTTACCTTCCCGCTAGTAAGCGGTCCCTATTTATCTACTTGCACCCAGGGGTGCTTTCGAACTGCTAGGTTGGCAGGCGCTGGGACCGAACAACGGGTACGGTCCCTATTTATCTACTTGCACCCAGGGGTGCTTTCGAACTGCTAGGTTGGCAGGCGCTGGGACCGAACGACGGGAGCGCACCCCGCCGCAGGGATTTGAACCGCCGACCTTTCGATCGGCAAGCCCTAGGCGCTGAGGCTTTTACCCACAGCGCCACCTGCGTCCCTTGGACGGAATGAAAGAGGAATGAAAGAGGTGGAATGAAAGAGCATTCTGCAATCTGAAGCTGCAATACAGGTTGTCCCAGACTCTTAGTATCCATCTGCTTGCACAAGGCTGGGGAGCCTGTCAGCCTCCAGGTCAGTGGTTTCCAAATGTTTTCGAACCTCTGCCCCCTTGATTCCACCCACAATGCCCCTACTCTGCCCTATAAAAGGCATTGTGCAGAATAGTGGTTTGCATGACCAGCTAGGGAAGATAACAACACAGTAAAATTCAGCACTCCCATAAATGAAGATGCAAGGGTGAAGGAAATTGACAGCATGTAATCTTTATACATGAGTGGCTTCCCAAACATGCACAACCCTTCACCTACCACAGACGTGCGGTAACTACTAAGAAAACCAATAGCTATTCCCAATAATTGTGATTAGTGACAACTCAGAGTCGTAAATACATACAAACGTGACCAAAGGAAATAGCTTTGAAAGCGTTAAGAGCAATAAAGCCTTAAAGAAGAGGTGAGGAAGGTGTTTCTCTCTGGGCCAGGGTTTCCTAAACTTGTGTCTCCGGCTATTTCTGGACTACAACTCCCATCACCCCTAGCTAGCAGGACCTGTGGTCAGGGATGATGGGAGCTGCAGTCCAACAAGAGCTGGAGACCCAAGTTTGGGAAACATTACTCTAGGCTCTAGCCTGGTCCATCGTAAACAAGGAATAAATGTGCTGGGAGGGGCCCAACTCCAGCACCCCACTGCCGCCTCCTTGCTTCTTACTGCCCTTCTAGGTACTCTCAGTCCCCATACAAGGGGTGGTAAAGGTAAAGGGACCCCTGGCAGTTAAGTCCAGTCGCAAACGACTCTGGGGTTGCAGTGCTCATCTCGCTTTACAGGCCGAGGGAGCCAGCGTTTGTCTGCTCCGCAGACAGTTTGTCCAGGTCATGTGGCCAGCATGACTAAGCCGCTTCTGGCGCAACAGAACACTGACACCAGAGCAGCGCATGAAAACATTGTTTACCTTTATCTACTTGCACTTTGACGTGCTTTTGACTGCTAGGTTGGCAGGAGCTGGGACCGAGCAATGGGAGCTCACCCTGTCGTGGGGATTTGAACCGCTGACCTTCTGATTGACAAACCCAAAGGCTCAGTGGTTTAGACCACAGAGCCACCCGCATCCTAGGACAAGGAGTGGTACCAACCACTTTGAGAACCACAGCTGCAGATGTTGCTGACTCCCATCCTCCCTCACTATTGGGCAGTGCTGGTTGGGGCTGATGGGAGTCAGATTTCCAAGATACCTGGAAGGTCTCTAGCGCCCACATGCCAGCCCAGCCCAGCCCAGATCAGCCTCCCTCCCAAACGGTACCTTGCTCCACGCCTCTCCGACAGTGCATCCGGGCCCTGCCTCTCCGCTTTCTATCATCCTGCATCAGGAAGGGAAGGAAGGCAAACTGGGCACAGACAACGCCCTGCACCTTTCAATTAGGGTTTGACAGCCCGGAGCTAACTGGTGGTGACTCGTCCTCCAAACTAAACCCAGATGTAATTTATGAGAGCAAGCAAAGGAAACAAATGTTTGGATTCATCGCAGGGCAGGGTGCCTTGCTAAGGCACTAGGCATTTTGTGGGACATCCCTCATTTTCACCAAACGGCAAAACCAGATCTGGTGAGCGTGTGGTGAATGTTTCTATAAAGTTTACGAGGCTCGGGTGCCTCCCTTGGTTTCAAAAGTTTTCGTGAGGACAGGACTCGTACTAATCACTATTCACATGTATATTGCGCTTTGGCGTATGTCATCATAAGGTCTTTGGTCTCAGTGCTCCTCACAACAGCTCAGAAAGATAGGCCAGAGCAGACTGCACATGGACCACAGGAGATTTTGCACAACTCCCCTGGGCTTTTTACAGTTAATTAATTAATTAATTTACAATGTGTATATATTGATAGGTGATAACGCCAAGGCCTGGTGCCTCCCCCAAAATGCAGCATTGCCCGGGATTCATCACTCCAGTCTCCTGGCACGCTGATGTGGCCTGTATCAAGGGACATGAGCACACGATTAGCAGAGTTCAAAACAGAATCTCAGCCTTGAGGAGTAACACCTAAGGCTAATTTATTGCAAATTAAATCAAACGTAACAAAACAAAGAAAACATGGCTTCTCTCTCTGTCTTTCTTCCTCGGAAAGAGAGCTGCAAAAGCAAAAGCTATACAAAAACGGAACAGCGTATCTCCATTTCCCCTCACAAGACTCCAACAATCAGGGCTGGAATGTAAACAGACATGTGACATGCAACAATCCCACACCTCTGCAGCTGGGGAGGAATGGAAATCTCAACATCCTCCCCCATTTCATGTAACCCGCTGCTGCAGTATTTCAGCCTAACTGCAACAGCTGTACATAAGTCTGAAGTTGTTCCCTGTCAACAACTTTTGACAACAGATCAGCAGGAATTCCCTTTCCTGGCATGTAGGACACCTGAATGAGTCCCATGATATACTGCCTGATTGTAGTAAAACCTCTAAGCACGTTACAAGAAATTTTAAAAATCATCACAAAAAAAACCCTGTTGATTAAAATCAATTGCAAAAAAAAAAAGATTAAAACACAGTAGCATCTACGTGTCTAGAAAGGCTTACCAGAACAAAACTCTTCTAAGCAGTGGGGAGCCCCTGTGGGGGGGGGCTTTCACAGCTTTGGGGCCATCACAGAGAAGGCCCTCTCCTGAGCTGCCACCCCTTTGAGCCTCTGAGGATAGAGGAACTATCCAGGTGCTGATCTCAACATCTGAAATGCTTTTGAAGGGGAGGAGGTGCTCTTTCTGTTATCTGGGGCCTGAGACATTATGCAGAATCCACTTAATCAGAGGCACACCCTCCAACCCACATGAGACCACAGAGCCCAAAATATGCGCTTCTTTCGGAGCCGTGCTTGCACAGCACCTTCAAATCTGTGTTTTGGAGAGCTGTGTGAAATCATGGTTTAAAAATAATAATGTTTTTTTAGGGGGGTGCTTTTTACCGGGCAGGATCTCAGCGTCAAATCATGCGAGATCATGGCATCCAAAATGGCTGCCATGCTCTCAAGCAAGCAAACAAACGGGATGTCCCATTTTTTTCCAGGACACTTGCTGGTTATGAGAGAGTCCAGCTTTCCATACTTTTCAAGTTGGTGACACACTTTTTAGACGTGTATCATTTCACGACATAGTCATTCAGTTTTCCTAGTGAACCGGAGGTTAAACTAACCCCTTTTCCAGCCCTGGGAGGTGTGTGAAGAGCATTTGCATGGCACAACTGCGCACTGCAGCCGACACACTAGTGTGTTGCAACACACAGTTTGGAAAGCTCTAGTCTACGAAGGCTGATGATGCCACAATACATCTGTGGCAGGATATTGCTCTTGTGGCAACAGGCTCACATAGTTGCCCCTCTGAAATTTGATGCCCAGGGCTTGCTTTGTGAGCATCTTCACAGGTCAGACCCATAGCAGCCATTTTGTGCTGTCACCCACAGCACTTTTATCAATATAAGATGAACCACACACCCCCAAAGCACTGGTCAGACTTATAGTCTCTGAGCACAATAAGAGTCCCACTGGTTCAGATCAGAGGCTTGTCTAGTCCAGTAACCTATCCTCTTGGTGGCAGATTCTCCTTCATGATCGCCAACAACACAACTATCTTGACTAGTAGCCATCGATAGATTTATTTCACCCTCCTTGAATTTGTCTAACCCCCATTTAAAGTTGTCCAAGTTGGCAACCATTACTCCATCACATGTAAGCAAATTACATAGTTTAACTGCATGAAAAAAATACTTCATTTTGTCTGCCCTGAATCTTCCAACGTTCACCTTTGTTGGATGATCCTGGGCAATGAGAGATGGAGGATTTTTTTTTCTTTTAAAAGGACTAGAAATTTGAGCATTAAAATAAATTCATGCCGATTTTTCTGCTTTGAGGAGCTGTGACAACACTTCTCAAAGTTGATAGTAAAGTGTATCTAGAGCGTGGATGGAAATGTAAGAGCATGTGAGCTGTGCTGGATCAGGCCAGAGGCCCATCTAAGCCCAACATCCTGTTTTCATCAGGTACTAACCCAGGTGGCCCTGATGGGAAACCCACAAGCAGAGCTAGAAGGCAATAACGTTTGGTATGTAAAGGTATACTGCCTCTGTCCATGGAAGTTCTCTGTAACTATTGTGGCTAATAGCTGTTGATGAACATGGATTTATTCAACTCCCTTTTACTCAGGGCCAAACTAGATGTGTCACTGCCATAAACACACAGGTTTCTAAACGCAAATTGCATCAGTTGGTGAGGTGGAGCGATAATTCTTTTTAAAAAATCCTTCTTTGATGTCAGTATTGGCCTTGCAAGGAATTCCCCTCTGGGTGCTAACAGTCAGTTTGAACCCATGGCTGGATTTGTTTTTACATATGTAATTGCTTTTCATTGTTTCTTCTACGGAATTGTTTTTAATTGTTTCTCTTGCTGTTTTTCTTACTGATTGTTGATTAAGTCTATTTTATGGGAAGTTATTCATAAACGGAATCAAGCAATAAACAAGCAAATAATTTGCTTTGGGAGGAAATTCCTTTCTGGATTTAACCATGGTTTATTATAAGCGGAATCCAGCTGGTGCCCTTGAGCTCACACAGTGGGGAATGTTCACCTGTCCATTTTGTTTTCTCTTAATTTTCTCAGTTTCTCAGTCTTAAATTCAGTTTGCTACATTTCCTCACCAGTTTGTGATTTTGTCTCTGTCTAGTTTTTGGCACCGGGAAAAAACTTTCCTTTTTATCTGGGTTTTTGTCCCTTAATCTGAAGGGTTCTTAAATATTTGTGGCCTCCTGAGGTGAGGCAGGACCTGCTAGGCCTGTCTTTTATTTGTGCAGATGTGTTTCTCGGTTCATTGATTGTGTTTATTGTAATTGATTTTAGTACAGTGGTACCTTGGTTCTCTAACTCAATCCATTCTGGAAGTCCGTTCAACTTCCGAAATGTTCGAAAATCAAGGCACGGCTTCTGATTGGCTGATTGGCTGATTGGACGTTCGGCTTCTGAAAAACGTTCACAAATTGGAACAGTTACTCCCAGGTTTGCAGCGTTCATGAGCCGATTTGTTCGTCAAGTAAGCCGTTCGGGAACCAAGGTACCACTGTATTGCTATTGTGTTCATAAGTTGTTTCAAGGCCTTTTTATGAATAAAATGACTAATTAATAATAACAATAACAATAGTTCTAAAAATATGTTTTTAATTAAGATTTTCCATAAGTAACAAAAATACATTCAGTGTCTCTATTTTCAAATTGTAGAGTTTTCATATAGGTTGATTGCAGTCAATCTGAGACATTTTTGTTGTACATAATAGTAATAATAATTTTAAAACAAAAAGTCCTCGTGGAAGTTCTTCAGAATTTTGATATGCATTTCTTCTGATAGACACATTTTTGTGTGTTCAATTTTGCCAAAGATGCACATTTTTGCAATGAATTTTCCCCACAATAATACATTTTTATATGTGATTGCCACTAATTATATCAGCATTTGGCTGTTAGAGGTACCAAGTGCCACCTGACATTAGGGGGGCTCATCGCATGTGCATGACATCACATGTGCAATGCACACCCCTCTCTGTCTGCAAGGCCCGGTGATGCCCTCCACCACCGCAGGCAGGCCCAGCGAGGCTTGGATACTCAAGATTGGGGGGTTCAGCCCCATCCCCACATACTTGGGGGGGGGACCCTCATCCCCATAAAGTTGACATTTATGTTAGCTTTGATTCCTAAATTGCAGGGGGTTGGGCCCTTCCAACTCTACAACTGTAAGATTCTGATCTATTAACCACCTTGGTTCTCCATCTTAAGGACCAAAACAAGAAATTGTGAGCTGCTGCTTGAGCCGCTGCTGGCATCAACACAGCTTCCTCTGCTATGTACTTCCCTCACCCTCTGGCAAGCATTAATTTTGGATGGAGGAATTGGAATTGCCCAATTCCGGGGCTGTTGGACGCAAGACATTAAAACTCCAGCAGATAATCTGGTGCAATTGAACTGCTCTGCTTTGCAGTCGGCATTCCTGGAAGTCAACATTCCAGTGTCTCTGGGTGGGGCTGGCCCCGGCCAATTGTGGCGCTGGTTGTAATGCAATTTGGTTACTTTTAATTAACTCTAGCTCTAATTAGGGACTGGAAGCAAGCCGGACAGAAAGCTAGTCAAGTGGCTAACTGATCTCACTTCCTAGGAAAGAATCCAGCATTTTGGCAGTGAAGCAACAGGGAGACAGTATTTGTGGAAAGAGGGTTCTCTCTCTCTCTCTCTCTCTCTCTCTCTCTCTCTGTGTGTGTGTGTGTGTGTGTGAGAGAGAGAGAGAGAGAGAGAGAGAGAGAGAGAGAGATTTAACATTAGCCCAGGGGACTAAGAGTGCATTAATCACAAGTCAAAACAACTCAGCAGGGTTTTTTAAAATATAAAAAAACTCTCCAACAAAATCAACATGCCTCATCTTGTGGGTTTTGTATTTCCCTGGGAGTGGCATCCACAAATGGGTGGCAAGAATTGGTAACTCCGCTTGGTACACTGAGGTCATAAGAACTTAATTAAGGCCTTGCTGGATCCGGCCAAGTTTCATTGATGTACAGTATTGCAAACAGCAGCCTGCCAGGTGCGCGCATGCATGCCTCCTGCAAGCACAACAGCAGAAGCTGGCCAGAATGCGGAAGTTGACTGACCCTGGACCTGGAGCCTTTACTGAGCAATCGAGAGCGTGAACTGGGGAATCCTGGCTCCCAGTTTCCCCTGAGAACAGGGGTGGAGAGACTCGAACCCAAGGGTCAAATGTCCCCCTCCAGACCTCAATGGCATGTGGGACTCCCCCCTGACCCAGCAATGCACTCCCTCCCCAGGCTACACTCCTCACTGGCCCTGAGGGTTTCTGCCTGGCTGGCGTTTGCCCTTGAACTCATAGCTGCGATTCCTGCATTGTGGAGGGTTGAGCTAGATGGCCCTTGGGGTCTCTTCCAGCTCAGCGATTCTATGACTCTATGGCAATGCCTCTTGCTTCACTGGCTGGAGGACGGAAATGGGTGTGTGTGGAAACTGGCCTGCTGGAGGAGAAGGAGAAGGAGGAGAAGGAGAAGAAGAAGAATATGTACATTTGCTGCTCCGCCTACTTTGGCTTTCAGCCTTGCCTGTCGCTGACATGTGGCCCCCAAAAGGTTGCCCCACAGGGAATGCGGCCCTCAATAGGAAAAAAAGGTTCCCCATCCCTGATCTAAGCCAATTGACTGTAATCCACCTTGAGTAAGATAATTCCCAATGTATTAGTGATGCATTGCATCAGGAAGGCACTTCCTTTCATCATTCCTGAACCTAATGCCATATCAATTAATTGGGATGACTTGGAGTTCTGAGCAATGTCCGGGTGTCCACGCCATGCTCACAGCATGCACCATTTCGCAAACCTCTCCTGCAGTCATGCTTTCCCCCTTAAATTAAAAACCCCACATGTTGTAATTGTTCCTTGCCAAGGAGTCAAGCAGTCGCTTGAGCACTCTGGCCACCCAATTCCAAATGTACAATATCATTTTTGAAATAAGCAACAGCAAGAATCTGTCACGGTGTTGTTGTTATACAAGTGGTTTTTTCCTTAGGGTATTCAAGGGTACACAATACCAGCATCTTTGCACCAAAATGTTAAAAGTGCAGCACTTAATGTAACAATTCATGGCGAGTACCAGCACCTTTTCCCCTAAGTAAATAAAAAAAGCACTGATGATGATGATTTTCATTTCTATACTGCTTTATATTTCAGAGAAAACACCTCAAAGCAGTTTGCGACCTACATTAAAACATCAAATAAAACAATCCAGAATGAAACATCACTGAAGAAAGTCAGATATGAAGTATACATTCAATGCAACATGTTTAACAGGAAACTAAAATGTTACCTTAAAAGATTTCAAACTAAAGCCTTACAAAGGAGGTCAACTTCAGAATGCATATTTAACGCAGCAAAGTTAACCAAAAAAAGCATCTTAAATGTTTCAAAAGAAAGCATCACTAAAGGAAGTCAGATATAAAATGGACACTTAAAAGAGCATAATTAACAAGAGAACAAAACATTATCTTGAGTGTAGAACGTATCTGCCAGTCCTGCCCATAGTGGTTCATAGCAGGTGGCGGCTGTGGAAACTCAGGCTCCATGACCTGGGTCTGCACGATGAGACAACCAAAATGTCAGTGGCGATATCACGATTCAGGGAGCCTACAGACTGTCTGCCTGCCTCCTCCCACTCAGCTGACCTACAGCTTAGGGCAGGTAGCAGGCAGACCGTTTAGGGAACGCAGAACCTACGCGCATCCAAGCCACCATGTCTCTCCTAGGAGAGACGCGTGGCTTGGGCACGCTGCAGGCCCCACAGTGAGTACCGCCTGGCATTTTGTCACCCCCCCCCCCAGTGGTGACACCCAGGGCAGACTGCACCCACCAAACACCCCTTCTCCGCCCCTGGCAAAACGTAGCTTCGGGAGATTAGAGTGGATAAAAGCACCATAGCTCAACAAGTCTCAGAAAGGTGATGGGGAAATGCACTGGAAAACTGTGGAGGTGAACAAACGATTTACTGGAAGACGTAAAGCCTGAGAGCAAATCAGCGTAAAATGCAGGATGAGTGCTCATTATATATATAAAAAATAGACCAGATTTGCCTCCGCATAACAATGAGGGAGGAATTCGATTCAGTTTGCACTGAAAAACAGATTGATTAAATCTGCACATTCCAAAACAATGTGAGAACCAAAACAGAGCCACTGTTTGAATTACGCAACTTTCCGAATTGTCTGATGCAATTCTTCCTATAAATGGAAGCAGAACAGGACTTGAAAAGCAAAGAGTTATCTTTCACCTCTTATCAACAGCCTGGGGCAATGTTGCCAGATCCTTGAAAACCTTCAGCATCTGTCATTTGGATTGCTGATACTCCAGGGTTTGGCAAACTGCCCTTCTTGTAAAGATCTCTCATAAACTAAAAGTACCTGAAGGGTACAAATGACAATATTTGGTGGTTATACGGCCTGATTTTATTTCTAATACAAATATTGGCACACGGTCTGTGCAAATGGCCAGCTCATCTAAGACTCTACAGAACCTTTATTCTCAATAAAGATGGAACTCGCAGGTGAAGAATGCTTTTCTTTTTACACATCTTTTTTATTAGCTGTAAAGCGAATCTTTGTACGAGTTAACATATTATTATCCCTCTGCACCGTGTCTTTGTACTTTTCTCCTACTAGGCTGTGATGCTTCACAGCTGGCAGTTTTAATTCTTTGTTTACTTTTTGTACTTAAAGAAAAACAAAACAAATCAAATTAAAAAAAGAAATGGAGAGGATTGAAATTGGCAGGTCCTCCCATCCCTGCCTATGTCTCTAAGCTTTGTGCAAGCAAATCAGGATGGATGCTGAGCAAACAGAAACAGCAGCCCAGGCCTCTCCTCAAAGTGGCTCCACATTCTCTGCTCAACCGATTTTTCAAGTTATACCATTTGATCAATTGTGCCTCATCCAAGCACTTCCAGCTTCTTCCTTTCCCTCCTACTCTCCTCATCACTCACACCCTTCTCCTCAGTCATGAAAGTCGGTGCCTCATGTTCAAGGCGTGGCCCTTCCTCCCCGTGACAGCTCTCTTAATCGCCCGTGAGTCTCAACACTTCCCTTTTCCTTCCTCCTTTCCACACGACTTTGGTCACTGGGCAGTTCCCCTTTCCTTAGCTGCTCAGACAAACACCAGGATTTCAATAGGGACATTCTGGGCTTCCAGAATCTTCTGTACACATCCCTCACACCCTCCAAGTGCCCCTATTTTCCAGGGACATCCCTCATTTACAGAAGCTGTCCCGGTTTCCGATTTGATTCCGGAATGTCCCACTTTTCTTTAGGATGTCCCTATTTCCATTGGAGAAATGTTGTAAGGTATGGAGTTATCCGACCCCTGAGCCATCTGAAGGCAATTCTGTACAGGGGTTTGTTTTTTTTAAAAAATGTATTGTTTAAAAAATGTTTAATGTTTTACAGTGGAACCTCGGAAGCTGAACGCCTTTGAACTCGAATGTTTCGGCTTCTGAACAATCGAAAACTGGAAGTGATTGTTCTGGTTTTTGAATGATTTTTGGAAGCCGAACGTCCGGCGCAGCTTCCATGGCTTCTGATTGGCTGCAGGATGCTCCTGCAGCCAATCGGAAGCCGTTCCTTGGTTTTCAAACTGTTCCGGGAGTTGAGCAGACTCCTGGAACGGATTAAATTTGAAAACTAATTTACGACTGTATTATGTTTTTATATATGTTGAAGCCACTCAGAGAAGTGGGGGCAACCCAATAAGATGTGTGTGGTATACATAGTAAAATTATCATTATGGAATGGGACGTCCCTATTTTCATCAGAGAAATGTTGGAGGGTATGATTCCTCAGTTCAAAGATGGGGAAGCTTTTCCCTCCTGAGGGCCACATTCCCTTCTAGTCAACTTTCCAGGGGCCACAGGGTAGGCCAGAGGTAAAAGCAGGTAGAGCAACAGAAGCAAATGTTAGCTTTCTTCATTTCCCCACTCAGACAAGAAAGAAGCATTGTTATCAGAGCTCTAGGAGGCACTCCAGCCGGGAGAAATGGAGCCTCAAAGAGCAAAGAAGGGTTGGACGGGGGGCAGGGGGCATCCAGAGAGCCCCAGGGGCCACTTATAGCAGTTTGGAGGGCCACATTTGCCCCTTTGCCTGAGGTTCCCCATCCTTGCCTTAAATACTCAAATCTTTTTGGACGTAATCCCAAATAATCCCAGCTAATCCTTTTGACAAATTGATAAATTGTAGGGATGTCACGGCAGCATTATTCCAATATGGCAAGTGGCTAGATAGTGGTGTCCTCAGGGCTGATCTTGGCATTTTGCAATCATCACAGCAGAGAGTTTCGCCATCTTGTTTTTAATGAGAGGAATCTGTTGACAGCCTGCTGTTAAGGCACTATGTGGAGGAGGAGGAGGCCTAACCTATTCTCATCTGTTTTCCCAGCCAAAATGGGCCTCTCCAAAGCAAGTGCCTTGGAGCGAAAGGGACGACCCAGCTCAGTATTGTCTACACTGACTGGCAGCAGCAGGGTTTTCACAAAGGCATCTTTCCCATCCCTAAGATTGAAGCTGGGACCTCTAGCCTACAGGAAACATGTGTTGTGTGGGGCTGCCCTTGTCAGTGGTCCGGGAACTTCAGCTGGTGCAAAACACAGCAGCCAAGGTGCTCATAGGAGCAAGTTGCTGGCCATATGTTACTCTCTTTAGGAAGAAAATAATTCAGGGCCTCCTGTCATTTTTACTCAGTGTGGCTGATTGGGTCAGATTGATCCTACAATGGTGGTTCCCTCAACCCACCAAGCATAGGAATTGACCATTCCAGCATGAATAGTGCCAACAAGGTTTGTGGGGATATAGATGGGGGGGGGGGGACACAACGCCTAAACCCTATAAATTAATAAATGGTAGGATTTTATTTAGGATATGAAGAGAGAATACAAGTTGCAGTGAAATTCCTGGGCTAGCTTATGCCAAATGACCTGGCCAAGCTAGGACCACTGAGAAACAATACAGGGCTATAGAGATCCTTTGACAATACAAGAGAACTGTCCTCCCTTAGGGTTGCCATGTGTCTGTTTTCCAGGACATGTCCTTTTTTTCAGGTGTAAAATTTCTATCCGGGTGGATTTTTTATATTTGCCAAAATGTCTCTGGCTATACTTTCTGGATGAGACATAGACATAACTGATGGTTGAAGACTTGCCTTCCTCTTCTCCTGCCCCCCTCAGCAATATATCACAGCTTCTATAGCCTACATGTAGTAGAGGTATTTAAAATGAGTGTCGTCACAGCGTCCTCTTTTATTTTTGCTCTTCAAAATATGGCAACCCTATCGTCCCCACCCCTTGTGCTGAGGTTGTGAACAGAGACTGGGGGCTTGGAAGGTTGCTAGAGTAACTGGAAGTGAGGTGACAGGAAAGGAGAGGTTTTAGCAAGGTGCGCTGGGAAGAAGAAGGGGAGAGAAGAAAGACTGGGATCCATCTTGGGCAGGCTGGCTGAAGGCCGGCTGGGAGAGATCATTGGACTCCAAGGCTGCATTGCTGTGGGGGACAAGCCTCTCTGGAAATGACCATGCTTTAAGATCTGGACCTCCTCCATGCAGACTGAAGGTGCAAATAGGTGAACGAACCATATTTCTTAAAGCTATGACAATCTCCGCCATATCTCAATTCTCCCAAGGAACACAGACCCTGGGTGAGTGCCTGGAACCCCATGGACTCTTGCCACTGCTCGGCAGAGAGTGGGGTTGGCGCATGACTTTTGTAACAATACATTATGAAAGCTGAAAAGTAATCCTGTTGCAATTCAAGGACAACAGTATAAACAAAGAATATGATTTCAGCTGAGTGTCACGTCAAAGTGCCTGTTCCCAGTCAGCAATGAAGGGAGAGAGAAGCTCAGATTCCTCCTTTTAGTCACTTTCAGACCCCAAAGCCATCACTCATGCATCCTGTGGGGAACCTTTATGGCTCCAGGAACCGGATCTATATCAGGCCTCAGCCTGTGGGACAACTTTGATAAATGGGCAGGCGCTTGTCAATCACATGGCATTATTATGGCATCACAGGTTGATAGATGGGTTGTCATGCCCATTTCAAAATCCTTTGCATGGGCTTCGCTATGCTTCTCCTTTCTGTTGCCAAAGCCAAAGGCAGAAAGGGGAGGATGATGCTCATCTCACCTCTCCCCCACTGCCTACTGCCTGCTCTCTGTGGTGTTTAAAGAGAAAGGGGACAACTGCATCAAAGAGCACTTTTGCAAAGGGCTTCAAAACACCCTCTGCACTCCCATTTGAGGCTCTGGAGGCTCAGACAGGAGCACGGGGGCTGTCTTAAAGCCCTTTGCAAAAGCAATATTTGAAGCAGCCCAGAACTTCTTTAAGTGAGCTGCCCACAGCCATACCCCTTTAAAGAAGACATGTAGAGCTGCTTCCGAGAGTGCTTTTGCAAAGGGCTTTAACCCCCACTCAGCAACCGAAGAGTAGGGATTACACCCTGCTGCCTCGGCTGCACAATCACGTACCATGCTGGGAAGAAGGCAAGCAGCCAATGCAGGGTTAAACCCTGCCATGCCAGCCATTGACTGACATCACCGATGGTTTGAAGAAAATGGGCCTACTGTCCAATCTTGGCCTGTGGGCTAGAAGTTCCCCACCCCTGCTATGTTTGTTAATGCCAAGCATTCTGTTATCACAAAAGCACCACCGCACACCAGATTCCTTGTCTTGTCACAACCGGACCCCTCTCGTGTACACCCATCCAGTTTCAGTGTTTGTATCTCCTGATATTTAAGATTTGCCAAGATCCCCAAACTGAGGGTTGCATACAGTGTTAGTCCTTCTCAAAGTAGACATGACTAATGTGGATTCAGTGATTTCAAAGTGTCTACTCTGTGTAGAACTTAGTTGGATACCACTCTTGACGCTTCAAAACATTCACCTGATGTCTTAACTAGAAACCACAAGCTGCTGCACGTGTGCCTCGTATTCCTCTTCCTCTCTGTCCAGCTACTCCCAGCTCTTTTAATAGAAAAACATGCCGTGCCCTCTGTGGCATCATGCTGATTTTGGTAACTTATAATAGTAGTCCTTTCGGCAAGCTTTGAAGAGATTCCCATGCAGCAGAGTGATTGATACCTTTGCCAGGTGAGTCCATATGAATCACTTCCAGCTGGGTGAGAGGAAGAGCTGCACTGGAGGCTGACTTGTGCTTAGATCACATTCCAACGGCTGTAGCCAACTACGTCCTACTTAGAGTAAACCCAATGAAAGTAATGTACCTGTTTATTTCAATGGGTCTACTCGTATTTACGGGACCACCTCTCCTGGTATGCCCCGCAGAGGACCTTAAGGTCCACAAATAACCATAGTTTAGAGGTCCCGGGCCCTAAGGAAGTCAGACTATCCTCCACCAGGGCCAGGGCCTTCTCAGTGATGGCTCCGACCTGGTGGAATGCTCTATCCCATGATACCAGGGCCCTTTAGGATTTAACCTCCTTTCGTCCAGCCTGTAAGACAGAGCTATTCCACCTGGCCTTCAATTTGATCTTCTATTTCCCTTCTCTTCCCTCTCCCTCCCCTTTTATGAAGATTACCCACTCTGAGACCCCACAGCTAATTCTCCCTGGCCTCCTTGCTGGCCCAAGTAGGACTAATTCAGCCAGCTAGCCCTGGTGGTTATCTAATGCTTATTAGATGGATTTCCCCTAAACTGATTTCTGAACTTTGAATTTCATTGTTATTCGTGTTTTTATACTGTATTTTATGCTGCTTTTACAATTGTGTTTTAAATTTGTTGTTAGCCGCCCTGAGGGCGGGGTATAAATAAAAAATAAAAAATTATTATTATTATTATTATTATTATTATTATTATTATTATTATTATTATTACTCTGAGAAGGACTACCCACACTACATGCAACCTAAAAGCAACAAATTTATCCACTATTTTTCAACAATTTCTCAACAATTTTGGGTTCTTCCAAAAAAAAAAAAAAAAAAAAAGGCTCAACAACCTGGTTTTTACTTTTTGTAAATACGGTATGTCAACTGTAGCCTTATTAGACTATACCGACTGGTGGGGTCTGCGTTGCTCCTAGGAGGGAGAAAGGAAGTCAAATGACATCGAGGTTTGGTTCAGAGAAAGAGTTTATTCTGCTCTCCGGATAGCAGAAGGCACTTGCATGGTCAGCCCACAGCAAGTCCAAAGAAAAGAGAAATTTCATGCAGTATATATATCCTTCAGGCACCCTCTCTCCCCTTCCCCAGGAATCTAACCACGTCAGCTTATACACGTAAGTTGACATCCATGACCATAAACAGTTGTTCCTGTTCTGGCACTCTTGACCATAAAAGGTTGTTCCTGTTCCTATTCCTACTCTTATCTTGGAGCAAGAGGTCACCAACTCTAAGAGCTCTCCTGGCGCCGTTCCCGGGTGGCTGACAAGGTCTGTACGTCAGTGTGGTCAGGATGTAAGATAAGACCCAGACGTGCCATCCCTGCTCTATTTTGGAATGGACAAGGCCATCCATTGCCATCACGGACTGATAAAGGAGAGGGCTTTGAGCACTTGTTTATACAGCTGGCTTTCTGTTTATACATTGACTCAAGCTCAAGCTTCCTGAGCTTGAAAAGCTCAAGTTAATGCATTTTAGAAATGCTCCCTTGGAGGAGGAAAAATGGGGATTTTGGGGGCCCGTTTCAGACTGACTGCACAGTCAGTTTTTGGATTTGGAAAACCCATTCCTTCACAACCCTACTTCCATGCATCTATATAAACTACGGATTTCATAGAATCATAGGGCTGGAAGGGACATCAAGGGCCATCTAGTCCACCCCCCTGTAATGCAGGAATCCCAGCCATCCAAGCTCCATTTAGAAACTTCCAATGAAGGAGAGTCCACCGCCTTCTGAGGCAGTCCATCCCACGGCTGAACACCTCTTACCATCTGAAAACTCCTCCTAGTTTTTAGTCAGAATCTCCTTCCGTGTAATGTGAATCCATTGGTTCAAAGGCATCCTGTGGCAGTGAGTTCCATACATTAACTGTGCATCATGTGAAGCCCTCTCTCTTTTCTATCCTGAACTGACTGTCCATCAATTCCAGCGGTCAGCACTAAGGACTAATATTACTAAACAGGGGAAAGCATTTCTCTCTATCCAGTTTCTCTACCCCCTGCATTAATCGTGTGTGTAAACTTCAACAGGTCTCATCTGAGTAGGAATAGCACCAGATACAACAACAAAATTCAGGTGCTAATTCACAAAGCCCAAAACAACTTGGGACCAGGGGACTTTATGGGTTGCCTAATTCCTTACTATCCAGATCGTCGGATGCTGTTCCCTCCATCCCCCGAGATCTGGCAGGCCTTTATCAGAGTGTAGCAGGCCCAGCCCTGTGGAACTCCTTGCTACCAGAACCTGGCAGCTGCTGTGTCTGGCTTCTTTCAGACATCTTTTAAAACTATTTTTCAGGCAGTCCTTTGGCATATGAATTTTGCTTTGCCTGCTGGTTTTTACTGGTGCATTACTGAAGTTTTCAATATTGCATATTTTCCCAGCTACATTCCTTGTTATATTTCCAGTGAGAGTGCAGCTTAAGTAAAGGTAAAGGGACCCCTGACCATTAGGTCCAGTTGTGACCGACTCTGGGGTTGCGGCCGCTCATCTCGCTTTACTGGCTGAGGGAGCCAGCGTACAGCTTCCGGGTCATGTGGCCAGCATGACTAAGCCTCTTCTGGTGAACCAGAGCAGCGCACGGAAACGCCGTTTACCTTCCCACCTATTTATGTGGTACCTATTTATCTACTGGCACTTTGATGTGCTTTTGAACTGCTAGGTTGGCAGGAGCAGGGGCCGAGCAACGGGAGCTCACCCCGTCATGGGGATTCAAACTGCCGACCTGATTGGCAAGTCCTAGGCTCTGTGGTTTAACCCACAGCGCCACCTGTGTATAAGAGTGCAGCTTATACAGAGGTAAATAAAATAAAACCATCCATAGCCATAGGCTCCCCTCTCTACCCACTGCTGCCTCAAACCCTGGCAAATCGCTGCTTGTCCGTGTAAACAATACTGAGCTAGATGGACTAATTGTCTGATTCTGTATAAGGCAACTTCCTGTGCTGTTTCCCACTGTTCCCTGCTGACAAGGGAGAGGACGATTGAGGTGCCTGATATTTCCCCTTGACTCTGCCATTCCTCCCTTGAAACTCATGGCCTCTGTGGCTGCTTTTCATATTGGGAGACATCAGCAGCATAATATCTGGTTTGGCTTTTGGGTTGACCAGCGAGTTCGTGGCTGAGCTGGAATGTTAAGTGGGGACTTCCTGGTTTGTAGCCAAGGCTTTTTGGCACCAGCCGAGATCATCGTTATTGTCTAATTATTATTTATTGTGTTTCTGACCCGCCCTTCACTAGAAGGGCTCAGCGCATGTTACCACATATAAAAACAATTAAAGCAAGAAGAAGGAGGAAAAAGTCAGCAGCAACACAACCCTATCCATCATCTCAAGTCCTTAAAACCAGCTGCCTTATTTGTCAAATATTTGCAAATATTTTTCCTGGCATTTATCTCCAGCTAGTAAAATACCCATTGTTATGACGGCAGTGAGAAGTAGGTTAGAGGTTATAAAAGCTGCCTTTTGCTCTCCCTCTCGACAGGATAGAGAGATGCATTACAGGCGCTCCTTACTTATGCTTGGGTTTCGATCCAGAGCCCTGCACACTTAATTGAAATTGTGAAAAGTGGGAAGCACCCTCTAAATGCCCTCTTTGATCCATACCAAAAATACTGTATCCAAAAATATCCACAACTAGAATTGATGCTCTGGGGCTGGCAGGAGGCAGGAGGATGCGCTACCCCGCAAACCAGCTGTTAGGCGGGGAGGCGGAGCAGCTTAAACAAAGCCCTCTGGTCTTTTCGGGGCTTCCTCTGGCCTGACATCATTTTTGGGCTCACGGGAGGGTCTCCTTGTGAGCCACAAGAACTCTTAAGCTCTCTCCTGCCATTTCTGGGTATGAATCGAATTAATTACCCAGCACAACACATATACAAAGCCACATGCGAGCAGAAAGCTTGTAGTTGGGGGGGGTGCCAGTAGGTTTACTTCTGTGTAAAAATGCAACTGTCTGCTAGTCACAGATGATGCTCCGCCCATTTTTTCTTCCGGACCCACCCTCCAGAAATGTGGCCCCTAGAAAGTTCCCTAAGAGGAAATGTGATTCTCAGGTGAGAACCCCCCCCCCCAACCCTGATTCCAATGGTTGCTTGGAAGCCAAAGGAAAGAGGGGACTTCACACAGGTGAGTAAGGAGGGTGGATCTCTCCATCCATTCTCTGCTTCAGCCAACACGCTTGGCTTCTGTGCCTGGCACAGAGGAAGGGAGGTCACCCCACAAAGGCTTCCTACTTAGTAGAACCTATTTTTAAACAACCTGCTAAAATGCTCTTAGCCAGTGTTTCTATGCAGGCTGCAGAGGAGGCGGCTAGAATTTTGGGGCAGGGGTGATAAACCTTTATGGGTTTCTTATTCAAGCTCTGGATAAAGAATGGCAATGAGGAAGAAATCAGATGCAGTTTGCATTGAAAGGAAAGCCAACCAAATTTACAATACAGAAATTGAAATACTTTCAGAATTCACACTTCTCACAGGTCTCCAGCCGAATAATGTCAGATAAATGTACATACCAGGGTAAAGTGTGCATATGTTAGCAAAAATAATATGCAGAAATGCATTATATATGGGAAAATCGCTTCGCAAAAAAAAATGTGTTTACAGTGGTACCTCGGGTTACATACGCTTCAGGTTACAGACTCCGCTAACCCAGAAATAGTGCTTCAGGTTAAGAACTTTGCTTCAGGATGAGAACAGAAATTGTGCTCCGGCGGCGCAACAGCAGCAGGAGGCCCCATTAGCTAAAGTGATGCTTCAGGTTAAGAACAGTTTCAAGTTAAGAAAGGACCTCCAGAACGAATTAAGTTCTTAACCCGAGGTACCACTGTATTTGGCAAAATTGCATGCAAAAAGAGAAAAGTGCACTAAAATGCCAATGAATTTTCATGAGGAGTTCCTGGGCTGTATCCAATGTTAGTCCTACTCAGAGTAGAACCATTGCAGTTAATAAACACGACTAACTTAGGTTCAGTTGGATAACACCCTACAAAATAAATAAATCACAAACGGAGGTGGAAATGTGGAGAAATACGCTTACAATGGTTTGGGTGGGGGGATTAGAAACTGACAATGACAGATTCGACCCTTCCTAATTAAGGGGCCAATGGCTCCGTGAACTTCTAGGTCATGCCCTGAAAGGGAAGGAAGGAAACAAAACAAAGCAAAACACAAATCCACACAGATGTATCCAGAAATAGGTCTATTCATAAAATACTCTTGGAAAGTAAGAAAATAGAAAATCTAGGCTACACGTAGACAGTCTACAAGGTGTTGTGGGTGATGGAGGTTCTTCCCCCACTCAGTGCACTGACTGGACATAGGCCTTGCGCTCCACCTGGGCACAGTACTTCTCAGGGAGGCCAGCAGCTCTGCAAAGAAGAAAGAGAAGAAGGAAACGCTGGTCACTAGAGGGCACGCAGTCCATCCTCGCGTCAGTGCTGTGCATGAACGCCAACCAGATGAGTGTAAATCGGTCGCTGCCTGTGCAGTACATTTGAATCTTACGTGGACGTTCAATTCCAAGTGTTCCATGTAAACATGAAAATCGTGTATACCCAAACCCTTGGGTCCGCTCATGTGCTTGACAGGTGGGGGGGGGGAGAGAGATAAAGAGACAAAGATACAGAGAGAGAGAGACAGAGATGTCCCTGTACTCCCAGAGCCCAGGTGCTGACCACCAAGCAAAGCACATAGTTTAACAGGGGTCAGCAAACTTTTTCAGCAGGGGGCTGGTCCACTGTCCCTCAGACCTTGTGGGAGGCTGGACTATATTTTGAAAATAAATAAATAAATGAACAAATTCCTATGCCCCACAAATAACCCAGAGATGCATTTTAAATAAAATAAAAGGACACATTCTACTCATGCTGATTCCCGGCCCGTCTGCAGGCCAAATTTAGAAGGTGATTGGGCTGCACCTGGCCCCTGGGCCTTTGTTTGTCTACCCATGGTTTAAAAGCTATTTGGGTAACCCCAAGCAGACCAGGCGCAAAAAGAGCTTTTAAGCCCTTCACTTTGCTAGGATTTAACTTGAGCAATTTCAACCAGCCTGCCTGCAACCACGTACGGTTGAAATTGCACCTCGTGCATGATGCGATCATAGCAGGGGTGGGGAGGGGGAGAGTGCGAGCTGAGGAAACCAGACTTTGCAAAGTGCCACGGATTCAGAGATTCAGACAATGAGTCACAGGGTCGTTGCGCAGCCTTACCGGAGCTCATCGAGCTTCTTGCGCTTGATCTCGTTGAGGCGCTCGCTGCGCCGGCGGGCTTCTTCCTTGAGCCTCTTGCCCTCCTCGAAGATGGCGATACGCTCCTGGACCTGCTTCTGCTGGTGCTCGCGCACCTGGCGCCGGATCTCGTCCGCGTGGGCCTGCTGAAGAGCCACACGCTTCTCGTGCTCTTTCCGCTCCTTCTCAATCTGTTCCTGTTGGATTCTGGGGCAGGGGAGGCAACAACATGAGTTAGTGAGTGTGCTTGACTAAGTCTAGAAGCATTTAACCCAACCAATTGCAGGGGTTAGTATGTGGCAAACACCCCCATCAAAAAAAAGAGGAAAAGATTGCATTGATTTCCAGAGGTGGGCAAATTTCGAGAATGTGTGTTGGGTGTGTGTGATTTTACCTTAAAATCAGATATTGCTACGGTCCAATACCTGCCATCTTAACCCTGAATTGAAGGAGGCAGCACACAAAGGATGTTTCTTCGTAGGTTCAGTGTGAGCCATAATAATAGCGATAGTTTTATTATTTGTACCCCGCCATGCCAACCAGTAATTTTTTGTGTGTTTTGGCTTACCTGACACCATTGTGATGTCAGGTGACTGGCAGGTGGGAGGCTTTATCCACCTGCCAAAATGGCCCTCAGGAGGGCAGGGAAGTCAGGATCCTGCCTGCTGGTTGGATCCTATTCCCCAGCTCTGTCTTAAAACTGGGAATTCTGGCAGCAGGATTCAGGCGCCTTGCGGGAAGAGGGAGCTGCTGTCCTGATCCCGGCTGTGTTGCAGTGCAACCATCTGCAGAAGGCCAGAGCAGGGATGGGGAAGCTTGTGGTGCAAGCACTGCCTTGTGGGAGTCCACAATGACTACACAAGATAATCTTGCAAACAGGAATATAGGAAGCTGCCTTATAGCAAGAAAGACCCTGTAAAGTATAATTGTTTAATTGCACACTGAAAAAGAGAAATACCTGCATGTATATTGCTAAGAGTTTAATATTGAAAAAATCCATTGAAGCATACTGAAGCTCTCTGAGCTCTAACAGGTTGATAATTAGCTGCTGGCGTTCTCTGCTCTTTCACGCGAGTGTTTAACCTTAGATCATGTGAGTAACGTATTTAGTTGAAAATCTCCATCTTGATGGGTGTTTGTTGCCTGTTAGTTATTCTCTGGAAGCCACAGAGAACAAAGGATGTGATAATGGTGCCTCTCCAGGAGCAAATAGCCTTAAACTGGATTAAGGCTAATGCAGGCTATGAATGAAACAGAGCTTTGGTTTTTGTTCTGATTGTAATTAGGTTCTATTTTGAAGAAGAAGAAACCCATGCTTGGATATGCATATGCTTTATACAACTTTCTGGGTGTATCATTGATTGTCTTGCACCTGTTTTGAAGAAGTTCTGGTTAGTAAAGCTTTGAATTGTATTCATGGGTCTGGAAAATGATTATTCCAAAAGGCGTCTGTTTTGTATGCATCCTATCACAGCAGGACCTCTACCCCTGCACCACGGCCCTTCCACGCACTGCCAAGCAGCCCGCTTCCCTACCTGACAATCCTCTCGAACTCGGCCCGGTCCCGCTGCACCTGGACAGCCAAGGTGTGCTCCTTGTGGGCCACCTGCTCCAAGCGGCTCTGTTTCAGCATGGCTTCCGTCTGGGCCTTCTTATGTGCCGCGTCCTTCTCCTTCCGGCGCCACTCCCGCTCGGTGGCCTCCTGGTTACGCTTGGCCCTCAGGGCGTCCTGAAGGGGATGGAAGGGAAGCAGGGGGCGTTGGCTGGGCCGTGAGGTGCTGTGTGTGGCGATGCCTGGGAGACTCTTATCATATTTCAGAAGAGAGACAGGGAGAGGAGCACTGTGCTTCCCTGTAATATATTACTACAGTGGTACCTCAGGTTACCGACGCTTCAGGTTATAGACTCCACTAACCCAGAAATAGTACCCCGGGTTAAGAACTTTACCTCAGTATGAGAACAGAAATCATGCGGCAGTGGGAGGCCCCATTAGCTAAAGTGGTACCTCAGGTTAAGAGCAGTTTCAGGTTAAGAACGGACCTCCAGAACAAATTAAGTTCTTAACCCGAGGTACCACTGTATTTATTATTGTTATCGTTAGAATCAAGGGTCATCCATTCTAACCCCCTGCAATGCAGGAATCACAGCTAAAGAATCCCTGACAACTGGCCATCCAAGCTCTGTTTGAAAAGCTCCACCGAAGGAGACTTTGCCACCTTCCAAGGCAGTCCACTGTCAAACAGCCAAACAGAATTCCCTCCTCTGCTCTAACCACCATGCTGCCACTGGTATCGATACTTCAGAATGAACAGGTGAATAAATGAACAGCATCGTCTACCTGTGGGCTGTCCACTTTATCCATTTACTGGTCGAAGGAGCTAGGGAAGTTTAACCTGGAAAGGAAGAGACTGAGAGGAGATAGGATAGCAGTCTTCAAATCTCTAAAGGGCTGTCACATGGAAGAGGGAGCAAGCTTGTTTTCTCCTCGTCTGGAAGGCAGGACTCAAACTAGTGGCTTCAAGTTACAACAAAGGAGATTCCGACTAAACATACGGAAAACTTTTCTGACAGGAAGAGCTGTATGACAGTGGGAAAGACTCCCTCGGTAGGTTGTGGAATCTCCTTCCTTGGAGGTTTTTAAGCAGAGGTTGGACGGCCATGTGTCACGGATGCTTCCGCTGAGATTCCTGCATCGCAGAGGGTTAGATTGGATGACCCTTGGGGGTCCCTTCTAACGCTACGATTCTATGACCTGCACTCCTGGCCCCGTTCCGTGCTTTAAGAATGCACCCCTGAGCCACACCTGCTCTGCTTGGTGATCCTGGGCTTTCTCCTGCAGCGCCCTTAGCCGGGCCGTCTCCATCTCCTTTTCCCGGCGGATTTTCTCCTGCTCAGCCTCAAACTCGGCCTCCCGTTCCTGGCGGGGTACAATAAAAAAAAAATTATGTAATTTTTCACAAAGTTTTAAAAATATATATTTAAACAAAGTCACAGGTCGGTGCAAGCAGACTTATGAACTAATGAACACATGTGAAACTGACCCAGCCTGACCTGCCCATCCCTAGCCAAGAGGAGCCCAAAGCGGGAGGGAGTTGGCTCTGGGAAGGTTTTCCGCTGTACCTGAAATTTGCCTAGGCGTTTCTTCCCCAGCGGTGCCCTCTCCCTGACCACATGCCCTGCCACCACCACATACCATCTTCTTCCTCTGGTACTCCAGCACCCGCCGGTCGGCCATCTTCTCCTGCTCCAACATTTCCTGTTTGCGCTTCTCGTTCTCGTCGTTGACGCGCCTGATCTCGGCCTGCAAACGCAGCTGCTCCCTCCTCCTGCGCTCCATTTCCTGGAGGAGAGCAGGAAGAGTCGCTAAGCATCCTCGTTAACCGTGGGTTGGGTCCAGCTACGTGAGGCCACATCCGTGATTCCTGAGGGGTCTACTTGGAGCAAGACTAACGTTGGACAAAACATGGGCCTGAAATACCGTCGGTTCCTTCTGCTCTCCTCAGTCACAGAGATCATCTGACTAAGGCACTTTTGGTGGTTCCCGCATGCTTCCGTTGGACTACAACTCCCATCATTCCTAGCCAAGATGGCCAGGGATGATGGGAGTTGTAGTTCAAGAACATCTGGGAATCCAAGGTAGAGAAAGGCTGGTCTACAATGTGGCTCTTCTGCAAAGGCACCTGCTCCTGGGGGCTGAGGCAATATAGGCCCTCAATATTCAGAGGGCCCAGTGAGGATAATAATAATAATAATAATAATAATAATAATAATAATAATAATAATTTATTTATACCCTACCCATACCCATCTGGCTGGGTTTCCCCAGTCACTCTGGGTGGCTCCCAACAGAATAATAAGAACACAATAAAACATCAACCATTAAAAACTTCCCTGAACAGGGCTACCTTCAGATGTCTTCTAAAAGTCAGTTTTTATTTCCTTGACATCTGATGGGAGGGCATTCCACAGGGCCGGCGCCACTGCCGAGAAGGCCCTCTGCCTGGTTCCCTGTAACCTCACTTCTTGCAGTGATGAAACTGCCAGAAAGCCCTTGGCACTGGACCTCAGTATCTGGGCAGAACGATGGGGGTGGAGGCGCTCCTTCAGGTATAGTGGGCCGAGGCCATTTAGGGCTCTAAAGGTCAGCACCAACACTTTGAATTGTGCTAGGAAACCTACTGGGAAACATTGTGCATGTGGGGCCCCCTCAATCGTATGGAGAAGCTGGCACTTCTGTTCTCCAGGGTTTGGGGCAGAGGGCATTCCCATCCCTACCTGGAGAGCTGGGACCTTCTGCATGCAAAGCAGGTGCTCTACCACTGACCTATGGCCTCCTCCAAATGTTTAACTCACCAATTCTTACCAGAAGGACTGCTGCCCCGTCCCAAGCTCTTTGTCCAGCTAGCTCAACATTGTCTGCTCAGACTTGCAGCAGCTTCCCAGGATCTCAGACAGAAATAACCTCACTCTTCTGTGCTAACTGATCCTTTTTGTTAAACTGGAGGTGCTGCTGGGGACTGAATTGCAGGCCTTCTGCATTCAGTGCAGGTGCCCTGCCCCTCAGCTACGGTCCTGCCCCCTTACCCTCTCGTCTTCAAACTGCAGTCTCTCCAGGTACTCCAGCATCTCCTGCGCCTCTTGGTCTCGCTGCTCAGACTTCATGGAACGCATCTCTTCGTTCTTCTGTATCTGCTCAAGGAGGTGACGCTTCCCCCTGAGAATCAGGTGAAGGAGGAATTTTCCTTTGGAGCAAATGGGTTCTGATGGCACAGAGAGGCCTAATGAATGGTATTCCTCTGAGCAGGGAACCAATTGTGGCCAAGGTTCCCAATCTTAGGTAGTTGTGGTATCACGTTAATCTGTTGACGTAATTCTTGTTGAAGCCAGATTTCCCAGGTATGCAAAAATTTGGCCACAACTGAAGGAACCTTTGTTAAAGTTCTTTCAATTGTTTCCTTGTTTTGTTCCTTCAATTTTGTTTCCTTATTGTGTAGGTCACGGATAGAAGCTGAGGGTGGCAATATTTTGAGTGGTAAGACCCTCTGACCTTGGATATGACATTATCAACGTGCAATGGAACTGTTTGTGCACAAAGAAACCTTTAAAATCTGTCTCTGCCAGGATAAGAGAGACCTCACTAAATTTCTTCTTAGGTGGTATTTCATGCCAGTGAGATGGTCCCACATATCAATTGACTCTGATTCTAATTGTTAGCAGGATTGCAGGCTTAAAGGAACCTTCTTCCATATATGGTGACACTGCAGACAACTTTCAGACCAGTGTCTTTAGAGAAGCAAGTCTCCTTTTTTCCTTTACTTACTTACTTATTATTTTTATTACAGATTTCTTGGTTTACAAAAGTATGTGCAATGTCTCTTTTTTCAAGTTACATTTTCTACAGATCAGTTTCATTTGTTGAGACAAAATAAAAAAAATCCTTCCAGTAGCACCTTAAAGACCAACTAAGTTAGTTCTAGGTATGAGCTTTCGTGTGCATGCACACTTCTTCAGATACACTGAAACAGAAGTCACCAGACACTTCTAAATAGTGGGAAGGTGCTACTGGAAGGATTTTTTTTATTTTGTTTTGACTATGGCAGACCAACACGGCTACCTATCTATTTGTTGAGACATTAGTGTTACATTGGGAAGGAAAAACAGGGAAAGAGGTGGAGGGGGGAATCATGAGTTGGGGGTGGGGGTCTGGTGGTGATGTTTCTATTTTACTTAATGTATGTGTGGGGTTTTGTGTCAGCGTTGCTTGTGCCTAAGGCCACGTAGCAACTTCACAGCAGAGGTGAGACCCAAACCAGGGACTTCCTGACTCACAGCTCAGTGGCCTCTTATACAGTTTGAGAAGGAGGCTCTGATTCTCCAGGGGTGTGCCCCTTTTATTTTTATTTATTTTTAATAGATTTTTATTAAGATTTTAAAAGTTACATGGATAAAAAATAGCAAAAAAACCCACCCAATTAAACAAAAAAGAAAACAAAACAATACGTAAAAACCAGTCACATCCAAGAAAAAAAATAAAAAAGGAAAACAAACAAAAAAGAAAAAAAATACATACAATCGGGGAAAAAATACAAATCAAACCTTTACATAACTTTCTTTCTTTAGCTTATTTCCTTGACCTCCTCACACCTCCCCTCTTTGTATTCTAGTTCAGTTAGATATTTCAGCAAATCCTTCATCTTTGTTTTTATCCTAATAATTTATCTTAATATGTTGTAATTTTACATTCTTCTTTCACCAATTAACCATCCATTTTTACTTTATTTAATCTTATTTCTCATTAAAACTAATATATTTAAACTTGATCTCTTAAGACATTTCCCCTAGGGTCATAAAAATTCCCTTCCACGATTTTTCCCTCTCTCATTAAATTTTTTTTAAATCTCTATCTATACACTTTAAACAGGGGTGTGCCCCTTTTAACTCATGCTGCTGCACACATGCATATTGTACCTGCGGTGCAGGGAAGGCAACGCTGCAATGATGCTCCACCACTGAGCTACAACGAAACCCCTTGGCCAGAAGCCGCACAGAAGTCTGGGCTCTCACCTGTACTTCTCCTCCTTCCTCTTCTGTTCCAGCTCATCCTGCATCATGCCGACCTTCTGCCTCTCCGCCTCCATCATCTTGGCCAGCCGCATCTCCTCCTCGTTCATCTCCTTCTCAATCTGCTTCTTCTCCAGGATCTGGGCATCGCGGATGGCGTGGCATTTGGCCTCCAGGATGATCTGAAAAGAGCGGAAGGGAGCTGCTGCCGTGGGCCGAAATGCACATGCGGGGCTTCATCTGGAGCTGAGCTCCAGCACCTCTTTTTGCCCAGATCCCAGCGGTTCCACCTTGGAAGGTGCAGAAGCCAGCGGTTAAATAAATCCACTCTTGGAAGAGAACCTGAGCGCAACAGTATTCTCTCCACCTGCAATTATCAGCAACCAATATGCAGTTGCAGGCAGCAGAGGCAGAATATAGCTGTTCTGGCTAGTAGCTATCGACAGCCTCCATGAATTTGCCCAGTCCTCCATCCAAGTTGAAGCCATCCTAGTTGGTGGCCATCACTGCATCCAGTGGCAGACAAGCACTACTTCCTGTGGGAAGTAGAACATAGTCATCATGGCTGGTAGACACTGGCAGCCCTTTCTTCCATGAAGGAGGGGCAGAGAGGCCCCATATGCCTCTGCTTCACTCCCCTACATGGAATTCCTGTCCCCCTGTGCCAACAGGGAGAGATGTGAAATAGGAGGCTGCTTTTCTTTTGGGAATTATAGGGACAAAGCTACCTAAATTGTATGGAAATTCATTTATCTATGCTACTACAGCAGCAGGGACGTGGGTGGCGCTGTAAACCACGGAGCCTAGGACTTGCTGATCAGAAGGTCAGTGGATTGAATCCCCGCGACGGGGTGAGCGCCCGTTGCTCGGTCCCTGCTCCTGCCAACCTAGCAGTTCAAAAGCACCTCAAAAGTGCAAGTAGATAAATAGGTACCGCTCAGCGGGAAGGTAAACAGCGTTTCCATGCGCTGCTCTGGTTCGCCAGAAGCAGCTTAGTCATGCTGGCCACATGACCCGGAAGCTGTACGCTGGCTCCCTCGGCCAATAAAGCGAGATGAGCGCCGCAACCCCAGAGTCGGCCACGACTGGACCTAATGGTCAGGGGTCCCTTTACCTTTACCTTACTACAGCAGCAGCAGCAGCAGCAGCAAGAATGCTACTCGCCCCCAAAATGGAAAGAAGCAGAAGTCCCAGCAAAGGAAGAATGGATACAAAAACTTATGGAATATGCAGAAATGGCAAAACTTACCGGAAAAGCATAAGAAATCAAGATAACAAACTTTTTTTATAAAAGAATGGAAATGGTTTATTGAATATTTACAGATAAATTGCAAACGGATAAAAACATTGGCAGGATTATTGTAACAACCTGCAGTTTGATAAGAGTATATTTTTAAAGTAGACAATTAAATGAGCAAATTGAATGAATTTGGATATGCAGAAGATATTTGAAAATAAATTTAAGGAACCGCAGAAAGAGGGGGAAGGTAGTCAAGCTTTGAAATGTTAAAATGATTGTAAATTAATGAAATGTATAAACCTGAAAAGTATAAATAAAAAATTTAAAAATAAAACAAAATAAATACGAGGCTGCCCTAAGGGGAACCACCACCTCTCGCTCCCTCACCTCGCCAAGAGATTTGATCTCATCTTCCTGCTCCATGCGCATGTTGGCGGCTCGCTGCAGCAGGTACTGGGCCCGCTCCTTGGCCTCCTCTTCCAGGTCGTTCAGCTTTTCATTCTTCTTCCGCAAGATCTCCTTTAGCTTCATGGATTTCTTCCGCTCGTTCACGGCAACCTGGGGGAAGGGAAGATGAGAGGGAGAAGCAGATGGGGTGCATCTTGCCACCCAGGGTTGGGGGCAGGCCACTCTGGGGGTGTAAATGGTCCTATCTTTATTTACTTACTTACTTACTTACTTACTTAGGTTAACACGGTGGGGGGGGGGTAGCTGCGTGGGCCAGGACTATATCTCCTCCCACCCAACTTTGACAGGTGGGAGGGGCCACCCACTCACCAATCCTCTGGTATCATCGTGGTTCCACAGGGAATGTGCTAGCAAGACAGCGCCTGGAAGTACTGAACCCCCAGGCCCACCTGTCAATCAACTGACATCACCAGAGGATGTCAGGTGATTGACAGATGGGCATGGTTTGAGAGAAACAGCCTTGCGGGCCAAACTGGACCCCCTGGCTGGCCAAGATTGCACCACAGCCTGGAGGTTCCACCCGCATGGTTTAAAGATTTATACACTGCCTGTCAATAAAATCTTTCCAGGGTGGCTTACAAAGTAATCGCAAACATAGTCATTTCTCATGTCTTTGTTTTATGCCACAAATAAAAAGAGGAATCAGAAACGTTTTAGCTCTTCAATAATAATAATAATAATAATTTATTATTTATACCCCGCCCATCTGGCTGGGCCTCCCCAGCCACTCTGGGCGGCTTCCATAGAAACAAAGAATGCAGTAATCAATACCAGGCCAAGATATTTTTTTGCTCTTCCAGGCTTTTTGGTTTTTAAATGGAGATTTATTTATTATCCTATCCCGGTATCCTATCCTTTAGTATGGTGGGGGAAGGATATGTGTATTTCTTTGCTATGTTTTCAGAGGATGAAGAACTTTTAGTGATGCTATTATTCTGAGAAAAAGAGGTGCCAGAACTCACCATGAACACCTCCCTTATTCTCTTATAATGGCAATGGCGCCCACCTGAGATTTCCGGCTGGGAAAAGGCTTTTAACTATGATGTATGAATGACATTTTTGTATTTTAAACCTTTGTAAGGTGCTCTGAGTCCCTTTTGTAAAAAGCGATGAATGTTTTTAATTAACAAATAAGTCAAATCCACTTTGGCTGATACGTCAGTTACATCTGCAGTACCTACCTACATTCCACTTAAGAGTGGATCCATTGATATTGATGGACCCAAGGTACTCCTGCTGATGAATTTCAGTGGGCCTACTCTGAGTAGGACCAACAGTGGAGACAACCAAGAGACCTGGCCAGTGACCCCCGTGCACCGGTGACTTCCTAATTAGACTACTGCAGCAAACCTTTGTGGGACTGCCCCCCCAGAGACTGTTCAGAACCTTGAGGGAACATAGAATGCCGCTGCTGATTTGTTACAGAAGTCTGTTGGATGATGATCTGAGGCCAGGACGGGAACAGCTGCGTTAAGGGGGCAGATGTGTTTACTCTGGGGGCAGAAGGAGCATGGTAAAATGGTTCAGAGCACTGAGGAGATGCAGGTTCTTAACTCAGCCAGGAAGCTTTACGGAGTGCACTTGGGTCAGTCGCTCTCTAACACACACAGCATTATCTGCTTCACAGGACTTTCAATTTATTTATTTAACAAAATTTATATACCACTTGATTGCGACGAAACCTCTAAGCGGTGCTGTGAGAATAAAACAGGGAGCTTAACGTGTACTGCTCTGAGCTCCCTAGAAGAAAGGCCGGAGATAAATGCAATTAAAAAACAACAATGTTCTCTGCCATGATGAGGATAGCCTTACGTACGATGGTGGCTTCTCGCTCTGCCTTGAGGGCTGCTTTCTGAGCTTCGCGCTCCTCTTTGGTGAAGACACGGGATGAGTCTTTGATGCGCTGGAAGTCCTGGGGGCTTATGATCAGGGACTCTCCAGACGGGTCGAGTTTGGGCACACTGGGCATGTGAGAGAGAGAAAGGAAGAAGATGGTGACTTCATCTCTCCATTCGGAAGGGTGATCGCAAGCTGGTCTAGGCCAGGATTCCACAGAACTGCCAAATCTGATACCGGGTAAATAATTTCATCTTTCACTTTAAAAAAGGAAAAGGGGGAGGAGCTCTTAGCCTCACCCCAAGCACGCTTTGGTCAACAACAACAATAATAATAATAATATTATTTTTGGTTCCCCGCCCATCTGACTGGGCTGTCCCAGCCACTCCGGGCAGATTCTAACAGAATATACAAAGACACAACAGAACATCAGACGTTAAAAACTTCCTGATACAGGAGTGCCTTCAGATGTTTACTGAAGGTCATATAATTCTTTATTTCTTTGACATCTGATGGGAGGGTGTTCCACAGGAGGGTGCTACCACCGAGAAGACCCTCTGCCTGGTTCCCTGTAACTTCACTTCTCGCAGTGAGGGAACCACCAGAAGGCCCTCAGAGCTGGACCTCAGTGTCTAGGCTGAACGATGGGGGTGGAAACACTCCTTCAGGTACACCTGAAAACCTACTCAGACATTTCATAACAAAGAATCTCAGGTCCTGGGGGACAGAGAAGAGCCACCCTCTGTGACACATGCCTCACGGGACCTGCTTTGTGCCGCTGAAGGCTGGTCCATTAGGGCCAACAGGACACTCCCCCACCAACCTGTCTGACTTACAACCAATCAGGGAGCGGCTCTGCCTATTACTAACTCTGGCTCCACCCGCTGCTGATCTCCCTGCCTTCCACCCTACCAGTGTATTTGTTTATTCAACGTATATCCCATCCTTCCTCCCAAAGGATCCCAGGGCAGCAAAGAAAAGGTCTTTGAAATAACATTTTAAAAATGATTCCAATACAGATGCAGGCTGGGGGAAAACTCAACATCAAAGGCTTGTTTGAAGAGAAAGGTCTTCAGCAGGTACTGGAAAGACAGTAGAGATGGCACCCCATGTGATATTTAGTGAATTCCCGGAAACCGCAGTTCAGAGGGGCCGTGCCTTCAACTGTGGAGGGGAGTGCCTAGCCATAGTTCTAGAGAGCTTACATGAGGTCCCGGATGAGGTCCCGAGTGATAAGACGGATTGTCTCCGGCTTGTGGCCCCAGCCCAGGGACTTCCTGGCCGAGTCCACATCTCGAAGGACCACGATGGGGCTGCCAGTGCGGGACAGGTTAACATTCTGCAAGAAGGAAGGTGGCATCAGAAATATGTTCACGGATGCTTGGCAGGAGATATGGACGAGCCTTTTAGCAGCCACTGAGTTCCTTCCGGGACGCGGGTGGCGCTGTGGGTAAAACCTCAGCGCCTAGGACTTGCTGATCGTCAGGTCGGCGGTTCGAATCCCCGTGGCGGGGTGCGCTCCCGTCGTTCGGTCCCAGCACCTGCCAACCTAGCAGTTCGAAAGCACCCCCGGGTGCAAGTAGATAAATAGGGACCGCTTACTAGCGGGAAGGTAAACGGCGTTTCCGTGTGCTGTGCTGGCTCGCCAGATGCAGCTTGTCACGCTGGCCACATGACCCGGAAGTGTCTGCGGACAGCGCTGGCTCCCGGCCTCTAGAGTGAGATGAGCGCACAACCCTAGAGTCTGTCAAGACTGGCCCGTACGGGCAGGGGTGCCTTTACCTTTACCTGAGTTCCTTCCATCATGAGCAAACCAACCATTAAGTCTTCCTTTATTTGATTTTATTTAAAAGATTTATAAGCCACCTTCAGGGTAACCACAAGGCAGATTCCACACATGAAAATATAGAAAACCCCAATAGCTACAAGATCATATTTCTCAAAATCCTCCAGTAAATATTGGATACAGGTACATTGAGTGGTATTCCCTGCTTGTCCTCCTCAGAGTAGACTCGCTAGAGTTAAGGGACATATCTAACTTAGGTTCATTCATTTCAGTGGGTCTACTTTGAGTTGGATTCAGCCCTAAATGGAGGTGTCAGGGATTGAAGGTCTGGGACCTTCTGCATGCCAGGCAGATGTTCTTAGCCCAAAGCAGCCACTGCTCCCCTCCGTCCTCACCTTGGCAAGCCCAAAGAGGCTCTCATCCACTTCTGAGCTGGCAGCCTTGGTTCTGTAGCGGGTGTGGGAGCGCGAGCGGGACCGGCCCGAGGAGCTGGTGGAGGTAGCACCCAAGGAGCATACACTGCCCGGCTGCAGGAAGGAAAGAGAGGCAGATTTTTGGAGTTATACGTGATGGGGAGCTGAAAGGAAAGATGCAAGGGATTCGTGTGTGGTGATTTGCAGGCCTTTCCCATTCAGGAAGATCATTCTTAAGAAACTGCGAGATCCTAAACTGAATTTAGCTGGCCAAAAATGTAGGGCTGCCTCTGTAGATGGTTTGGAAACTTCAGCTGGTGCAGACATAATCTGAGGGCCTTTTTCATGCGCCTCTTCCACAAGAGATCCAGAGGGTGGCAACACAAGAACGGGCCTTTTCTGTGGTGGCTCCCCATTTGTGGAACGCTCTCCCCAGGGAGACTTGCCTGGCACCTTCATAGAATACTTTTAGGCACCAGGCAAAAGCTTTCCTCTTCAGCCAGGCCTCTGGCTGATGGACATCCGATGCCCTTTTAAATGTGTTGGGGAAGGGGAGATTTTTTGTTTTGTTTTTGTTTTTACCATGTACTTGATTTTGTCTTCTCATTTTGTATTTTTTGTGTTGTGAACTGCTCTCTGATCTTTGGATGTAGGGCAGCATACTACTACTACTACTGCTACTACTGCTACTAACTGCCTCCAACTGTGGAGGGCAGAGCCACAGCCCGTCTGGCTAGTCACTTATATTTTTAAATTTACTTATTTATCACTTGATGATGATGATGATGAATGTATTGCCTTCCACCTATACGTCTCAAGGTGATGTACACAACACAATCAAACCCGTTAAAAACAGCATGGAAAATAAAAGCAAATGTCTTGGAAAAACAGTAAAAGGATATACCCTCTGCAGACACCTAAACATCCAGCAAACTGTACGAGTTTGCTTAAACCTGAGATATATTTCTATATTCATAAAAACCATTTCAACGGGGGTTTTTTATTTTTAAAAAACCCAGTTAAACTTCCTTAAGCAGCCAGGACACTGCTGTTGCGTGTAAATAAACTAGCCTTAATAAAAGTATTTTAAAACCCCTCCAAGGAGGCCTCTCTGGAGCAACAGGCATCTCTCCCCTCCGCCTCCCGGTGAAGTGGCCACGCTGACATAACCTTAGGGGGCTTAAGGGCTTCCCTGCGCCCCGGCACCCTTTTGGGGTCAGATTCAGCCCCGCGCTCACCATCTCGCCCTCCGCTGCCGGCTCCGGGAAGCTCCGCCTCCTGTTTACCCGTCGCCATGGAAACAGGCGAACCCTCCTCCTCTTCCTTCCCCCGCCCGCCACGTCTCACCTTGGCAACGGGAACGTCGTCAAGGGAAGAGCGCGGGGTTCCCCGGGGCGGGGAAGTGACGTCACGAGCGGGGGGGGAGCTTTTTCCAGGGGTCGTTTTACTTTTACTTATGCAATATACCTCCTTAACGAGGAACGCAGGAAAACGACTTACCCCTGAATCAGACCCATCACTTAGCTCAGCATTGTCCGCACTGACTGGCAGCTGCTCTGCAGGGTCACATTCCCTGTCCTGCCCGGAGTTGCCCCATCGGGGATTTGAACCCGGGACCTTCTGCCTGCAAAGCGGGCCCTGGCCCTATGGCACTGCGGAGGTGGCGTTTGCGGACGCTGCCTGCCGGTGGTGTCCTTGAGCTTCGGCTTTTCCTAAAGAAGAGTCAGCAGAAATATGCTGTGGAGTAGGAAGGGAATTGCGGGACTCCAATTCCCATCATATCCAAGCCAGCAAGGCCATTTGTGATGGGAGTCTAGTGACGCCTAGAGGCCAGTCAGAGATCCCCATGCCATCGGAGCAAAGCATGTGTAGTCGGCCTTTTGTATTGTGCAGAGCCTTTGGGATGGCATGATATCTATAACTATACTCAGTGCTTTTCTTTTCTAAAAAAAATGTTTAGGGGTACTCTCATTTTCCTAATCACATTGAAATACTGCCCCTCAACGAGGCCAAACTTAGATTCACAAAATGTTTAGGGGTATGTGTACCCCTGTGTCCCCCCAGAAAAAAACACTGTCTATACCTATACAGGAAATAAATATGAAATAATAAAAATACTCTGACAATGCCGAATGCTTAATTAATAATACCGGGTAGACGGTGGTTTATAAATTCAATAAATAAGCGGGTATAGGGTGGTTTATAAATTCAATAAATAACAGAAAATAACAGAAAATTAAAATAGCAATCCACTAATAATACAGTCTGTTTGAGAGGTAAATTACGTTTCCCATTATTCTTGCTGGGGTGGTAGTGCTTTAAATGTATGGTGTGTATGCAGCCTAGGCTAAGTATCTATGTTTTCAGTGTGTGTGTGTGTGTGTGGCCTCATTCACATACGGAATGTGGCCCCTGACAGCTTTCCACCAGGGTAATGTGGCCCCCAGCCGCAAAAAATGTTTCCCTTACAGGATAACTAGTCAATGCATGTGACGGGCTTTCGAACTCTCAAAAACGCTACACCAGTTATTATTCTCCTGCTCCCATATGCAGTGGCCACAAGGTGGCACATGGACACCACAACCCAGCACAAATACCTTAGCAGTACAGTACTTTTTTTAATGAAGAGCACATACCTAAAGGTTTTGGGGAGGAGAAAGGGTGTTTGTATGAAGGATATTATTCTTCCTCTGCCTGTCAAAATATTCCAACCCCCTGCTCACCATATAGACCAGGGCTGTCGAATCACTGAGGTGGCCTTACTAAGTTTTCCTCAGCGTCTCCAGTGCCAGGAAGTTGGAATGCATGAAACTGCTGGATGTATGCTTACTGAGCAGCTGCTGGGGGCTGAAAAGCAATGGTAATATCCTCTATCCCCATTGCAATAGTCTGGACCCTTTCCTGACATGTTCAGCCGTTTCTGAAGGCAGTGTGGGTAGCTGGATACAGGAGGCACCAAAGCAGTGTGGCCAAACTTTGGAGAGTGCTCTTAACTTGTATTTTTATCATCACCATCATCATACCAGCAGCCTTGTACCCACAGTTAATAAGGAAGTCTAAGAAATGAAAAAAATCATTGCTGTTTTGAAAGCAGCGGTCAAATTCGGTGCCGTTTTGACAAGTTCTTGAATTCTTGATTCATCATGGCGCCTCATTGTATCCAAGCATAGACATAAAGCCTGCTGGTTTGATCTCAGGAACCACCCTGCAAAATTTGGTAGCGACATCTTCAGAAAGGTCCAAATGCACTGCAAACAAACAGCTTTCTAAAACACGTGGAAGATTATTAATTTTTTTACCAGCAATATATATATATAAAGACAAGTACAGTGGTACCTCGTGTTAAGAACTTAATTCGTTCTGGAGGTCCGTTCTTAACCTGAGGTACCACTTTAGCTAATGGGGCCTCCTACTGCCACCGCGCCACCAGAGCACGATTTCTGTTCTCATCCTGAAGCAAAGTTCTTAACCCGAGGTACTATTTCTGGGTTAGAGGAGTCTGTAACCTGAAGCGTCTGTAACTCAAGGTACCACTGTAACATGTAAATGGAAACCAAACAGAACAACATAGAGGTCTACATGATGCCTTCTGTATAGATAATAATATTGTGATAAAAGAAGGTTGAAAAAAATCTGTCTTGGTGCTCAGTGGCCCCTTGAGTCCAACCATAACTTTTGAGTTATGGTTTGAGATCTTCTTTCTTGCCCATGCGAGTTTATCAGTTGAATAAATGGACACAAGATACCGTATTTTTCGCTCTATAGGACGCACCAGACTATAAGACGCACCTAGTTTTTGGAGGAGGAAAACAAGAAAAAAAATATTCTGAATCCCAGAAGCCAGAACAGCAAGAGGGATTGTTGCGCAGCGAAAGCAGCGATCCCTCTTTCTGTTCTGGCTTCTGGGATAGCTGCGCAGCCTGCATTCGCTCCATAAGATGCACACACATTTCTCCTTACTTTTTAGGAGGGAAAAAGTGAGTCTTATAGAGCAAAAAATACGGTAATAGGAAATATGTCTCTGCAACTGGGAGCCTTCTTAACAAAATTTCTACGCTTTTCAGACAGCGCTATGTAGTTCACACACAATTATATCAAGTAGGGGGTGAGACGGAAGTAGTCTTGCAGATCTGTGACTTCCTGTATAGTAAATTCATATTTGGAGCAGCACCCATTCTATAGCTGAGGGGCAGCCAACCTTTGTGGGCCAGTGGACACATTTGGAAATTTGAAAAAGTGATGAGGGCGCCAGTCACAAAATGGCAGCCATAGCGTCTTTGGCATAACAAAATGACAAGTACAGAGGCATGGCATAGCCCAATATGGCCATGACGTTTGAGAGAGCAGAGAAAGAGAAAGGGGCACAAAATGGTGCTGGCCTGCCCCCTCACACCAAGGGAAGAAAAGGCGCCTACATCAGTCCCTGCTGTGTTTGCTCACAGAGAGAAGTTCTTTGTGCGGTTCCTCTGTTCAGAAGTGGGGGGAAGGAGGGTGGGGGTCCAATCCTGACACTCAGTGAAATGTGGGCATGTTTAAAGGGTTCCGTTTCACGATGAAGCTGAGCCAACGTGAACAGGGACTGAGCAGGGGGAGCAAACAGTCGCTTCTGCATTGTCAATTTTTGATATTTACAGGAACCTTTCGCAGGCGCCATAGGAGTTCCTGGAGAGCACCCTGGCGCCCATGGGTGGCAGGTTGGCAAACCCTGGCAGCTAAAATTGAATTGGAACGACAAGAACAGCAACACCGAACTGGTTAGAAAACTGTAGGGTAGGCCTGAAAGCTGAAAAAGAAAGCAGGGCTATTTGTTTCTTAAGCGACTTCAATTGAGAGTTCAATGAGGTCACAGAAAGTTTATTTTTTACATCATTTTTTTTAAAACGTACTGCCCAGCTTGTTCTTGCCACAGTCCTGACCATTGCTATGTGCGTGGCACAGTGCCCAGCTAGCCAGGAGAGGGAGAGGCTGCCGGCCGAATCCGCCACAAAATCTAGACAGAGGTAGCCCCCCTGGCCTGCTACTACTGAACACTGTTTTTGGGAGCCCTGCCAAACAAATCAGTTATGCCACCACCCGCTTCCCTGCTTCCCGCCCTCCTAGGGTCAGGCCTCTCCATTGTGAAGCTTCAAGGAGCGGTTAGGAAAGAAATCAGAAGTGTGTGGGGGGGTGCAACTCTCTAGCTACGGCAACAACACAATTGAGCGCAAAGGATAGTTGAGAGATTATGAAACCATAGCAGCCTTGTCTGGCACAGCTGCCTGCCACATTCCTCTTGGGTTCTCACAGCAGTGGCTCACAGCTGCCGTTCCCCAGGAGCTGAAGGAAGCATTCTCGGCAAATTCCTCCCCACCAAGCAAAACCATTTCCCCTTCGGGGGTGGGGGATGAGGGAGAATAAAAGTCATGCAGAGGTTGGGGTTTTTGAGGTGTGTGTGGATTAACGTAAACCCTAGAATCTTTGTCCAGAGTTCCAAGCCTCAGTCTGTGGGACCATGTACCCACAAGACAAAAGAGCATCATAGAACATGTGCAGAGCGCTTTTTGTCATCAAGTTGTTGAGCCTTCTTTTGCAGTGCTAGCCTTAAGAGGGACACGTCATTGCATCAGAGGGAGTTATCTAGAAAGGTGAAGTGCCAGTTCTTTATCGGCACAGCCTTCACTAAGCGTTTCAGACTACAACTCCCATCATGCTGGTTGGGGCTCATGGGAGTTTTAGTCCCGAACATCCGGAGGGCACCAGGTTTTAGGCTGCTTTAGCAACTGGGTGGGTTAAATTTGCTCTTTCATATCCGCAATGGAGATCCCAAATAAAAAGTGGAAAAACAACTTTCATGTCAGCTTGTCACAGTTTTGCCAGATATTTTACAGCTGCTTGGGACAGCAAGCCAAGTCCAGCTCAATAGCCTGCTTCGAGGGTGGCTGAAAGCTCAGCTTCTTGTTTTCTTTCTGGGCTGAAGGGCGTTCTTTTGGCACTGGAACAGAAAAGGGAAAGTTGCTAGGTCAACAGGGATAAGGAGGAGCTGCCAGTCAAATGCTCCAAACGCAGGTGATCAGCTGTGTGAACAAGCAAACCCTTTCAACTGGTCAGCAGGCCTAAAACAAAGAGGCAGGTTTTGCAAGAAGAAACCAAATCACAAAGTACTAGTGGACAGACTCTCCTTTCAAAGGAAACTGCTCTGTATCTTGCCACTGGAACCTCCTGCCACTTGAGGAAGTATGAGATTGCAGTACAGTTAAGAGATACAAACCAGAGGTAGGGAACCTCAGGCCTGGGGGCCAGTCCTCTCTTTCTGGCCCTCAAAACTCTCCCCAGACCGCCCCTTCAGCCCTGTTTTGCACCTTAATTTTTTTGCCTGTCCTGAATGTGGACTTGAATGCTGATTAATGTCTTGTGCTTGCTAAATTGGATGGTAGAGAGGGGTGCTTGAGTGTCTGTAGAAATTTGTCTATGCACAAGTATAAAATCTGCATCCATTGCTCCGCCCATTTTAGCCTCTGGCCCCGCCTACCATGTGGCTCCCAGAAGATCACCCATAAAGGAATGTGGCCCTTGGGTTTCCCACCCCTCCCCCCAAAAAGCAAAGCTTTTCATAACCTCTCTTCTAAAAACAAAACAAAACTTGGGTTAAATCATGACTTCTAACAAATCCAGACTGGGCTTTAGCCTAGCGAGAAACTGGGAAGAAAATGCTCTGAGGTTCTGACTGGGCAATTTCTAAAAGTCCACCTCATATTCCCCCTTCCTTCCACTTGCCCTGAGAATGCCACAAGCAAGTGAAATTTAGCCAGCACGTCCAATTTCTCACACTTTTCCAGCAATGCAGCATTTTCTCAGCAAAGCAGCCCCACTTTCTCATCCCACCCCCCATCATATCCCCCCTCCCTGCCGCCTTGTGATTTTCCACTATACAAATGGCGGGAAGTGACTCATTTAGAGGCTCTGCACTGGCTCCCCTGCCAATCTCCTTTTCTGGTGGTGTGTGACAGCCATCTTGGCCTCGAGCCACTGGGCTGCTGGATTCTCCATTAAGCTAACGAGCGTTTCCTTTGATGTACTTGACAGAGAGAGGGGAAAACACAGAGGCTAAAGCAACATCCTCCGGCAGGATGACAACACCGCCCCCCGCCCCCCCGAATGTCAGGAGTGTGGGGTGAGGTGAGGAAAACGCTCACCGCACATGCTCAGTGGTACTCTCACCCTTCCTTTGGCTCAACAACAAAGCATCTGCTTTGCATGCAGAAGGTTCTGGGCTCAACCCCTGGCAACGTCCCTAGATAGGGCTGGAAAAAAGCTTCAGCTTGGAGAGCCACTGCCAGCCTGTGTAGACAGTACTGAATTAGATGGTCCCCAGCTGCATGGAGGAAGTGGTTTATATCAACCCCCTGGTGCCAGTGGAGCTGGGGCTGAATAAAAACCTGGGGGTCAAAAAGGACCTAGGGGTGGAAAATAGATTTATGGGGTATAGTGTGAATTTTTTAATTTGGAGCTATGATCCTCAAAAATAAAGAGCATGGGCGCCTACAGAGTGCACCTCCCTTGCCACTGCAAAACCTATGCATGATATCATAATTATTTTCACCTGTAAGCCTTCCTTTTTAAATATATTTTATGCTTCCCAATAATGGATCGAATGTTGATGACATATTCATATTTCATTTGCATTCCTAAGAATTTGAACTGGGGACAACAGGTTTGAGCAAACCTGGTGTATAGGCAGTACAGAGCAAGACGGAAGAACAGCGGTCGGACTCAGTGTAAGGCAGCTTACACCCCAAAAGCAGATTGTGAGATTCCAGGAAGTTCCAGGCACTTACCCAGGGTCTGTATTTACCTTTGGGCATTGAGGCACAGCGGAGACTGTGGTGTCTTTATGACATATGATTTCTTTAGACTTATGTACAACCTCAGCTTACGATGGATGGGCTCCCAGCATTACGCTCCAAGAGGGCTCCGTTTATCTCATTCCTGCAGCCTCTGATTCCAACTGTCAGCCCAACATTATGCTCTGACACCCCTCGCCAGCTTGCCGCATTTAACAAACTGCAACCTCTTTCCCCCCAGGTCATATCATCCCCATTGCAATCCTAAACTCAAAACTGATTTTTCTTTGCTAACTATCTCTCAGTGGAAGGAGGGGCGCCCCCTGCCTGCTGTTTGGCACAGCCTATACCTTCTTAATGGCTTCTCTCCTCTTTTAATGGTCTTCTCCCAGATGATTTCCTGATCACAGAAGAACTGGTCTGGCCTGTATTTCAGCACTTTGCTAAATCCAGCGTCTGGCAGCCCCATTCCAATACTCCAAGCACTGATTTAACTCCAACACTTACCAGACCCAGGAATTCAGGAGAGTCACCTGGCATAATACAACTCCTGTATTCCTAGGAACAAGGGACTTGTGACCCTTCAGTTATAGGTGTTGGACTACGACTCCTATCATCCCCACTGACCATTTGCCAGGCAGAAGAAATCCAGCAACATCTAGAGCAGGGTTTCCCAAACCAGCTGTTGTTTTTTTTTTTGGACTACAATTCCCATCATCTCTGACCACTTGTCCTGCTAGCCAGGGATGATGGGAGTTGTAGTCCTAAAACAGTTGGAGACCGGAGTTTGGGAAACCCTGATCTAGAGGCCCAGATGTCCTCTAACCATGAGCTAGAAGTATCAGATTATGCGAAAGGTTTTTCTTCACCTACCCAACACCTTGGGGCAGCGAAAGAGGAGTATGGGTACAGCACTCCCCGGCCCCAGGGCAGGAACAGTGACGTCATGTGCCAGGGCAGCAGGAGAAATGACAGACCTTGTCTTTGCTCCAGCAAGCGGATGAGGCAATAACAAGGCTTTCAAGTTCGCTTGTAAAATTTACATTCATTTTCTTTTGCCCACTTTTGCCTCTGGCCCTGCCTGCCACTGGAATGTGGCCCAGAAGGAAATATGGCCCTCGGTGTTAATTTCCAGGACCCACCCTATTCCTGTGACTGCAACTTTATTTTATCTGGTTTTAATACTTGAATTGCTATAACCTGCCCTGGGACCTGCTGGTGAAGAGAGGGTAATAAACGGAATTATAATAATTTATCCTAATGTGCACATACAGCAAGCCCGCAACTTACGTCTGCATTTAACTTGTGCACATTTAGCTTCACATGCTTGGCATATATATACCGTTAATGTTTTGACTTATATGCAGTTTTGGCTTTAGGGTCAATCCCTAGAATGTAACTCCCATGTAAGTTTCAGGCTTAATGTATGCAATTTTGCCTAACTGAATGTATTTTGCCTGTTGTTTTCATTGATCTGTGCATATGCTTAACTTAACACAGTAGATACATTTTTGTACACAGTACTTGGAGAACTGCATTGCAAAATTCAGAGAAGTGCAAATTTTGAAGCATAGCTGTGCTTTGGTTCGCTTATTGTTTTGGAACGTGTGAATTAATTAAGTTTGCTGCAAATAAATAAATAAATAAATAAATAAATAAATAAATAAATAAATGCATTTAGTAAAGGTAAAGGGACCACTGACAGTTAAGACTAGTCATGAACAACTTTGGGGTTGCGGCGCTCATCTTGCTTTACTGGCCGAGGGAGCCAATTTTTGTCTGCAGAGAGTTTTTCCGGGTCATGTGGCCAGCATGACTAAGCCGCTTCTGGCGAAACCAGAGCAGCACATGGAAACACCATTTACCTTCCCGCTGAAGCAGTACCTATTTATCTACTTGCACTTTGAGGTGCTTTCAAACTGCTAGGTTGGCAGAAGCAGGGACCGAGCAACGGGAACTCACCCTGTTGCGGGGATTTGAACCGCCGACCTTCTAATCGGCAAGTCCTAGGCTCAGTGGTTTAACCCACAGCGCCACCCGCGTCTCTAATGGCATTTATATCCCACCATTTTATCTGAGGAGCTTAAGGTGGTGTACATTGTTCTTTCCCTCCTCAAATAACCCTGAGAGGTAGGTTAGGCTGAGAGGGCACTGGCCCTAGGTCACCCCATAAGTTTCATGGCCCAGTGGAGATTTGAACCCATGTCTCCTGGGTCTGACACACTAACCACCACATCACAGTGGCTCTTTAAATGCAGACGGACTCGAATTTCTCCTTCACCTCCAGTCCCCAAGTCTAAAAATTACCTGACTGTGCCATTGGTTCAATGGCTGAAAGTTTGGCTGAGGACTAGGGCCCAGGATGCAACAGTCTCTTTGGAATGCATGGAAGACGACAGAAATAAGGGTGTACGCCCCACATTTAAACATAGGGAGCTTGGGTCTTGCTGCAAGTACAGAGGCCCAGCCCAGCTGACACACACACACATATACACAGACTAAGAGCAAATACCGACACACCCTTAGGGGGCAGACACACACACACACACACACACACACACACACACACAACGTGGAAGTAGCACAAGTGTCAGGCGGGCGTAAGCGTAATGCTCCACTTGGAATTGCTAGGAGCTGCTTTCACCCTCCTCGAAACAGTTCTTTCTTTTTCTCCCCTTCAGGGCTGGCCCTAAACAATTTGGCAAAGGACAAGGTGGTGCCCCCCCCATTCCATGTAGAGAAGGCATAAAGGTAAAAGGACCCCTGACCGTTAGGTCCAGTTGTGGCCGACTCTGGAGTTGCGGCGCTCATCTCACTTTATTGGCCGAGGGAGCCGGCGTACAGCTTCCAGGCCACGCGGCCAGCATGACTAAGCCGCTTCTGGCGAACCAGAGCAGCGCACGGAAACACCGTTTACCTTCCCGCCGGAGTGGTACCTATTAATCTACTTGCACTTTGACATGCTTTCGAACTGCTAGGTTGGCAGGAGCAGGGACCGAGCAATGGGAGCTCAGCCCGTCGCGGGGATTCGAACTGCCAACCTTCTGATCAGCAAGTCTTAGGCTCTGTGGTTTAACCCACAGCGCCACCTGCGTCCCAGAGAAGGCATAGTGGCAGCCAAATTTTTGGCCCGATAAGCACCTTGCATTTAAAGCAGTATCATGTCACTTTGTCATGGCTTCTCCGCAAAGAAGCCTGGGAACTGTGGTTTGTAAAGGCGCCAAGAGATGTTAGGAGACCCCCTATTCTCCGCACCAAGCTACAATTCCCAGAGTTCCCTGGGAAGAGAGACTGCAGTTTGCATTCAACCAAGTTATACTCAAAAGTAGACTTATATTGTGTGAACTCCCACAAAAAAAGGCATTTTCAACCTGATCCTCGGGGACCAGGGGTGCCAACTTGAATAAAATATGGGGGAGGAGGGACAGGTAAGCCCCACCCTCGAAGCACACCATTTGAATAGCAATGCCCATCAACTTTGGGGGCCCCCTGCCGCCCTCAAATATTTTATTGGGCAGGTGGCAAATAGACCTGAGTTTAGGAGTTGGCTCCTGTTTCTGGGACAAAAGCTGTTGACTTGTTACCGGAACTTAATGTTACCTGTGTTTAACGAGGGCTGAGCGTGCTCCGTGGAGGCAACAAAATGCTGGCTGGCTTTTGGGTGGGGAGAATGGAAAATTAGGAAGGAGTCGGCGTGGGCTGTTATGGAGAAAAGCATGGCTGACTCAGACAGTAAACAGGAAGGCTACACCTCGCAACGCTGCAACAGGTCCCGCTTCTAACTTTAGAGAGGCACCCTAGGCGTCGCTTTCTCAACGATAAGGCTAATAAATGGCAGATAAGCTTCCCTGGGAAGAAACAGGATTCCCATGTAGCTGTAGGAAAGCTCTGTGTGCCCTTGCAGTGTACACTCCCTGGATGAGTGGCAAAACAGTCCCAGTTTGGGCTTCACAAGAACCAGAGGTGTGCACCTCAGAACATTACCCAGAACCCTCTTTGTGGGGCAGGCAAGTTTCCAGGATAAAGACACACTTGGGTGGAAAAGGTTTGCCCTGTGGGCAAAAAGTTTGGCATGAAACAAGCTGCGGTTTCTCCTTGGACTTTTGGCAGAGAGGGGAGCCCGCTTGACAACAAAAGATCTCTGTTGCCAAGGAAACAGCGGCTGGAGTTATGCTAACAGAAATTAACCTCTGGTTCCTGGTTGAGGAGGACAGAGTTTCTTGGAACAGCCCAGAAGCTGGAATCCTTCCCTGACTGCTGCTTGGGTCCACTCGGGCAGAATTTCTCAAGATCCGCTGGGGGTGGGGGCAGGAGTGGTGAGGTGCCGACTATGAATACTTCTTTTCTACACAGCCTAGTTTAAAAATCCAGGATCTCCCCTGCAGCTTTTCATGTTCTGCTCCCGTTTTATAACAATGGGGAACAGGACAAAAGGCCCTAGAGATGGACTAAAGCAGCTGTGGGGAGCCTGTGGCCCCACAAGCCTAATCAGTCCTGTCAGGCCTCCCCATTTTGACCCCTGAGACTGCTTTGGTCAAGCAGCCACCTGCTCACCTGTGTACAAGATCTTAGGTGTGGGGCATATGGAGACATGGCTGGGCTACAAACGGGTTTTCAGGCACTGCCAAGTGGCCCATCAGCAGAACCTGGAAATGGACAGCTGCAAAGGTCCATGTATGGCTCTTTTGCAAGACTTAGAACATCATGGGATCATCGGGGTTTGCAGAGAAGTGTGTGCGGCGCTTCAAAGCCCCGACAAACAGCTGTCGGGCTGCAGCGCAGGTAGAGAGGCTTTGTGGCAGCTGGGTCTTCCTGATCCAGTTGTGCTTGCTAAAAAGCTCTACCCCCTCAAGAAACAAAACAAAACGCCCCGCCCTTTCCACCCATCCCAACCCAGATAAGAAATACACAGGGGTTATAAACAAAGGACTGAGCAATGTTTATTCCTTATCAGTGATCTTGAGGCAGAGTACATTCCACAGTTAAGAATGCCACACAGTTTTAAGAGTTCAGACTCAGCCCCTGTGCCTTTTTGCCCTGGAGAAGAGGCAAATTTGGAATGGCAAGACAGCTCTGACCAGCCCCCCCCCCCCACCCGAAGTAAAAAAAAAAAAAAAAGGAACAAAGCCTGGCAGGCAAGCAGGAGCACCCAAATGGGTAGGAATTAGCAGCAGAGAATGAGGTTTTCCACTGCAAGACAAAAATCAGAGGATTTCCAGGGTGGGAAGAGACTGGCTGAAAAGTTAAAAATCCCCCCTTTGCCCCCTTAAAAGCACCCCAAATGAAACAGCTACCCAGGAATGTAGTTGTAGAGAATCTGAACCCAGCACCAGGAATGGTCACCTTGTGATCTCTGGAGGTTGTGCCAGCCAAAGAGACCCTCCTACCCTGTGGGTGTGAGTGTTATTTGCCAGGTAGACACCACAGGAAGAGGTTAGCTGCCCTGCTCCCCTCACACGCGCGCCAAGAAAAGAAAAGACATTGCAGTGCAGAGTGCTGAGATTCTAGATATTATCCAGGACTGCTTTGCTGGCAAGTTGCTGAGTTAAGACTGCCAAAAACAGTGTCCAAAAAAGAAACGGGCATTTATTTACTTTTTGTTTTGGTCCAGATAAGTGTAAAAGGAAAGCGGGGTTTAAGGGGCCAGATTCTGGAATGTGAATAGTGAGTTTAATAAAAATAATAATAATAAAATGTTGCAGTAGGAGAGGCATTTGGCCACTAGAAAAACCACATTGGCATTATGACGGGTGGTGGGGAGAAAAAGGAGACACACACCTTTTTTTTTTTTTTGGTCCCTGTATTCTTCAGATGAGTGGTTGGTTGGCCACAGCATTATATTTAGGGGGGGCAAGAGGGGAGGTGTTGTATGGAGGACACCCCCCCCGGAGGGGGGTTGAAGAGCTCTTGAGAAATGAGATCAAGAGTAGGCAGGGAGAAGGAAAGAAAGTGTACTCACTCCAGTCGTGTGTGCTTAAGAGGAAAAATATGGGTAAAAAAAGGGGGGCAGTAAAAAAGAGAGGAGGTTACAGACCAGGGCTGGCACAGGGGGAAGTGGGCACCAGAAGGCCCCTCTCCTCCTGGTCTGCCTTTAAGGCTTCTCGTGGTAGCACAATTTGGAGAGAGACAGAGAGAGAGAGAGATATTCTTGGGGATATGAGGTGTCGGGAAGCAAGGAGCCATCGCTTGGTGGGGCAGCCCGGCTCAAAGGATCTGGCGTGGCATGCCGTAGCCCGTCATGCCCGCTTGCGAGGCTCCCCGGTTGGTGCCCATCTGCAGACCGATGACGCTCTGCCCTTCCTTGAGCTTGTCCTCTGGGAAGGCACGGCGGTTCTCCTGGGACTTCCTGTCGGGGGGGGAGGGGGAAGGCAGGAAGTGAGGGGTAGAAAGAAACAAGCACACACATCATTGCAGAGGACATAGCCTAGGAGGTTTGTTTTTTTAAAAGGATATTCTAAAAGATTATAACTCGGTCCATTCGTATTGCTTGTCTTTGTTCAGCTTAGAAAAGGGTTTCCCAAATTTGGGTCTCCAGCCGCTTTGGGACTACAACTCCCATCATTCCTAGTTAGCAGGACAAGTGTTCATGGATGATGGGAATTGTAGTCCAGAAACAGCAGGAGACCCAAGTTTGGGAAACCGGGGCTTAGAGGATCTAGATAGCTAAAGCACCATCCAATCACATATGAAGCTGCTTTACGCTGAATCAGACCATTAGTCTCTCTGGAGTTGGATATGGGAGTCTCTCTCAGGTCTCCCTCCCTGCAGATCCAGAGGACTGAACCCCAGTGGGCTTTCTTCCAGCAACAATTTTTTGAACACCAGATTTTTTTTAAAAAAAGCAACTGTTTTCTCCAGACCTTTCCGCTCAAGAAACTTAACACAGTTTTATGACCATTTGGAAAGTCCATTCCGACTTTTGTTTTTACGCTGCTTTTACCCTGTATTGTTTATTTGTAATTTTTCTGTAAGCCAAGCTTACAGAAACTGAAAAGGTGACATTACAGTAATATCTACATTCCTCTCCTCACTAGGTCCTCAAGGAAGACAAAAGGCTGTATCATAGGACCTAATTTTCTTGTAAAATAGTGGTTTTGCCTGAGACTTTCATTATGGAGCAATTTCATTCTTGGCTACCAGGTGTTTTATGGTTATTCAATAGCATATGAAAATTGATAATAGTTAAAACACACCCCTGTAATCCCCCGCCGTCCAAATTCGGTTGTGATCCAGCATTGCAGCGTGTGCCTGGGGAGGGGGGAAATCTGACCTGTCAGACCGCCCCCCCCCCGATGTTTCTGGTCTGTACCTCCCAGCATCCCCTACCACTGGCCATGCTGGCTGAGTTCAACAATATCCAGAGCAGGGATGGCCAATGTGGTCTCTCTGAATGTTGGGGACTACAAATCCCATCATACCCAATCGTTCGCTACAGAGCCTGGGAGCTAGGAGTTAAATCTGGAAGGCATAGGGCCAGATATGCTGTGGTCTAGGACCACAAGGTCATCACCTGTGCAGCAGCAGACTCCAAGCCACCAGCTGAAGTGCAATGGATAAATGACATTATGCAGCCGTGTATTGGGAAGTTTTAAAAATTTTTTAATGTGCAGCAGCAGCCTCTCATCTCCTGCCATTATCACTCAACCTTCCTCTTCTCATAGTAGCTAAATGGGAATAATACTGGCTTACCCAACAAGGTTGTCCCAGTGATGACTGAATACAGTGGTACCTTGGTTGTCGAATGGCTTGGATCCTGAACAAACTGGCTCCCAAACGCCACAAACCTGGAAGTATGTGTTCTGGTTTGTGAACGTTTTTCGGAAGCCGAACATCCGACGCGGCTTCTGATTGAGTGCAGGAAGCTCCTGCAGCCAATCGGAAGTCACGCCTTGCTTTTCGGGAGTCAAATGGACTCCTGGAACGGATTAACTTCAACAACCAAGGTACCACTGTAATGTTACAGAGTGCTTTTTGGAAGCATTATAATGCAACCAGTGGCGTAGCGCGGGTTGTCAGCACCCGGGGCAAGGCAAGTAATTTGCGCCCCCTAACCCTGGATTTGCGCCCCCTAACCCTATCCCTAACCCTAACCCCCAGATGTTGCGCCCGGTGCGGCCGGCCCCCCCTGCACCCCCCACGCTACGCCACTGAATGCAACTACTTCTGGGATTGTTACAGAACAACCCTACGGTGAACAGTGATTTTCTTCCCTTATTCCATGCCTTACAAATTTGAACCCAATATGGAGTTAGTACACACATACACACACACACACACACACACACACACACACACACACACCCCCTCTTGCCACAGCACTTACTTAGGAAACCAGTTGGGGTCCCCAACGAAGAGGCCGTCTCCTTTAGAGACCGCCAAGCCTCCCAGGTTCATCAAGGTTCTCTGCACGCTGGCCATGTGTTTAGCTGTGGGTTGGAAGAATTCAGAAGTTGATCAAATATATGCACCATGTCCAACCTTAACACCATTCTCAAGATCAAGCAGGAGCACTGTGCTCTTTTACAGTCTGGCAGAGACCCTAAAGTGCTGAAGCCAAGGACTGCAAAAGGCCACTCCCTTTTACAAGTTAGGCAAGGCGATCTTGCATCGTTTCCCCATAATTTTTTTCCTGTTTCGGCTCACCATCACCAGGAAGCAGCAACAGTTACACGAAAAGCTGCTTTGCAAGAAGGGTGAAACCACCAAGTCCAGCGCAGTCTGCTCAGCACAGACTGGCAGCAGCTCTCTAGGGCAGGGGGAGTTTTTCCACACTACTTTCTACCCAAGGCCCTTTTGATTGGAGATGGCTGGGAATTAATCCTGGGTAAAGAAAGAGTCTGGGACGGGGGTGGCGCTGTGGGTTAAACCACAGAGCCTAGGACTTGCCGATCAGAAGGTCGGCGGTTCAAATCCCTGTGACGGGATGAGCTCCCGTTGCTTGGTTCCTGCTCCTGCCAACTTAGCAGTCTGAAAGCACGTCAAAGTGCAAGTAGATAAATAGGTACCGCTCTGGCGGGAAGGTAAACGGCGTTTCTGTGCGCTGCTCTGGTTCGCCAGAAGCGGCTTAGTCATGCTGGCCACATGACCCGGAAGCTGCATGCCGGCTCCCTCGGCCAATAAAGCAAGATGAGCACTGCAACCCCAGAGTCGGTCACAACTGGACCTAATGGTCAGGGGTCCCTTTACCTTTACCTAAAGCAAGAGGCAGTGTAATGTAGTGGCTAGAGTTTTGGACTAGGCAGACCTGGGTTCAAATCCCCACTTAGCAAAGAAGTTCACTGGGAGACCTCTTAGTCTCACAGCCTACCTCACAGGGTTGTTGTGAGGATAAAATGGGGGGGGGGGACAATCTACACAACCTTGAGCTCCTTGGAGGAAAGGTGAGATAGAAATGTTGCTAAGTAAAAGCACTCTACCAAACGCCAAACAGGCCATTAAGAATCCACTCTCATCCCGCAATGCAGGTTAGGCAAAAATGGAAGCTCTGATCTTAACTTCTCCAAACGGCCAGGAGCTTATTTTATAAAGTGGACCGATTTGGCAGAGATCTGCGTTGTTTTTAAAAGTTGTGCCAAAAGAGACACTTCCTTGGCCTTGCTCCTGTTTTTCTGCCCTCGACCCTTTAGAAATGAAGAATTCAATGATCCAGATACCAGCTCAAATCAGAAATGTCATTTCCAAGCAGAATGCCAGCCCCCCAAGTCAAAGTGGTGAGGCGACTTCATGCCTGCCCTTTACTTGCTGAAAAAAGCAATCTAGGTTTCTTTTCCTTTCCATCCCTAATTGCCAAGAGGGAATGGGGAGACTTTCCTGGAGACTGCAGCTGTGGGAGGGAGCATTAACACTGCAGAGCCCTGATGCGCTCTTCTGGAAGACTGCCGCCCCATAGCAGGCAGGCTTTGAGGGACAGCCTTCAACCCTAACTGCAGTCAGGGAGGAGTTGGGCAAGGCTAGGCTTGGGGAGGCTGGGAGCCAGGTGAGGTGGTCTATGGGCTCCCCACACCTGCCTTAGATCACACGTGGTTTCCCCTCAGAGATGCTCCCTCTGCCCTCCCTCCTTCTCCCTGCCCTCCGCCGCAAATACTTTGTACCTTCCCAGAGGTCCACTGTCTGGAATATGTCTGTGGCCTGTATGCCATACTGCTCGGCTGCACGCAGGAACTGAGAAATCTGCTCCATCTGCTTGAAAGCCATACTAGAACTCTGGATCTTCGCCACCAGCTTCTGTCCCTTGGGGCAAAGGCTGTTGATGAGGTGGCATAACACCTAATCAGGGGCCAGGAAGAAAATGGAGTCTGTTATTATTATTAATAATAATAATAATAATAATAATAATAATATAATATTTATACCATATCCATCTGGCTGGGTTTTCCCAGCCACTCTGGGCAGTTCCCAACAGAATATTAGAAACACGACAAAACATCAAACATTAAAAACTTCCCTAAACAGGGCTGCCCTTCAGACGTTTTCTAAAAGTCAGGTCGTAGTTTATTTCCTTGACATCTGATGGGAGGGCGTTCCACAGGCCAGGCGCCACCACTGAGAAGGCCCTCTGCCCAATTCCCTGTAACCTCACTTCTCGCAGTGAGGGAACCACCAGGCCCTCGCCGCTGGACCTCAGTGTCCGGGCTGAACGATGGGGGTGGAGTTGCTCCTTCAGGTATACTGGACCGCGGCTGTTTAGGGCTTCAAAGGTCTAACACTCTGAGTCAGTGTTAGAAACTCGGATAAATAAGCTAGGCACCAAATGGTTCCTTAAACCAGGGTTACTGCTGACAAAACGAAATGTTCAGCTGTCATTTTGGGGCCAGGAAGCTCGGAAGTTGTATTTTTCAATACAACCTTTCAGTTCCTGAAATTCATTCTGATTGTGTGCAGATAAAATATATCAGGCAGAATTCTAAAGGGCATGTTGCGAGTGTCGTGAAAGCAGTCAAGATCCAAGGATCCCCAGGCAGGCACCTCCAGATGGTGGAGCCGTCAGACGCCATCCTGGCACCGCTTGGCCGCAAGTGGCCAATAGCTAGATGCAAAATGTGCCTGGCGAATTTCGAACGCTGCTCTGAGCGGCAGCACTAGGCTCCAGTTAGTAGATCTTGTACGAAATGGAATAGCTCAGGCAAACCTGAAGCTTGCCTGCTCTAGCCCATGGGAGCTCACACCAATGAATACCTGCACCCTCTCCTTAAAGGCACTGCATGACTTAGATTGCCTTTTTGTAACGACAGAGGGACCCCAAACCTTCTAGGCTGAACGAAGCCACACCAAACTCCTTACCGTTCCATCTTTCAACCACTCTTGGAAGTTCTTCTTGCCTGGCTGGGGCTGCCCGACTTCCGGCCCACACTGGGCAACGATCCACTGGATTAAAATCTGCTCCAGTTCGTCGTCATACTGCTTGTCGATCTTGTTCTGAACCTCCCTGCTGAGTCCGTAAGCGGGGCCTCTGTTTGCCATGGCGGCTGTGTGGGGGTTTTGTGTACCTCGGAAGGCTAGATAGAGCAAAGACACACAGACCTAAAGAAAGAGAATCATAGAATCATAGATCTGTAGTGTTGGAAGGGAACATGAGGGAGGAGCATCAGCCTGGCTCTCCAGGAAACCTCAGGAGCACATACTGAATTTGAACTCCCAAAAATACCATGGGTACCATGTTGCTGCCTCCTTTTTTTGTTGAAATTTTAACGTTACAGAGAAATGCATATGCTGAAGGTTCTTAGAATAGCTCGGTTTGTTTGAAGTGCTTTTTTTGGCAGACAGCTAAGTTCTACTTAAGAGTAGACCCACTGAAATTAATGAGCCCAGGTCGGTCACGCTGATTAATTCCAGTGGGCTAAATCTGAGCAAGATTAACATCAGGGTACAACTTATAGTACTCATTTTTCTCTAGACTTTAAGAGGTTTTTAGAAAAAAAAAATATAAAGACAAAAGCGAAAGCTTGAAATAAAAATTGTTTCTTTAAAAAGAAAAAAAATCAAAACTATTTTATTAAACGTCAAGGCAATATAATCCTATCATAACCAGAAAAATAGAGACTTTTCTGAAATAATATAAATGCAACAGACAAAAAGTCAGGGGAGAATCTTTCTCTTATGAAACTGGCACTAACCCTCTAATGTCTCAGCCAAGGACCTGCTTTCAGTTGGAGAAGACCGTGATCTCATATCTGTATCTGAGCTGCAGCCCCATGCAATAAATTGGAGTGGGGTGTGTGTTTTTGTGTGTGTGTGTGTGTGTGCGTGTGTGCTGCTTTTCACTTCCAGAACGCTTGCATGTAAATGCCTGCCTGGACACACTCTGTGGTGTACGGCTTGTGCCAATTACCCATTATAGGTGTTTTTTAGAAACTGCCCTTCCCAGGAACATGCTGCACCAGCGGAGGAGCAAGTAGGATGGGCTGCTGCAGAACAAGCAGAGCAGGCGGTAGTGAGCATTTAGCAAACTACACGGGAATTCTCAGGCCGTGTTCCTTGGCCCAGAGATGGTTAGATGGAGACAAAAGAGTGGTGGCCCTTCCCAAACGCATCCTAGCGCAGCTCCTGTTCCAGCAGTTTTTTTTTAACACTGACACAAGCCAGCTAAGTCTTCAACCAACCCCAGTTGACTCTTATCATTCTGGTAAGGCAAATCAGGTAGGTTGGTTTAAAACACACACACACACACACGCACACACACACACACACACACACGAGAAGAATGTGGCTTTACAAGAACCTTAAGCATCCCTAGACAAGGGTTTGCAGGAATGGAATAGAAGACTGCAACAGCCCTGGCACCCACAAGTCGTTGGGTTGCTAGAAAAGCCGGAAAAAGTTTTAAGTATGCCAGACCATGAAAACAACCCACAAAACATAATGATATAAAGTGGAGCTTGCTGGATCAGACATGTGGCCCATCGAGTCCAGCATTCTGTTCTTGCAGTGGCCCACCAGATGCCCGGGGTGGAAAACCCAAAAGCAGGACCTCTGAGTACAAGAGCCCGTTCTCCCCTCTTGCGGTTTCCAGCAAGGAGCACTCAGAAGAATTGTGACTGTGCAGGCAGAGCGCAGAGCCATCATGCTCAAAACAGGAAGCTCAGCAAGCAAACTGGCACCGGCAGGAAGGAAGGAGGCGGCGGATGACCCAAGTAACTGCAGAATGGAGAAGCGTTTCCATAGGAAGGGCAAAGGAACCTGCCTTATAACCCCTGAGCCTATTGAGCTCAGAAATGAGATTTGCAGCAGCCTCCCAGGATTTCAGACAAAGGACGTCCTTAGCCCTACCTGTGGACGCCAAAGATGGAACCTTATGCATGCAAAGCAGGCACTCTATGACTGAGCTACGGCTCTTCCCTTAAAAAATAAATATTCCAGTCCTCGTGGCTTTAAATAAAGGCCTGCTTTAAATAGGAACACGGAGTCTGCTTTAAAACCAAGCAGTGTTAGGCTCCTTGGACAAAGGTTGCGGTTGCCAAAGCGGAATGTCTAGTTGCCCTTTTTTCAGCCAGGCGGCTCTAAACTCTTCTTTTTCAAATGATGGGTTTCTCAGTTAAACATCTGGCTAGTTCAGCCACGAGCCTAGGTTAAGAATTTTGAGAACTTAAAGAATGAAAGTCTCTTGATCCAGGACCAGTCCACATATAAATTGGCCTAATCCGACCTCTTTTTCTTAATGGCGACTGCTCCTGCTCAGGCTGCACAGCCGAAGCATTTTGGTTCCTGAAATTCATTCTGATTGTGCAGATAGAAGTATAACTGGTAGAATTCTATAGGATGTGTTGTTAGTGTGTGTAAACAGTCCAGATCCAAGGATCCTCAGGCATGCACCTCCAGCTGGTGGAGATGTAAGGCATCACCCTGGCACCTTCACTTGGTCGATAGCCTGGTGCAAAATGCACCTGGCGAATTTTGAACACTGATGCCAAGCCAGATCATTGGTCCATCTAGTTCAGTATTGTCCACACTGATTGGCAGCAGCTCTCCAGGATTTCAGACATGAGTCTCTCCCAGCTGAACCTGGGACTTTTGGTATGCATGGCAAATACTCTATGGTCCACCATTGCGGATTAGCAATGCCAGCTACTGCATACCTCAATAAATCCCTGGAGAGCACACACAGGCCCTTTATAAACCATTACAGCACCCAGCCCAAAGGCTATATTGTTTTGCAAGAGGAGGGGGAGAATGGCAGTTGTATGGGGGCGGAGGCGATTAAATCCCTTCTCCTGGGGCTTTGGAGAGTTCCCTTTCAAGGGATGCTGTTTTACAAGTAGGTGGGGAATCTGCTTGCTCAGAGGCCAGGCACACCCCAGTTTGCCTTTGCCTGCAGGGCAGGATCTGTGCCAAGATGCAAAGCAAGGGCAAGGCCTGAGTGGTTAGATCAGGCTTGTAAACAGACAACTCGCCTGGGGTGATCAGAAGTTGCTTTCAAGTGATCAGAGAGAACGTGTTACCAAACCCCAACCTGCAACTCCCCCTGCCTCCTATTGTGTCACAAATTCCCATGTCTTACCGTTGTTTTTTTATATGCACTATCCAAACTAGGAACAAGGGAAACGGTCTGAGAGAAAGTCAAGCTATTGATCCATCTTCTTCCCCATATTCAAGTGATCTGAAGTGCTGCCACACAGAAGATGAGAGCAAACTTGTTTTCTGCTGCTCCAGAGGGGAGGACCCAAACCAACGAATCAGGTTACAAGAAAGGGGATTCCAATTACAGTCATACCTCGGGTTGAAGTAGCTTCGGGATAAGCATTTTCGGGTTGCGCTCCACGGCGACCCAGAAGTAACAGAGCGCGTTACTTCTGGGTTTCGCCGCTCGCGCATGTGCTCAAAATGACGTCAAGCGCATGCGCGGAAGCGGCAAATCGCAACCCGCATCTGCGTTCGCTTCAGGATGCGAACGGGGCTCCGGAACGGATCCCGTTCGCATCCAGAGGTACCACTGTACGGTAAATATCAGCAAGAACTTTCTGACAGTAAGAGCTGCTTGACTGTGGAATGGACTCCCTTGAGAGGCGGCGGACTCTCGTTCATTCTGCAGCCAGCTATCCCAACAATTATTTTTTTAAAATAAGAGAGCGTGTGCAGGCCTTTTTGAGTATACGGTAACTGAGCCTGCAAGTTTTGATTCAGGAAAGAGCAAGAACACTTTGAAAAGAACACTGGGCCAGAAGCTTCATTTTGCAAGAAAACCCAAGATCGACTGGGGAGGTGGTAGTCAGAACAGAAGCCTCCTTCCAGGAACAGCGCCCTGAAAATGGGAACGGCTGTTCTGCCAAGGAGCCAGTTTTACACTCCAGCAGATTCTCACAGGCCTCCCTGCCTCAAATCCCCCAGCAATTCTCAAAAGCTTACAGAACCACCCACCGTAGCCCATTGTCCGACCCTCTCCAGACAACACTGCCAGCCATTGTCTCTTGCTCTCTCCAGACCCTCCGTGCCCCCCACCCGCCACAGTCTGGGAAACTGGGGTGGGGGAGGAGAGAAACGCACCCCCCAGCTGCTCCGCAGGAGGCCTGAAATTTGGAGCCAGCCACAAGCTGGCCAAGGAGGAGTGCCTGGGGCCTTCTCAAACCACACTGGGCTGACAGTACATCTTAGGGGCTGCCAAGTTTTTAAACACGTGGAACCTCAGGCCTCTGAGCATGTGCAGTGTGCCTCCCCCCAAACCCTCATTTTTAAAAAAGGAGTGGCAAGGTCACTCTCAGTGCTGGTTCTTTTTTTATTAAAAAAAATTATCCCTCAAAATAAGAGCATATACAGTGGCACCTCGGTTTTCGAACGTAATCTGTTCCAGAAGACTGTTTGACTTCCGAAATGTTCGAAAACTGAGGTGCAAAGGGCGGTCTGCAAATTTAATTGAGAAAATTGAGAAACACTCAGCGGAAGCCGTCCGACTTCTGAGGAGCATTCAAAAACAGAAGGATTTACTTCTGGGTTTTTGGCGCTTGAAAACCAAAAGGTTCAACTTCTGAAACATTCAAAAACTGAGGTACTGCTGTATATGGTTCATCCCACACTATCACCCCGTTGCATTTCATCCTCGCAACAGCCCTGTGAGCGAGGAACCAAGCTCCAACCCGCAACTCAAACCACTTTGCTACTGTGGTTCTGAGGTAAGCAGAATTGTGGAGTTGGACGGGGTCATTTAGCCCAACCCTCTACAATGCACAAATGTTTTTGTATTGGAGGCACTCTTAACACCGTTAGGCCATCTTGCTCGGCACTGTCTGCCTCAGGCCCAAGGGCGGGACATGACCCCCAGAGCTTCTTTATCTGACCCTGCTCCCAAAGCCAGGCCTCTCATAGAATTGTCGGGTTGGAAGGGGGCACCAAGGGTCATCTAGTCCAACCCCCATGTAATGCAGCTTTTGAGTCTTTGGAACTGTGATAGGGCCTCTTGCTTGCCGGGTTGGAGAATCGAGAAGCATGTGTTCCGTATGTGCAGAATCCTCTTGATTTCTGTGGGGTGGGATCCATGGGCGTGTTCACATCACTGCCTTAAGAGTGCTGTGAAGCTGCTGTTTTCTTAGTGTGTTTCACAGGGCTTCTGCCCCCACAAAGCCCAAGCTGTTCAGATCAGCATAGCTTCAGGAGTGTCAGATTTGCTTCTGCTCGTGTCCACACCAGCAAGCGCTGGGGCGCCTTTACCCCTATATGCAGAGGTGTCCACACCTGAGCTAGAGCTGAACTAGAAACGGCTTAAGGACTCGAACTGGAGGGAAGATGGTTTGAAAAACATCTTAAACAGTAGCATTTTACACAGGGTACACACGCATTTCAGATAACGGTTGTGTGAAGGCGGGATTAAAACCTCAGCACTAGGAATGCAGTAAATGGGGAGTGGATAGGAGCCTGAGTCTACAGTCCTAGTCTACTCTGCAAAGAGGTAAGACTCTCATGGAACACAAGGCTAGTGAAGCCAGGTGAAACTAATGGCTATGGGCTACTGCAACAAAATACGGTTCCCCCAAACCCATTTCACAGAAAGCCTGAAGTGGTGGGAGTTAGAGACAGTGGAGAGTTTTAAATAGAGGTCGGGTGGCTGTCTGTCAGGGATTCTTTAGTTGCGACTCCTGCACTGCAGGGGGTTGGACTAGAGGACCTTTGGGGGTGCCCTTCCAACACTGCAGTTCCACGACGAGAAAAACACAGAGCAGGCTGCAATTCTATGCGTACTTACGTAGGAGGAAGCCTCAACACACTCAGCCAGACTTGCTTCCAGAAGCACAATAATATTAAGGAAGTTTTAAGCAAATTTGCCTCGAGCCCCCAAACTCCACCAGGAGGCAGCGTTCAGGGACCCATCAATTCAGGAAAAAAAAGGGGAGGGGAGTTATGAAACAGGATTAAAACGAAAGGTCACAGATTCCTCCTCTTCACACACTCAAGACTGAAGCCAGGCTTTCCATACTGATGTGAATCTCTCTCCCTGGCACCTTCTAATGCCCCCCAAAGTCTTCTAGGAAATAAAACAACTCTCCCCCACCTCACTCCCCCACTTTTGAACACTTGTTGGGGAAGTCTGAGACCTGAACTGATTTCTATTTTTAAAAACAGTTATATAAACAGGAGGGTTGTTTTTTGTAAAAAAAAGGAAAACAGGGAGAGGTTGAGTAGTATTACAATGAAAGTTATGTGCAACATCTTAAATCACTGGATTCTTTCATTTTCTCAGAGGCAAAAGCAAAGGGCAAAGAAACGTATATAATTTGCCTTTGCACGACAGGCCAGATTCTGTATACATTCACACAGCCCTTTCTATCCTTTCTTCCCACAAGGAAGAGGCATTATCAGCTTGCAAAGACATATTTCAGCCAGGCGAAAACACTCAAAAGAGGTGCAAAGCAGGGTTTGTGAGGTGTGAAGTTTGTGAGGAGTCCTGAGGGCCACCTTTGGCCCCCAGGCTGAGGCTTCCCCATTCCTGGAATTAAGACTCGGCTAGAATTTACCCATAATCCATCAGGGTTTTGCACCATGGATAGATGCACTGAGAGTTAGGTATGATGTGAAGGATCAAAGTGGGACAGGTACAACACCCTTGCAAGGTAGGCCGGTATTCTTGTCATCCCATATTAGATGTGTGTGTAGGTGGACTGCACTTAAAGATTCAGGGAAAGAGAATAAACTTCTCCGTTTATTCTTCGAGCCCTTTCACTAGTGCTACAAGCAGGCACACTGGGGCCTCATCAACAACCCCTTGAAGTCTGTTCAAACCAATTAAATAAGTACACACTGCTTTGTTCAGATCAAATCTGAATTCAGGTGTTCAAATTCATTTTGCCCAACACTATATTAGGTGACTGGGCCTGCAAAGTGTGTCGTCACAAGACACTGCCCTTCATCCAAAGATCACAGGGCGGCTCACAACATAAAAATTCTAAAATGAGAACACAAAACACATAATAAAATAAAAGCAAGAACAAACCAATAAACCCCCTTCCAACATTTTAAAGGCCATAGAACAGTCGTGTCCAAAGTCCATTTTGGGGAACTAATCTGGCCTGCTGGCAGTATATATCCTGGGGTAAAACCCTAAAAAAAGTTCAGCAACTTCAATCCTAAAAAAAGCTCAACCACCTTGGGGTAAAATTGTAAAAAAGCCCAACAACTTTGGTTGGCCCTCATACCTGTTCACGTCATCAAATCTGGCCCTTTTTGAAAAAAGTTTGGGCACCCCTGCCACAGAATGTTCAGCAGCCAAAGGTTATATGGAAACATTTTTGCCTGGCACCTAAAAAAGATATGTAATGAAGGTGCCAGGGAAGCTTCCCTAGGGATAGCATTCCACAAATGGCCGAAAAGGCCCGTTCTCGTGTTGCCACCCTTGGAACCTCCTTCAGAAGAGGCACATATGGAGAGAGGTGGTCCATAGCCAAATAAGGCTTTATGCTGAAGTCAAGAGGGAGGGAGAAAGCAGCAAATCGCAGGTGTTGTGGACAGAGTCTGGATTATTATTCAATTTGTTGCCCACCCTTCACCATGGAATGGAGAGGATAGAGGGGTGCAACTCAGCTTGCAGAAGAGGGCTTTGCATGGCGTTAGACAGAGTTAAAGACTCCCAGGCTGTCCCTGTATCTTTAACTTCAGCTGACCTGTTGTGGTTTAGTAGACTGATACTCAGGTTGCATCCTTTTTTCTTTACAACCTCCTCCTCCTCCCACTTCTATCCTGGACCTCAAAATTAGAGGTTATCTTTAACTATGAGAGAACAAGCATGGCTGCCTTGTTCTTCTCCAGACTAGTACTAGAAACCTTTTTTTCTATCCAACTAATGCAGATCCTACCACAAACAACAGCATCTCTGTGCATGGTTGCAACAAGTCTACCCTCTAACCAAAATTCACTAGGTTAAATGCTGCTCGCTACCTACTTAAAGGGGTTTCAATAGGGAATTGGACCCTGCGAGCCCGTTAGAAGGGGGCTTAGCCCTTTGCCCTTCACTGCAGCCCTGTAGCCCCCCCCCCCCAGCCTATGCCTGCAATTTGCATTGCCAAAAAGAGTAGATGCATAATGGTTGGGAGTGTGCAAGAGGCATGTTAAGAAATGCACATTTGTCCAAGGCCCTCTTCACAGACAGATTCCATGTATGCTACTGCCCAGCTCAATTTAACCCTGGCATACATTGTCTAAAGCTCATCTCAGTCCTTGGTGCGCATCTGTGTTCAGGGCATGTACTGTGTGTCTGTTTGGTGCTTTTATTAAGGAAGCCCATAGAGGCTTTCCACTGAACAAGTTCCCAGCCCCAGCCTAGAAGGCAATGGAAACAAAGCTGAGCAAAAGAGAGAGAGAGAGAGAGAGAGAGAGAGAGAGAGAGAGAGAGAGAGAGATCTGATCATCACCTGCAGGCAATTTCCCTTCAGCCCAAGCGATCAGGAAAAAAGTGTCTGGGTGGCTCTGTGGGTTAAACCACAGAGCCTAGGGCTTGCCGATCAGAAGGTTGGAGGTTCGAATCCCCACAACGGGGTGAGCTCCCGTTGCTCGGTCCCTGCTCCTGCCAACCTAGCAGTTCGAAAGCATGTCAAAGTGCAAGTAGATAAATAGGTACCACTCTGGCAGGAAGGTAAACAGGGTTTCCGTGCGCTGCTCTGGTTGGCCAGAAGCGGCTTAGTCAGGCTGGCCACATGACCCGGAAGCTGTACGCCGGCTCCCTCGGCTAATAAAGCGAGATGAGCGCCACAACCCCAGAGTCGGCCACGACTGGACCTAATGGTCAGGGGTCCCTTTACCTTTACCAAGTGCCAGGTTTGCCTGCCCTTTTGCAGCAACCATTTACCAAGCAGAGGGCAATCCAGGGTCATGCAGCGGAGGAAAAAGAGTGCCAGAATGCTCAAAGATCAGACTCAATCATCTAGAGAGCGCAGAGAGGCCCCACCGGATTTCAGAGCGGAAGCCACCCTAGAAGAGGCAGGCACAGGGCCAATATAGCAATCAGGAAGCAAAGGAGGTTTCAGATAGGGACAATTCCTAGAACCGGCAAGGCTTTGCGGGGAGGGAGAGGAGACTCTCAAGGCTTTTCCTGCAGTTAACCTACAGCAGAGACCACTCTGGAGCCAGATCAAGTGTGCGAGCAAGAACAACGTTTAGGAAAGAAACAGGAAACCCTTTCTCCTTCCCAGCCATTAAGAAGGGGAAAGGGGGAAAGGGGGAAAGGGGGGGGGTGTCAACCTGGGGACAGGTCTGTATGCCAAGCAGGCTGTGTTGCTCTAGCCATTATACTGCCCATAGCTCAGGAGTGCAGAACCAGTGGCTCCCAAATGCTGCAGTACTATAACTCCCATCAGCCCTAGCAAGCATGGCCAATGGGAATTGTAGTTCAGCAACATGTGTAGGGCCAGAGGTTTCCCATGCAACTGGTGTAGATTTTTTAAAAAAGCCTATGTGCCTAATTCAGAGGTGGGGAACTTCAGGCCGGGGGTCCAGTACAGCCCCCCAGGCCACTCTGTCTGGCCCTTGGAAGGCCACATTTCACGCCCTGTGCTCCAGCGCTTTTGCAAAAGGTGAAAATGTTTTAGTTGCCCAGGCTTAAAATAAAAAATTGCTACCACTTTCTATTGCTGGTTTAACATCACTATACCTCAGGTTACATACGCTTCTGGTTACAGACTTCGCTAACCCAGAAATAGTGCTTCAGGTTAAGAACTTTGCTTTAGGATGAGAACAGAAATCGTGTTCTGGCGGTGCGGCGGCAGCAGGAAACCCTGTTAGCTAAAGTGGTGCTTCAGGTTAAGAACAGTTTCAGGTTAAGAACGGACCTCCAGAACAATTTAAGTTCTTAACCCGAGGTACCACTGTACAGTACTTTAAAGGTTTTAGTTAGTGCTTTTTTCTGAGGGGATGCAGGGGTACGCATACCCATGATGGGGGCCTTTTGTCCATTTACTGTATTTATTTTTCCCAATTTGAACTATAAAGTGGTGATTTTCTTCAGCCAAAATAAACATTTTTTTAAAAGAAAAAAAGTACTGGTTTTAATTTATTCCTGTTCTTTGTTAATGAGATGATGGTGTTAGAGAAACGCTGTAGATATCTGGACCACTTGAGTGACCAACCAGGCTGTGCAAGGTAGACAACGATTTGCATGCGCCAGTACTTTTAGGAACTTATCCATAAACCTGCTATAAAGCTACTGTTTGCTTCTGCAGGCAGCCTGCAATCCATGAAGGCAGCTGCCCCATGGAGGCTGGTCCACAAGGGCAAACAGTGTGCTGACCCACCAACCGATCTGCCTTCTTTCTTACAACCAATCAGGAGCTGCCTCTGTCTGTCACTGGCTCTGGCTTCTCCTATCCTTGGTCTCCCTCCTGCCTTCCACCCCACCAGCCAACCTCTGTAGATGCCAGCCCACGACCTCCATACACACTGCCCAGGCTTGCGCCCGGAGAAGTCACTTTGGTGCTGCCAAGGCAGCAAAAACAATGCAGCCGTTACAAGTTACCAGTCTCTGCAGCCACAGCAGGCGCCGTGATTCCCCAGAGGTTTGACTTCACCCCTAGAGGCACACTCCATTGTCTCTTGAGACAGATGGATACCAACAACCGTGAGCCAAGGGGAACAGTTTTGCTCTAGAGCAGAGGGCAGGTGATCTTGATTCTAGGGGCCAAATGCAGCCCCCCAGGTATCTCTCTATCTCTTGGGACTTTCTCCAGACTACCCCCCTCTTTACCCCCCACTCTCCTGCCAGGCCACACTGTCCTGCAATGGCTCATTTGGAACACACCTCTCATTTTCTGAAATACAGGGGGTTACCTGAATGCTGGTAAGAGTTAAAGAGCCAGTCTAGTGCTTAGAGCGCCAGACAAGGACCAGGCAAGTCTAGGTTTCAAATCCCCACACAACCCTGAAACTCGCTGGGTGACTACGTGCCCCTCACTGTCTCTCAGCCTAAGCTACCTCGAAGGGTTGTTGTGAGGGGAGAACGGTGTGCTGGACCAACTTGAGCTCCTTGGAGGAAACATGGAAGATAAGTAGAATAAAGCAAGCTGTCAGAACCCCCTGCCAGGTTCATGTTCAAATGCACGGATTTAGATGTTAAAAAGTCTAATCCAGGGTACGTCAGCCATGGAAGAGTCTATTACGAGAGAGAGAGAGAGAGAGAGAGAGAACCTCCTCCCCAAATCCTTTGGGGCATCTGGATGAAGCACAAAGGCTGCAGCTGCTGACGTTTTATTGGGCAGTTACACTTATGTAGATCCACCATTCAGTCTCAATTGCGGCTGCCTATAAAACTCTCCCAGCCTCCGATCTCTGCCTGTCATTATGGCTCGTAAATAGGTTGCTGCAAGGCCTTCCTTCCTTTTCAAATAGATGTTCCAAGCCAGTAAAGCTACAGTTTGGTTCAAGCCTGCTCCATTTCAGCGGCACAGTCCAAGATAATATATAAATATATATTGGCCCCAGAAGCAGCTGAGGAAGGAAAGGTTTGTCCCTGCTCTGGCTCCAGATGGGGTGTCCTGCAGCAGCCACAAGCTGCCCCCCTGCAGTATAATATTGCAACCCCAGTTTTCCCTGCCCTGATACGGTGACACATGAGAGAGGCAGGGATGGATGCATCATGCAGACAGCGCCTCTTCCAGGTGAAAGAGCCCACTGAAAACACCCTGGCAAACCACCTCTCCATTTCAGGTTTTGAAGCCAACAGCCAGTCTCCGCCCCAGCTGTTTATTCCGTTCATCCATTTGAATAATAAGGACGGGGCCTTTCTCAGCCCACTCCAAGACTCCGGGACTTGAACCTGGAACCTTCTGAGCACCAAGCACAGGCTAGCAACACCAAGCTACGGGCCTTCCGCCTTGCTTGGAATTTGCTGACCACACTAAACCGTCCTTTACCCGTCAGCCCGACAGACACCAAGCAAGCCTGGACATGCTAAATCTGAATGATGCCAGGGGCCTCCTAGTCTCAGACTGTTGCTTATTATCTGGCAGCGCCAGCTCTGTAGGAAAAGAAGCTGGGTTTTGTGGGAAGATGTGCCAGGTAAGGGAGATTGTGGCAACAGGGAAAAAAGTGCAAGATTCATTTAAGGCTGTGAGTTGTGAGACTCACAACTGTGGCAGGATTCTTTGTGGTGGCACTAGTCCAGGTTTTTAACCAATGAACTGGCGAGGGGTTAAAAAAACCACCTTTGGTTAATATATAGCCACCCTAAGGGCTTCAAGTTACACTGAAAAGCAGCTTATTTTTAAGGTAAACACAGCCCTGTGAACAGCAAGGTGGGGGAGATTTGCTGTTGTGCTCTGGTCAGGTCCAGCTTACAGATCCATCTATTAGGCAACTGTTGACTTCTGAGTGTGCCTACACCCAAAAAGTGTGAACCCTTTGACAAGGCATTTGCCAGCCTCTGTTTTCTCAGCTGTGAAATGGGTGAAAAACTGGGGCCAGTTTAATTGACAGAGCAGAGACACCGCAAAGGAACTCTAACTAAGGCAGGTGATGCCGATCAATCCTGCCATGATGTGCTTTCAAAACAAATGTCCCAGCAGCACTTTAACACTGAAGTCGCTGAATAACAGGCTTCTGAAAGAAAAAGAGGATTTGATGGAAGTCTTATCATATCTTTTCCTTTCCAATATGGATACTTCCCAGCCAGGACAGTTAAACATCTGATGGGAGAGACTTTCTCTGAATTAAAATATCTTATAAAACCAGAAAAAGCTTGGCTTTGGTGTGTGTTTAGAGTGGAAAAAATTATTTTACCCATCCTGAGTTACCCAGGAGGAAAGGTTCAGCGTCGGAACATCTGCCTTTGCTTGCAGAAGGCCTTGGGTTCAATCCTTGGCATCTCCAATTTGGGTTGGGAAAGACTTCCTGCAGGAGATGCTGAAGAGACGCTGCCAGTCCGTGTGGGCAATGCCAGTCCGTGTGGGCAATGTCAGTCCTTGGCCTGACTCAGTGCCAAGCAGATCCCCATGTTCCTAAAGCCAGCACAATTTATCACACTAACACAACAGACAGGCTCCTGAGGAGGACGGCCTTAATTTTAATCTGCACACTAGCATTCCTTTTCCATCCACAAATGTCTCCTGGCACACTGTCTCACGTTCCCGACTCTGCCAGTTTGGGTTTTTCTCCCCGAGGTAAGAAGAGAGCATCTTCTTCTAGCCTCGCCCACGCCTCATTACATACTCAAAGGCTCTCAAACATCCTGCAAGGTCCACTGACACAAAACCCATTTCACGGGTCCTTAAAAGGATGTAGAGGCCATGGCTGCCCCTGGTCACGCCACCTGAGAGGCCTTAGACCCAAGGGCTATATGTGGCCCTCCATGCTTCTCCATCTGGCCCCTGAGGCTCTCCCCAGCTCACATGTCGTTTCCCCAGGGCAGACCCCTCCCTGCCCCACCTTCGTACATTCCTCAAAGGTTTGGGCCTGGTTGGAAATCTGTCCCTGAACTCAGACAATGGCAAAGAGAGACAAACATGTGTGAAAGGCTCAGAACAGGCCTACTGAGGAAATTTAAAATCTGCATTCAGCATCCCACCTGCTTTTGCCCCTGGCCCTGCTCACAACTGTCATGTGGCCCTCGGAAGCAGTGTCAGAAATTAGCCAGGTGCATTTTGCTACTGGCACAGGTCTAAACTGCAACCATGTAGATCTCTGAATTCCAGGCTGGTGACCGACGTCTCCATCTCCACTTTCGTGATTTTATTTCTTTAACATATAAAGCAGTATAGAAATGAAATGAAGAATTAAAATAATAGCAAATCTCACTGGAACAAAATAAATGGCGCCTAAACATTCTAAGGAATGCAGGCTGGAGAAAACCCATGGGGAATCATCAGGCTAGGGCACATTGGAGAACCACAGAGCCAGGGTGGTGTAGTGGTTAGAGCACCAGACTAGGACCTGGGAGACCAGGGTTCGAATTCCCAAGCTGCCATGAATCTCACTGGGTGACCTTGGACCAATTTCACTGAGGAAGGGGAAGAATGATGTATGCCACCTTGAGTTCCTTTGTAGAAAAAGGTAGGGTGTAAATGCATTATTATTTTTACACTCCAGCCACTCTGGGCAGCTTCCAGCACATATAAGAATGATAAATAAAATTCTGCAATTTTTTTTCTTAAGGTGCAGGATTGTGCTCCATTCCTCCATTGCCGCTTAACAGCGCAAGCTTCCCGAAGGATGAAGAGAGGAGATAGCCTGGGGAGTCAGGGGTATTTGAACATTTTATTAGCCTGTGTTTCCTCCTCTTTCTTTTCCCCCTTCATGAACCTGGCCTAGCCCCAGCTGCCGGAGGAGTAAGAAGATCTCTTTTCGCCCGCATTCCAAGTAACAGCTACTTTTCCCTTTTATGTGCAAGAGGCGAGGGAAGTGGCAGTTCTCAAAAGCGTGATTAAGCACCGCAGCCAACACCCCGGCTCACCCTGTCTCTCGCCTCCTCTTCCAGTACAGCTTTTTCTGAAGCCACAGTAGCCCTTGCCAAAAAAGGCACATTTTTTCTCTCTGCAAAAGTAGGAAGGGCAGTGGAAGATGGCCAAAGTCAGGAGCTGCAGCTTATGGGGTCCCGGGTGTGTATGAAAAACAAACAAACACTTTCCTCATATTTATACAAGGCACTGTTGTAGCAATACAAACTTTTCCTTGCACTCTCCGTCCCGTAAGGCCTAATTTGGGTGGAAGAGGCCACAGGCAGGCTCAGCCAGTCTCATACAGGCCTATTCCTCCAGTGTCTTTGTGTCCCCCACCCCCACGACCCCCACCAGGCCTCAGGCAACCAGCCAGGTGTCTGTGGGAAGTTCACAAGCAGGGCAGCAAGAAAGCAGTGGCCTTCCCCTGCAGCTGCTCTCTGGCATTCAGGGGTAGACTGCTCTTGTGTACAGAGGCTCAGCTGCCGACAGGTCTAATCAGGGGCATCTTAACCTGTCCCCAACCCCCAGATGTTGAACTGCAATTCTAGCCGTCATGGACAGCAGTCAGGGTTGCAGTGTCAGAAACTCAGATAGGTAAGCTAATCGCTAAATGGGTTGATGGGAATTGTAGTGGAGGAACATCGATCCAGAGGGGACCCAGATTAGCTATTGATGAGATCAGCTACCAAGAATGCTCCTTAGTTTGATCCACCTGGGATCATCATGCAAATCCAGCCTTGCGATCCCCTCGATCAGGGATCTGCCACACAGGGAAGGCTTTCACTGGTGCTGTAGATTTCAAGCTTTCGTTTTCTTTTTTACAAATGGTCCTTAACCCTCCTAGAAAGGAAGTCATAGAGTAAAATGTTCAGGTACTTTCCAAGCGGTTTCTGAAATGAGAGTGGTACAAGTATCTTGTATATGTTTTTCCTGGTAACGAGGATGCTGGCTGTTGTGTGTGCATGTCTGTAAAATCAATACTGTGAGTTCTCCACAGTCAGGACCAGCAGGACACAGCTGGCACCCCATGGTAAAAGCACAAGGCTGTCGGAAGAAGCTCTCTCTTTTAATCTGCGCTATTTCATGCTCCCCCTCCCCACCACCATCGCCAACTATATTTTGTGACCAATGCCTCTTAGCAATACCTCAAAATTCAAACCCCACAGTAGCACAGCCATCTGCAGGTCTGTCTTGAGTCGCTGGAAGCCCCCCACCCCCTCAAGTTCAGGATGTACAAAATCGTCCGGAGCATGTGCTGGGTAGTTGTCAAGCATGTTCCTCACGCTAGAGATCCAGGGTGCTTCCAGACTGTCTCTATTTTCAGGCGGGGTTCAAATCACACACCAGCAAATTCAAGTTGTGCAAGTAATTGATTTGGCACAACAAAACTGCTTAACCCAACTTTTAAAAACAGACTTTTTTTCAATAAAGGAGACAGGGAAACGCACTGGAAAATGGGACACGAACGAGCAAATTGACGCAATTGAAAGCTCGCCAAGAACAAACCATAATGAATGCTCAATATATAGCCGATATTTACTAACCTCCCCACAAAATTTGCGCAAACAAATCAGAGGGAACGCTCAGCAAACAGGTCACCTGGAAGCAACCCAGTTCTTTACACATGCTCAGGAGCACTGCCTGGGTTTAGAAAAGTTTACTTTGCCCATACTTTGCACACATGTGTACCTAGGAGGCAAGGAATTTGTTCCACTTGCCAACACCTTGAGTAAGGGCTCTGCAGAGGTAATTTCCACCTGTTTAGTTGCTGTTAGAATCTAAAAGGCACCAGATTAAAACCCCACCTTGGCAACAATAATGGAGTGTGGACGGGGGTGGGGAGTGGAATTGAGATTCTCTAGGACCTACACACTCTCCAAGGCAGCAAAGTCAGTTAAACGTTTATTTAAGAAAAGAAAGCCAGGATTAGTGTCTGAGCCACACCTTTTTCCAAACCAAACCAAACCAAACCAAACCGCTGATCCTGGAAAGAGGACAGATAACACACGCAGAGCTTGCGGCTCCTGGCTTCCTCTGCTGCAGCCAACTTTAATTATTTTAATCAAGCTCTAGTCATATTTTAATTTAGTAGAATTTAAAAAAATGCTGACCTGCTAGTGACATGGGAAAGGGAGCTTCCCCATTTGCATTGAAGGTAATAAGGAGAGGTGCCTAATAAACATGGGATTCCTGAATTCAGGCCTCTGCCATTTCACAACAAGGCCTCACAAGGCCTGCTCTCAGCCACCCCTCCCGTCTCCATTTCTGGAGGTGGACTCAGCCGCTCCACCAATTCCAGGAAGTAGCAATCAAGTTAGCTAATTCCCTTCCTCACTCTCCAGAAGCGATAAGCAGAGGCTCAGGTTGTACATTCCAAGGCAGAGGTAGGAAACCTCAAGCCTCCAATTTTCGTCCACCTGGAATGCAGGCAAAGTAAAGCTCACACCTGTTGCCCACCCACCACATGTGTGTCCGCCCCCCCCCCCCCCATTTGCTGGCTCTGGTATGCCAGGCAGTATTAAATGCTTCACTGCCCCATCAGGTGGGGGTGATGGTGTTAGGGAGCAGTAGTCCTTGTGTACAGACAAGCGCGTGCACATATCACTGCGAGCCAAGAAATGGCACAAAAGGGGGCAAAAACGGCCTTAAAAATAGCATGAAATGGCAAAAATTGCACCTCGCAATCCCAGAAGCCTTTGCACCGACCTTTGAGTCCTGTGGAGAGTTGGGAGTTTGAGCAAGGGTGGCTTGGAGGGAGCGACCATGGTGGGATTTGGTGGGTCTTTGGTTTTTTTAAATGGTTTCTTTGAGGGTTTCCAGAGGTTTAGAGGGTGTTTGCAGGCTTTTCCAATGGTGTTCCCAATATTTGCGATTTCATTTAAAACACACAGTTGCTCAGAAATCAGCCCCCACGTAAATGGGGAGTTGCCTGTTATGTAGAAATCTAACAGCAGAGATAAAGTTCAGCCTCACAGCCTCTCCACCACACAGGAAGTGCTGCCACCATGCGTGGAGGCTGCAATGCAGCTGCAGGTGGTACAGCCCAGGCAGAGATTTACTGCTTGACTGATTTATGCCATCAGCAACTCAGCCTGTCAAGGGCTGTGCTTTTTAGGCTGTGTTCAACACGCCGCCGCCCCAACACACACACCTCAACCAGGCAACCGCTAACCACAGCAACATAGGCCAATGTGCAAGACATACGCACCCATGTTAAAAGGCGAGTTAATAAATCACACACGCACCCAGCTGTGTCAATCATCCGTTTCCATCCTCGTGGTCACCTGTATGGATCACTGGACAGCTGGGTTTGAATGCCACCTGCCATTTCAAGATTCCCCACAATGCCCTGGGAATAGCACTACTACCTAGCAGGGCATTGTGGGTATCCAAGCTCATTGCCAACCACCAAGACCCTCGACAGAGAAGCCCACCTAGGGAAGAGCCCTCTGCCCACCCGAGACGCTCTGCCAAAGGCCTCTTCAGACCCAAAGCCAGCCTTGATCTGCATGACTACAAGTGATTTTAGATGAAGCTCAGGCTCCAGAACCTGAAGGAAAACACCTGAAGGGAAGCCGCAACCCAACCTTGAAGCAAGAAGCATTATCAGGCACATTCCAGCCAGCAAAAATATTCAGGGCCTTGTGAGGGGCATGGCCTGGGGTGAATGCCAAGGGCTCGATAGAGAAGCTTTGAGGGCCACCACTGGCCCCTCGGCCCAAGGCTCCCCACCCCTGGTTTATAACTTCCTGGGCCCAAGGCTCCCATTGCAGAATTGACCCAAGTCTAACAAAGGAAGCTGTGTGTGTACTGGAGGAGAGAAGGCAGGCAAGAAAGAGGGCGGTTTCCTTTTGCTTAAAATTAAAACGGGTCCTATCCCTTATTATCAGGGTGTTCCACACCCATTTCAAACAATGAAGCATCAATTACCAGCTCTATATGTGTGCCAATTGCTTGCATAGCTTTGGGAGACAATGGGGGTGTAGCTGAAAGCCGGCAGCTTCCAGGTCATGGAGGTTTATGGTGTAAGTTAGCCCAGAGCTTATTTTGGGGTGCATGGGTGTGCCAACTCCAGTTCCTTATTCAGGCTGCACAAAACAAGGAGCCCACTTCAGCCTCAACGTCGGCATATCAAAGACTACAAAAGTCAGGGCACCTAGAACATTCAATATGCATCTGGAGTTTTATAACTCTCTTCCAGCACCCAAAGCAATTCTGACCTGTCTTATCAGGTTGTCAGCAGTATCCACATTACAGACACAAAACCAGGTTTGCTTCCCAGGTGAGACACAGAGCTGTAGTTGTTCCCAAATGAAAATATACCGGGGGAGTTCTACACGGGTCTGCTGCATCCACACATTACTTTTGCCTTTCAACGTCTGAAAGTGTGCCAAGGGCCTTGCAAGTTTTTAAGGCAGAGGCAAGCCCTGAACACTTTTTGAAATGTTGTTAATCAGATCAAGGTTCCACCTAACTCACTGCTGGCTACGCGTAGCAGTCACTCTCCAGGGCCACAGGGCTAAACGACTTCTCCCTTATTATCTGCTGCTGATCTGTGAAAAAGACATGTCAGAATTCAAAACTGGGGTCATCCGCATGCAAAACAGGAGAGTCGCCTTTGGGCCACACCCCCATCCTGCTTACCCTGTATTTGGGAGGGTCACAGAATCAGAGTTGGGAGGGACCCCTAGGATCATCTAGTCCAACCCCCTGCAATGCAGGAATCTCAACTAAGGCATCCATGACAGCAGCCAACATGTAACTGTTGCTGGACTCCGTGGTTCCTCTTAGCCCTGACCATTGGCCCTGCTAGCTGGGGCTGATGAGAGTTAGAATTAAACAACTTCCAGAGGGGCACAGCCTCCCCATGATATGAAAGGTTCATGAGTTAGGGCCTATGCCAGTGCCTAGCAATCCAGGATACACTGGGCCTTGCAATGGAGGCTCTATTGTGGGTCAAAACCCATGAAAACAATATTCATGGACAAGGCTGGGCTTCAATTGTATGAAAGATACTTCACTCTCCTAAAACCACCTAGTGAGCATGGGGCAAAGAGAGAGTTTTGAAAAGGCAAGGTTCCCTGATCTCAAGCTCATCCTCAGCCACAGTGCTATACCAATGCCATAACCGAGCAGCTGCTGCCGCCGTTGCTCTCTCCTGTGGCAAGGAGTTCCACAAGGTAACAACGGAACCCACACATGCCTTTCTGCCCACCTTGTTATCTCCCACTAGAAAAGTAACTAGACTTCTTCCGTTTTGTGACCACAGCCCTGGGGTGGCTGAAATCCTTCCCTAAGGAGTCATCATCAGGGCAACTCAGTCCTTTCTTGCGTAGACTGGAAGCGGGCTCCGAAGAAAACTTCTCTGCCCCCCCCCCAGTTTCGTCATCCCTACATTCCTCGACCTCCGTCAGAGATCAGTCGAGGACGTGCCTCAGTTGAAAGAAGCAAAAGACAGTCTGCAAGGAGACATTGCCAAATTGTCTCATTTCCAGGAGAGGGTCTGCTCAGTGATGCGGTTCAAATTCCTCTCTCTCCCCCCTCCTCCTTCCCCCCCCCGCATAAATAGAGACAATTACTCATTCAGACCTCATTACTCAAAAGCAGTTGCACAGAGTTAGGAAACCACATTCCCCCTCCGCCTGCTCTATCCCATTGATAACAGATTTTGGCGCGGGGTGAGGCAGGCCCCACTGAAAAACCCAGTAGAGAGAGATACCCAAAATTGGAAGGGAGATGTAGCAAATTGGGCTGGCGGGGGGGGGGGGGAGTTGCAAAGAAGCGCCAAAGAGGGGTGAAAGTACGCTCAGGAGAAACTTTATCCAACAAGTTAAAAACTCCAAAATAAAATCGTACACGCAGTCCTACATACAGTCAGTAGCAAACCCTGTTGCTTTCAGTGGGGCTGGCTCCCAAGTTCGGGCACCGATCCCAGCCAAGCCTACTCACAAATTAAGTCCCACTGAATTCAAATGGGCTTGCTCCCAGGCAAGAAGAGTTAAGGCTGCAGTTTAAGTGTGCCTAGGATTTAAGTGTAGCTTAGTCTGGATGAACGCTCTTGTCCTAAACATATTTCTTTTGGATTAAATTTTGTCAAGTGTACACACACACACACACACACACACAAACACGTGTGTAGGAGTAATCTAAAAACAGGTACAGCTGCAATAGCTCACTCGGTAGAGCACGAGGCTCACAATCTCAGGGTTCTGGGTTCGAGTACTGCATTGGCCAAAATATCCCTGCATTGCAGGGGGGCTGGACTAGATGACCCACGGGGTTCCTTCCAACTCTACAATTCTATGACATCACTTTCAAGCAAGTAGACTAAGGGTCACAGCCACTTAGTTTCTGGTGTTATGGCAGTGAATACCTATAATCCGGTTGATGAAGCAAAGGAGCCTAGCGGAGGTGACATCATCCCGCAACGCACATGTTCGCACAGGCCGGCGTTTAGATGCGGAGCAAGGCAAATCAAAGCGCCTTGAAAGATGCCTTAGATGCTGTCCACCTAGCTCAGTATTGTCTACACTGACTGGCAGCAGCGCTCTAGGACTAGAGACAGGAGTCACTCCTATCGGGGAAATACGTAGAACTTTCTGAAAGCAAAGCAAATATTCCGCCACTGAGCTTTGGCCGTTCCCCAAACAGAACAGGGAGACTGGGCGGGGAGGGGGAAAAATACATCGTTTACACAGGGTCCCCTTAAACCGGAGCGCCGTTTACCCTAAAACTTTGGAAAACGCACCCAGTCTGTTTACTTTCAGACCAGACCTCCCCGGTAGCAGAAAGGGTGGCGATCGATTTGAAAAGACCACACATAATTAGGGGAAATAGCTCGATATCAACCCTCTTTCTCCCCACACGAAAAGGGGGCTCCAAGTCCCCCCCCCTTTTTTTGTTCTCCCAGAGCATCCACCCCTGACCCGTCCCACGCCTTAAACCGGGATGGGAACTATTTGGGTGCCGCGGTAAATGAACCACAATTAACTGCACCGCATAGTATATATCGCCCTCCAGTCCTCTGGCTCTGAAATCAGGACCGGGGCCTCTCTTGGAAACTCAGGCACGGAACAGACCACGCTGAGAGAGAGAAAAGAGTTCACCAGCACATGTGCAGAGCGCGGCGGCTTGGACCACAGCTCCCCGAGGGAGCGAGCGCAGCTTAAGGCTGAGCCCCGGCCCCTCTCGGCCGCAGCGTCCCCTTACCTTCCCACCGGGGCGTCGCAGGCGCTGTTGCGAGCGAGACACCGGGTCGATCAAGCCGCGTCTTGCGCTGCGCCTCCACGCCCAAAGCTGGGACTTTTAAGGCTGATGTCAGCGCTAATGAGGGGCGGGGAGGCGGTGCCACCCCCGGCGGAGGGGGGAAGACGGGGAGAGGTCTTAAAGGCGCAGGGCGGCGGTTGGGAGCCGGGCGAGGGGTTTACTCGGGAGCAAGCCCCGTGGGGGATCCACTGGCGCCCTAAGGACCCCCGCTTTGGGGAGTGAAGCGCTACTTGATTTCAGTTTGGGAGGGCTTCCTTGCAAGTAATTCGCTTGCGGTGGGACAGTCCCGGGGAGGCTGCTGGTTTATTCGCGACTAAGTGGTGTTCTGCTTGCAACGTGCTCCCCTCCCCGTTGCAAGCCTGTCTTAAGTCCGGAGTGAAAATAACAACCCGAAGTCCAAACGGGGCTTATTCCCGAGTAAACGTGCACCACGCACAGAATCACACACTCATTACATACCCCGCGGACTTCCTGAGATCTGCACCTCGCACACGCGTGCTTGCTCGCGAGTAGGTTACGGTGCATGCGGGTGGGGTTTTGCAGCGGCAGGACTCGATCCTACACAAGTTCTCGGGTGCGTTCAATGGAGCCGATTCCGATCCAAGGAAAATTTGCAGAGGCAGCCAGCCCTGTCTCTGGACGGCTGCGATCCCATGCACGCCTACTCCTGAGCAGACGCCATGAAGCGGGACCTTTTCCCGGCCGCGCAAGTTCAGGCCACTGGAACTTAACCAGAATCAGTTCCATGAGGACTAGCTGCTATATATAGTTTAATTTCAGTGGCGCTTACTCTCAAGTAAGCGCACTTAGCGAACTCTATTGCGCTCGGTCGGTACTTACTTTTGGGTGAAAGCTACTAGGGCCCCGAATTAGATAACGAGGCTAGATTGGGTTTTTTATCTGTTTTATAAAGTGGGGTGCCCCCCAGGCCTCTCCAGCTGGCCCCGGGAACTCCCCCCCCCAGACCGCACTAGTCCTTCTTTCACACCTTGTGCATTTGCCTATCTGGAAATGGGTCCTTGAACTCTTAATGCTGCTTGGCTGGATGAAGGAGAGAGAGAAGATTGTGTGTGTGTATAGTTGCTGCTATGGGCAGGGACATGCTTGTTCCCCCATCCCTTCCCGGCACTTGCAGAATTTGGCATCCTGAAATGTACACATGCCAGCTCATTTAATCAAAGCATCACGTTGCTAGTCCTCAAGGCTGCACAGACAGGCGCCCCCCCCCCCCGCAAGTCTCCAAAGAGATGGTTGGGGTGCTGAGAAGGAATGGCTTCTTGGTCTACTCGGGGCATTATTCCCCCCCCCCCCTTTGGTGGCAAGAGGTCTCAGACATCAGGGGGAAAGTGGGGACATATTTGTAGAAATATGGGAAGTGGCCTTATGCAGACTCCAACCCTTGGTCCATCTATCTGAGCATTGCCAACACTGACTGGCAGCACCTCTCCAGGTTTCAGGCAGGGTTCTTTTCCCTGTCATAACTCAAGATGCCTTGGGGTGTGAACCTGGGGCTTTCGGGATCCAAAGCAGATGTATGGGATAGCAGCTTAGTCGGTAGAACATGAGACTCTTAATCTCGGGGTTGTGGGTTCAAGCCCCACATTGGACAAAAGATTTCCTGCATTGCAAGAGGGTTGGACTAGATGACCCTTGGGGTAACTACAATTCTATGAAAAACCTATTTAAAACAATTAAAAACCCTGGGTTCTTATACTGGGCTACAGCCCCTCCCTTGCCCTCCAAAAATGGGCATGCCGTGGCTCTGTGGCAAAGCAGGTGCTTGGCATGCATAATGTCCCAGCCTGGTTAGAAGGATCAGGTAGCTAGCAGGTGCTGGGAAAACGCTTTCCCTACCTGAGGCCTCCTGAGAGCTGTTACCAGTCTGGGCTTTATGGACCAGCAATGTGACTGAGGATAAGGCAGGTTCAAAATATCTACAGGTGGTCAGTCAGCTCTAGAACCCAGCATTTCTCAGTAAGGGGATTTCTGAATCTTGGGTTGTGCATTCCCATGTTGGAAAACAAAAGCTGTTTTTGTAGTCAAGGGAAAGCAGTCTGTTGTTGCTTTTTAACTTTTTAACATCATGCTTGCATGATGGGGGGAGAGCATTAGAAAGGTTAAATGCACCTGCAAGCTCTCCCTGCCCATACAACATATGGCAAAGGGAAGCTGAAAGAAAGCGACTTGCCTGTGGCTGTTTCGCGAGTCTGCGGCAGAGGTGAGAGTTGAACTGAGGACTCCCAGGTTTGTCGGCTTGCCACCACAGTCCTTCTGCAGCTCCCAGATAGCTGCAGAACCTGATGCCCTCCAGATGTTGCTGGACTCCAGTGCCCATCATCCTCAGCCAGCACGGCGAGTGGGGAGGGATGATGGGAGTTCAAATCCAACAACATTGGGAGGGCCGCAGGTTCCCTATCCCTGAGCTAGAGCCTAAATCCCAACAGAAGGTGAACAAAGGAGCCGTATACTGGAGTCAGAACATTGGTCCATTATGCACACTGACTGGCAGCAGCGCCTTCCCAGTCCTACCTGGAGATGCAAGGGATTAACCTAGGACCGTCTACATTTAAAGCAGTTGTTCTGTCACTGAGCTATGCTCCTTCCTATGTTAGTGGTGTTTTTTAAATCCTACCTTGATTGAAATAATTTGGGGAACCTCTCAGAGCCTGGACAAAGTTGTCTTGATGTTTGCATCTGGCCCAGGCAAGCTGCTGGTTATTACACTATGAAAGAACAGTTAACAGAACTGGTTGAGGAACAGAGCCAGTGTGGTGTAGTGGTTAGAGTGTCAGGCTAAGACCTGGGAGACCAGGGTTCAAATCCCCATTGGGCTGTGAAGCTCACTGGGTGAACTTCTCTCTCAGCTTAATCAACCTCATGGGGCTGATGCAGGGATTAAATGAGGATACCATGTGCAGTATCTTCAGCTCCTTGGAGAAAGTGTTGGGATATAAATGCAACAAACAAACAAATAAACGGTGTTCAACAGGGCTGCAATATTCTGTGAACTGACTGGAAACAAAACAAATTGATTGGCTGTCCTGCATGTATTGGCACAGAAATGGAAACAAGAAGAACTACCAACAAGAAGAATGGCAGATGAAATTAATGGACTGTGCAGAATTAGATAAGATGACAGGAAGGATTCGAAACCTGCGATCAGAGATTCTCAGAGGACTGGAGTATGTGAATTATTTGAGAAGCAATTGTAATCAACAGATTACGCTAGTAGGATTGCAAGAAGTTTTGTAAGGAGGACTATGCGAAACATTGCAGAGAAAAGTATGAAGAGAATTATTAGTGAAGGATTATTAAAAGTAATAGTGAAACTAATGAAATGCAGATTAAGTGATAAAGACTGAAAAATCTTCAGATGTGGTTGATGGAAGTCCAAAACATTGTATAAGATAAGAAAATATGTTGTATGCTTTTTGGAAACTTTATGTAAAAATCAATAAAAATATATTATTAAAAAATATATTATTAAAAAAAGATTGGCTGTCTTGCATGGCACTGATGGGAGTTGGAGTCTAATAACATCCGCAGGATGCCACATCACCTAAGGTGATGCTAACTAATGCAGATCTGAGCAATCAATTGCAATATGATTCATCAACTTAAGGTTTCCCTTACTGGGCAGCAACACTAGTGCTAGGGGCTTTCTAGGCTGTCACCATTTTCACATGAAATTCAACCATACCAGCAAATTCAGGTCGCACAATTAAAAATCCTTTTGCGATCTTGCACAACAAACCATGTTCCCTCTTGAAAACAGACTTTTTGCAATAAGGAAAGTGACAAAGTGAGGGGTGGCGATGACTTAATGCAGCTGTTGTCTGACCTCCCCACAAGCAAATCAGGCTGAATGCCCCCAAAAAGCAGGCTGTCTAGAAGTTGGGACAGGAGAGAGATATGATTCTGTTTGAGTTTAAAGGCAAATCTACCTACTATCCACTTCCTGAAACATGCAAACTGAAACACGGTTGTCCTTCGAAAGTCACACTTCTCTGAATTTTGCAGTGCTGTTTTCCAACCAAGTAATGGATGCAAAAATGCACGTACTGGTTGAAATGTGCACAAAAACACAGCGAGTGCACAAGGATCGCTTGCTAAAATGCGTATACTGCACGCAAAATGTGCATTTTAGAGATTCTCACAATGCTGACAAATTTTCATGGGGACTTAAAAAAGAATTTGCAAACTGATGTAGAAACGTGGAGGGCTGGACTTAACAATGTAAGAAGAAATGGAAAGGAAACCAGAATGGGAGAGATTTGCCCATCCCTAGCTGCCTTGGAATAATTCACCGGCTTTGCTCCCTTGGTTCATCGTAAGTAGAACGCCCTGCGCACACAATCGTCTGTCTCCCTGCTCCTTCCTGCTTGCATTACTGTGCCTGTTGCTGCCCTTCCCTCCAACTGCGTTCCTGCAGGGACTCTTCCCTAGAATTCAGCCCCTTGGGGCCATGTGACTTGCAAGAGAAAGGCCAAATTTGGGAAAAAAGGAAGCTCGGGAGGATTTTTTCAGCACAGGGTCATCAACCTCCTTTTTAACCCTGGATGGTCTGTGGGGAAGCCACTCTGAACAGAAGCTCAACAACTGTAATTGCGGGGAACCGGGATGTGGAATCTGATTGGGGTAGGGCCCACCAGGAAGGACGGCCCTTTTGGCACACTCTGCGCTTGGGGCGTGAGTGTAGGTTGCATCCAGCCCACGAGCAATCTCCAAAGCGATCTGGACTGCCCAACTAGTTCATTCTTCTGAAAGACCTCCTAGTGGGTTTTTTTGTTTCTTGCTTTTCTTCCTTGCTTGTTCAACACTCCAAGTAGCTTCGAGAAACCGGATGTAACTCGACCCTAGGCAGCGCATCACAGTTCTCTGCTTTGGAGACAGGCGTCAACATTCAAAGTCGCTTCCTGAAGACCTGGTCAGTGAGCATGCATCTGAATCTGTTTGCTCAAAGGCTATTATGGTAAGGTTAGGCTACAGAGGCGCTTCTAGACGGTAATGCGCAGGACTGGCTCCAGGTTTCTTTTTTTCGTGGTTTCTGGACAACTGAGTATCACTGGGATCCCTTTGAGATTATTTTAAAGCCCTGGTTCCTCCCAACACGCCGCCCAAATTGACCCTGATGAGCAAAGTATTGAACTGCTGCTTGAATGCAATGCTGCTGACATCAATAAAGTTTCCCTTTTAGAACACCGAAGGTTCAGAACGACCTGGCCTACCTGTTGCACTTCCATGCACTTTGCTATTCTAGGTGTCCCTCTCTGAATGAAAGGAGCTGAGAGTTGTGCAGAGACCAGGCAGCCTCCCCTTGGAGGACAGGTCATCCTGCTGCTTCTTTGCATAGGGGGCAGTGGACAACTCCCGTCCTATCCAAGGTTAAAGCAGATATGGGGCAATGGGGAGATAAGAACAACATGGTGGGCAGCCCTTTCTGTGGCTATTTGTTTTACAGGCTCTTGCAAGCGCACTGGTGAAATGGATTTATTTCCGAAGATACAGCGGCAGCTAGACTGGTGACTGGGAGTGGCCACCGGGACCACATAACACCGATCCCGAGAGATCTGCATTGGCTCCCAGTACGTTTCCGAGCACAATTCAAAGTGTTGGTGCTGACCTTTAAAGCCCTAAACGGCCTCGGTCCAGTATACCTGAAGGAGCGTCTCCACCCCCATTGTTCAGCCTGGACACTGAGATCCAGCGCCGAGGGCCTTCTGGCGGTTCCCTCATTGCTAGAAGTGAGGTTACAGGGTAGTGGCGCCTGCCCTGTGGAACGCCCTCCCTTCAGATGTGAAGGAAATAAGCAGCTATCTTCTTTTTAAAAGACATCTGAAGGCAGCCCTGTTTAGGGAAGTTTTTAATATTTAATGCTGTATTGTTTTTAACACTTGATTGGAAGCCGCCCAGAGTGGCTGGGGAAACTCAGCCAGATGGGCAGGGTATAAATAAATAAATTATTGTTATTGTTATTATTGTTGTTGTTGTTGTTGTTGTTGTTGTTGTTGTTATTATACTGAATGTCAAGGAAACATTTTTTTCTCTCCAGCTTAAATTGGGCACCCTCACATGCAGTGTAATGGGGGGGGGGTGGAGAGGACTTCTGGGTCTCGCAACAAATTGTTGCAGCATGGAGTGCTGCAGTTTAGTGGTCCGGGCAGCCAGTCATGTCTTTTAATCAAGCTATTCCATTCCATTCCTCCTCTACATCCTGGTTTTCCCGTTCCTTCCCATAACAGCATTCCATGGCAATTGAGCAGGCTGAGTCCTCGCTGGGCTATTTTTGGCGACTTCCAGCCCAACCTCCTTGGGGATCCCCCCCCCCCGCTATTTTCCTTGTACTTCTGCCAACCTTGGGGCTCCTTTAAGCTTACCCTCCTGTGCTTGGATGGTGCAGTCTTGGCTACATAACAGTTCGACACTCATGACACCAGACTCAGTTCAATTTCGTTTTTTCTTTTCAAAGTCCCGTTTTACAAAACAGCACCCCCCCCCCAAATTCCACCCCACCCCAGCATCAGCTTTAAAATAAATCAAAACACCAGTAGTTTTAACATATCGTCTCCCAGCAGGGTTAAGAAGGTCCAAAGTTCCTCCCCCCCCCTACGTCAGCCTCAAGGCTTCCCCTTCATGTCTTTGGAGCTAGTAGCTGTTCCGCACAGGATGTAGTTCCCTTGGTTAGCTGTAGAGGGCACTGTCTCCCGACAGGAGCGTGGTCAAAATGGAGACACCGTCCCCCTCACGGCATGCATGTCGGGGGGCAACGTGGCCAGCTTAGGCTGTTGGGGACCCCTCACAACAAGGTGGCCTGCTCAAACCGCTCGTCCCCCGGCTTCCGGCCAGAGCCCAGCTTCTGGCGGCGTTGCTGAGTAGCCTCCCGGCGCCGGCGGTAAGCCAGAAATTCTTCGCGCAGGGCGGCACAGCGCTCCTCAGGGCTGGGCAAGGGCACCGGGGAGCTGGACCCATCTAAGGCACCCACTGACTGGGAGTTCGAGGGCGAGCTGCTGCTTTCACTGGAGGTCTTGGAGCCTGCGGAAAGGAGGGGGTGGGAGAGTGGTCAGAGGGTGTAAGGCAAGAACAAGCTCTCGCCCAGCGGGACGGGTATATGGCATGGGAATGAACCTTAAGCAACATAAACACACCCCAAGTTACCAGTCATAGTGGATCTGCTGTGTGTGCGGAAGGCCCCGGGTTCAATCCATGACACCTCCAGTTAAGAGCCCCCACCCTGGGCTGAGATTTTGGACAGGCGCTGCCAGTTAGTGTTGCCAATGCTGAGCTAGATGGACCAATGGGTTTGATTCAGCAGAAGGCAGCTTCCTATGTTCCTACTCTGTTAATGGAGAAGGGCCGTAGCTCAGTGGCAGAGCACCTGCTTTACATGCAGAAGCATCTCCAGGTAGGGCTGGGAATGCCCACCCCCTGAAACCCTGCAAAGATGGTGCCAGTCTTTGCTGACAATATGTAAAGCACCTGACTTCCTACTAAGAATTCTGGGAACTGTAGTTGACCCCTCACTGAGATGCAATTCCCACGATGCTGAAGCCCCGCCCCCACAGTTGACAGGATTCTATTGAGGAAAATGTGCGATTTAAAAGTATGTTGTGTGGATAATACAGTGGTACCTCAGGTTACAAACACTTCAGGTGACAGACTCCACTAACCCTGAAGTAGGAAGGACCTCGAGTTAAGAACTTTACCTCAGGATGAGAAGAGAAAACATGCACCGGTGGCGCCGTGGCATCACGAGGCCCCATTAGCTAAAGTGGTACCTCAGGTTAAGAACGGTTTCAGGTTAAGAACGGACCTCCGGAACGAATTAAGTTCTTAACCCGAGGTACCACTGTACTCCTTTCCTGTTCAAGAGGATCCAATGGTCCGTCCAGAGCCGGAGGGACATCAGAAAGAAGCTGTCACTTGGCAGTTCAGTGGTTTGCCACATGGGGCAGCTGTCCACAAATCACTCACTCTCGACAGAAATCTCTCCTTCTGGACACTGAGGGCTAGTAACCTGGCTGTGTTTTAATGAAGGTTGGGGTGCTGAGGAGGCCTGGTAATGTGTGTTGTACACCTTTGCATACTTAGCATAAGCCTCCCTGTGGGCTCCGATGAGCCACCATGAAACAAGGACATATTTATATATATATTTCTGCTTCTGCTCATCTGTGGCCTCCTTCCCCACAACTCCCTCCCCCCCCATGCTTACTCTGCTTCTCCAACTCCTGTGCCGCGATGGTGGAGACTGGCCTTTTGGGGTTCCCACTCCGATAAAGCTGCAGCGCATCCAGCAGGTCAGACTCCAGGGCGAACTCAGAGTCCCATTCGTAGTTCTCGTCCACAGATGTGTTCCTCCTGGAAGCGATAAAAGGGGAGTTAGATATGGGCGTGTGTGCGAGAGAGGAAACATGGAGGCTGAAAAGGCTAAGAGGGAGAGAGGGTGGGATCCTCTCCACCAGGCTGTTTGCAGTGCTGTCCATTTGGACTGGTAGGGTGGAAAGCAGGGAGTCCAACTGGAAGCGGAGACAGAGCCAATGGTAGGCAGAACCAGCTCAAGTCTAGTTCCATCCCCCCCCCTCCTTGTCTGTTGAATTCTATAAAGGCAACACTGAGGATGGCAGTGACAGCCACTGGACAGACTGCTAAAAGTAAAAAAGGCAGGCAGATGGCGGAGGGCAGAGTGAGGTCGGTGGGGCAGTGCCTGCCCCATTCTATAAATTTACTCATATATTGCGTTTTCCGCAAGTAAATCTGTGCTCCAAGCAATGCACGCTAAAATAGTAGTACAGCCACTAAGACATGTAACATTACTGCAACGTAGCACTAAATAAGAAGTAATCAACAATTAACAGTTCATTTAACATACACAAACATTTACGTAAACATACAGCTTACTGATAGGACAAGTTAAAAGTATCCATAAGCAATGCTTCCAAATCGATCCCCCTCCACTGCCTGTTTAGGTCTTTTTTTCTTTTACATTTTATTTATTGATTCCCCCCCCCAAAAAACCCCCCAACCTTTACAGATTTTAACATAGACCATAAATTACTTTATTCATTGACTTACCATCTGCTACTTCCATGGTTTCCAGATTTACCCTTAAATGATTCATATTTCACGTATGACATTCAATATATCCATTTTGACGTTATTTATTTTAATGATTAATGCTGTTGCTCCTATTTCACGTCTTGCTGTTCTAGTTTGTTTGGATCTTTTTCTGCTGCCACAGCTTACCAGCGTCTGTTTAAAGGAGCATCTCCTCCCACCCCACTTCACGGACAGAATGGCAGAGATATGGGGGTAGGCTTGTATATTGCAAAGATCCATGGAATACAGGTGGACTCAGACAGTGCACAGAGCAGCCCCCATTATGACAGGAGAGCGGGCACAGGGTTGGGGAACCCCAGGTCTTGGGGCAAAATGTGGCCCCCCAGGCCTCTCTATCTGGCCCTCAGAACTCTCCCCATGCCGCTTCCTTCACCGGCTTTGCTTTGCACCCTCCTTGGGTGCTTTTGCCTGGACGCATTGTCCTTGAACTCCGATAATGCCTCTTGCTGGTTTGGATGCAGGGCAAAGACGAGTGTGCAAGCATGTGCAGAAAGGTAATCGAAAGGTAATCAAATGTAAATTCTACACCTGTTGCTCTGTTCCCCTTCCCCTCTGGCTTCACCCAATCCAGATATGTGGCCCTAGGAAAGGTGCTTAGAAGGGAATGCAACTCTTGGACTGAAACAGGTTCCCCAAATCTGTAATACCAGGTGAGTCCAATTCTCCAGATGGCCCTGGACTGACAGCTGCTCTCCAGGGTCTCAGGTACAGGTAATGGCAAAGACTCTGATTTTCTGATTTTTTTAACCTGTTGCCTTCTGCATGCCAAGCAGGTGCTCCACCACTGAGCTATGTTCTCCCTTAGAACACAGGAAGGTGTCTCCATCCAGCTCAGATTCTTTGCTCCTGTAACCCAGTATTGTTTACTCTGACTGGCTGTTTCTCAAATTACCTGCTGCTCCTTGAACCTTTGTAATCAGATATAGCAGGGATTGAACTGGGGACCTTCTGCCTGCAGAGTATAGGTGCTCCACCACCAAGGCATGGTCCCTCCCCCCTCCTGTATTGCAAAGGACCTTTGGGTGGTACAATGTGTCCCTGCGTGGAGACGTCTTGCACCCTGACCAACCTCCAGGTTTCAAACGGTTGGGCTCAATTATGAAAAGTTAAATTTAAAAGAATGCACAACTTGGGAAATACTTTGGAAGCTTTAAAAAGAGCAAAATTAACACGGAAAGGATGTTTAGAAGGGAGGCTCCATCCTGTGGACACTGAGAGTATGGCAGCTGTGTGTCCCGCCTCCTCACATCCTATTCTGCTTGCCTGCTAAAGCTGGAGAGCCTAAGAAGATAGGAAGCTGCCCTATACCAAGTCTCAGTATTGTCTACACTGATTGGCAGCAGCTCTCTGGGGTTGGAGACAGGAGCTGAAGAACCTAGGGGTTGAACCTGGAGCCTTCTGCCTGCAAGGCAGATGTCCTACCAGTTTTTCACTGGGGTCAGAATTTTGTTTGCATTGGGCTACTGTTATGATTTTTTTTGCAGTCTCTGTGCCCACTTAGGGTTGCAGAATTAAGACCCCGAGAGTGCTCTAAATGTGGAAAGGAAGGGAAAATTCCTACCATGGCTGCTTTCTCATGTGGGGTTTGTTGCATTAGTTTTACTGGTTATAACCTCTTGAAATCCCATTTATTCCTCACTCCAGCTTTTGCAATTTCATCTGGCTTCCAGGGCTCGATGCACAGTCGTAATGGCTAGAAACTTTTAAATTTGCTAGACATGTTTCACCCTGGCTCATCCTTTGCGAGGTGCTTACTTGAGGCCCCCAAGCACTCTTCCAACCCACCAGAGCCTCCAGGGAAAACTGCAGGCCTAGTTCACCTCCACTCCCTTGCCTGCCCTCTTGGTCTCACCTTTTACTGATGGCAACCACCGAAGGGTCCTTTTTGAGCCTGCATTCTTCTCCTGTGGAGCTGCTTTGCCAGCCGGTCATTTCTGCAAAGGGGGAACTGAGGTAGCTGCCCGCCAGTGACGGCGCCAGCGAGGGAGGTCTCAGGAAGGACACACTGCCTCGGCCGCTGCTCTGGCTGGTTAGACTGCCCCTCGGCAGTTTCTCGGCGGGCGGCCCCGCCAGGGCAACGGCGACGGGCGACTTGTGTCTCTCGGGGGGCAGAGACTCTGGGAGCTCCTCCGCTGCGTGGAGCCAGTGAGGCTCTGAGGGGATGGCTGTGTAGGCAAGCTCTGCCTGCTTGCTGTCCATGGGGGGCTGAGGGGGCGACAGAACCTCCAACCAAGGCCCTGGTTCCTTGGGCGAGGGCGTTTCCGAAAAGGAACTGAGGTAACTCGGGCAAACCGAGGTCCTGGGAAAGGCAGCCTTAGCTGGGCCTGTGTTGGAGTGAGGGAGCCTGAGGAGAGATTTGGCCAAGGCCTGTACCTGAGCAGGGTCTAGATTGGCTTGCGTGTCCATGTAGGCTGGACACACGGTTTTGTCCTCATCCCCCAACCCAGTGAGTTCAGTGCTGCCCAGAGCCTTGGAGGGCTGGTTTGGAAGGTTGCTCCTTTTCCTCTTCTTCTTCTTCCTCCTCCTCCTCCTCTTCCTCTGGAGGCCAGTCACCATCCACATTCATCTCCTTGAAAAAGGGAGACTCAAGTACTGCAGAATCCCACTTTGGGCTGAGGTATTTGCATGGGCTTGGCTGATCGGGGGCTTACA